>NC_092397.1:8370185-8719695 GCF_030028105.1 Mobula birostris
CATGTGCATAGAATTAAGATAACAGCATCAATCAAGCCCTATCATTGTCTAGGGATAAATGACCAATTTCAAAGTGACACAAAGTTCAGTCCAATTTGGTAGTTCAGTTCGCAGTAATCGTTGCCATGGCGATGGACAACGTGGGGGGGGGAGAGAGAGAGAGAGAACGGGAACGACTGATCATTTAGAAACGGCTTCCACTCACAGACCGGCGATAATTGCTCACAAGCAGCTTTTGGGCAGGTCCTTGGTGATGTCACCTGAGGTCACCGACTGTGACCCCTCCTCCAGATGCGGTCGATCCTCTGCAGTGAACCCGGCACCCAAGCAAGGGCGGACACACACCGGGTTCCCGCTGATCGTACCTTTCCACCCTGTGCATTGTCCGGTACTTCCCACCGACTCGTGAGAGGCGCACCGCTTCCAGGGTCTCGTTACCTCGGGTGTTGTGTGTGTCCTGCCTTAGCGAACTTGTCCCTTTTTATCCCCCTGCTGGGGTATCGCCTGTCCATCACTTCAAACAGTTCAGGGTTCAAAGGGGGAGCCGCTCCAGACAGCTCTCTCTCTCCCGTCCCTTCATTACACATCTCCAGATGCTGTTTCATTGTGTTCCTTATCTCTCTCTTGAAGACAGGTGGCAGACCAACTGCTGATCATACAGGACAGCTAACATCTTATCTATGTGTATTCTCGTCACACAGTGGAACAGAAGATATAGGTTCAATTGCAACATTTAAGAGATTTTGGTAGGTACATGGATGAAGCGGGGATGGAAGTGCGGGTCGATTGGATTCGGCAGAATAACAATTCAGCACGGACCCGAAGATAATGCTTCTTTGCTGTAGTGCTCTATGACACCATGGCCCTGAAACCATCACCTCGTTGAATTTGAGCGAGGCTGAAGCTGAAAACCATAGAAACCATAGAAACTACAGCGCAGAAACAGGCCTTTTGGCCCTTCTTGGCTGTGCCGAACCATTTTCTACCTAGTCCCACTGACCTGCACACGGACCATATCCCTCCATACACCTCCCATCCACGTATCTGTCCAATTTATTCTCAAATGTTAAAAAAGAACCCACATTTACCACCTCGTCTGGCAGCTCATTCCATACTCCCACCACTCTCTGTGTGAAGAAGCCCCGCCTAATGTTCCCTTTAAACTTTTCCCCCCTCACCCTTACCCCATGTCCTCTGGTTTTTTTCTCTCCTTGCCTCAGTGGAAAAAGCCTGCTTGCATTCACTCTATCTATACCCATCATAATTTTATATACCTCTATCAAATCTCCCCTCATTCTTCCACGCTCCAGGGTCTGCTCCTGTGCTGTATTTTTCCACAAATCGATGGGTGATACCAGGCCCACTTTGAAATGAGTTCATTTCTATCTCCGGAAGAGGACAGATACTTTAATATTTCATGCTGAAGACTACAGCTCTGACAATTCCCTCACTGCAGATCGAGAAAACCAGCAGGCTTAAAAAGCGTTGGCTACATTTTCTCATCAGTAACCAAAGGAAGGGGTTCACGGTCTGCAGCTTCAGTTCGTCACAACAACCATATCTATATGTCAAATAACCACAACATTTTCCTCTCTACTTGGATGCCTGGAAGTCAATTCCAACCATTTATCATTCCTCCAGTAAAAATAAATCTTTCTGCTATCAATTTTAAATTGACTTCCAACTAATCTCCATTTCTGTCCCCTGGCTGTACTTCTCTGGTTTCTTTGGAATCCATCTGTCATTACTTCATCTGTACGATTTAATATTTCACCTGACTTTCATCAGATTTCTCCCTCAAATGCCTCATTTCTAGGCTTAAGCTTCACTCAGTTCTCTGTATAGTTCACGTTGTACGTTGGGTCAGATCTGCTTTCTTTCTCTGAATTGCATGAACGTATTAGTATTGAGGTTACACCAGTCACGGTGTAACAAAATTCAAAGTAAATTTTACTATCACCACAAACCCTGAGATTCATCTTCCTGCAGGCGTACTCAGCCAAAGTATAGAATAGTAACTGTAAACAGGATCAATGAAAGATCAACCAGAGTGCAGGAGACAACAAAACTGTGCAAATGCAAGTACAAATAAATAGCAATAGATAATGAGAACATGAAATAACAAGATAAGGAGTCCTTAAAGTGTGCCGTGCACAATCCTGATTTGATGGAGACGGACGTGAGAGCACGGAGGAACATCTGGTGAAACTTCTGAAATGCCTCCTTCGCTGCCGCTGCTACTGTGTAGTCCAGAATCTCCGGAGGGGAAGGCCCCGAGTCATCGGCTTTGCTTGTTGCTCGGCGGCCGGGGCGGGGTCGAAGCGCTCGGCAGAAGATGGTGCTAGGAGAGGCTGTATTGGAGGGGCTGGTCGGAGGCTCGAAGTTTTCGGACGGACTCAAGAGTCGGCTGTGGTCGGGTGCTTCCGGGATGATGCATCAGCAAGTTTGCGGCGCTGGAAGCTCATGGCAGGGAGAGTTTTTTTCTTCCTTCTACCGTCTGTGTGAGATGATGGGACTTTCGAGAGACTTTGAGACTTTTTTTTTTACCGTGCCCATGGTCTGTTCTTCATCAAATTACGGTATTGCTTTGCACTGTTGTAACTATATGTTAAAATGGTTTTTGTCAGTTTTTCAGTCGGTTTGTCTTGTGTTTCTGTGATATCATTTTGGAGGAACATTGTATCATTTCTTAATGCATGCATTACTAAATGACAATAAAAGAGGACTGTATGTCCTCATAATCTAATCTAATATACTTACTGTAATTCACAATTTTTATTAGGTATTGCATTGTACTGCTGCTGTAAAGTTAACACATTTCGTGGCATATGCTGATGATATTAAATCTGATTCTGATGCTGAATTTGTGCCAATCTTGATCCTCATGGGCAGAGCCGAGGGAGAGTTGGTCACGCCTCTTGACAGCCATTTGATGTTGACGTCAGTTGGTTGTAAGAGAATTCCTAGGAGCCCTTACACAAACAGTTCTGTGGATGGACACATAGACCTCGATCCTATTTATGAGCCAATGCGGGCAAAATCTCTGACTGCGATGCACGGCCAATCGGCGACGTGATTTCCTCCCCTCATCACAAATGAGTTTCCAAAATGACGTCCAATCAGCACAAAGGCCAAGGCATTCAGAGGACACGTCAAAATCCACAGCGCACTGATGATGTCTCCTCGTACAGTAACAAAATGCTTAGACGTAAATTGCCAAGATCGGAGAATGTGTGGAACTTAGTGTAACGTTCCGTTATATTGGCTCGTGAATGTCTAGGGGAAATCCCGCCCAGCACCTGCTTCAACACTCCCCTCAGGGTCAATCGTCGCCCGAATCAATCACAAACATCAATCATCAGCCAGCACACCCAGTAAATTTTAACACATACACTTTATAGATATTACTAATTCTATGACATTAATATACATTTGATACAGAGAGGAAAGTAATGGGAAAAAAAAAGGCGCCAACACTTATCAAAGTCCAAGTTCTTCGCGCGCTACCGTTGGAGCTCAGTTCGACGTCAGACGACCACCCGAATTCCGTCGACCCACAGCTCGGGACCACCCGGAGTGATCAACCGGAGCCTCTCCGCACGTCCTCCGTCCTCCTCGTCTCTCCTCCGACTCCCCGCCAAAACTCAGTCCACAGTCATATCATACAGCATGGCATCCGAAAACAAAACGATACATAACCACCCATTGGCTAATAGAACCTGGTTATCTCATTTAAAGTAAAACAAACTGTTAGCGCAAACTCTCTGCAGCGTTAAAACACAACAAAGCCGCATTCCACAGATTAACATAACAAAATCGCCATTTTAAATGTAACAAAAGAAAGACCCCGTACATTAGTTAATTGGTTACTCAAGTTGCCTGGGCATTGGAAGTAACCAATACACAAACAGCCCGTGGGGATTATTCTGATGAACAGTTTCATACAGGTGCCAGAAGGATGCTTTCTGATATGACATGCCTGTTTGAAAGTTTGGTCTTCACTCACAGTTTTGGTCCCAGTTGCTAATATTAATAGTTTGAAGTTGTTTGAGGTTGCTAAATGGACAATTGCAGGTTTTGTACTTAAGACCATAACCACAAGATATAGGAGCAGAATTAGGCCATTTGGCCCATCGAGTCTGCTCCGCCTTTTCACCACAGCTGATCCATTTCCCTCTCAGCCCTAATCTTCTGCCGTCTCCCCGTATCTCTTCATGCCCTACTAATGAAGAATCTATCAACCTCTGGCTAAAAAAACCTGGCCTCCACTGCCGCCTGTGGCAATGCATTCCACAGATTAACCACTCTGTGTTGGCTGGGCGAACTTCACGTATGGCTTAGCTACCAAGTCCGGTGGAACCGTTTCTGCTGCCAGGGGAAGGGGCAAAGGCAGGCGATGTTCGCTCTGGTCAGACGGGGCTCTTCATCCGTGGCTGGCAGCTCAGCTAGGAGAAGGAAAATTCTGACCTCAAACCTCCGCTGCCACGGGGAAGGCTTCAGGAGTAAATCCCGAGGGAAAAGTTCGGAGCTGGAGTCCATAAGGTAGTCCTATGTTGAGTTCAACTCTTGTGACACCGCTGGTGCCAAACCGTATCGGTCTCTGCCATTCCTTTGGGTTCATCAGATGCATGGAGAGGGGGGAGCTTGCTACATGGGCAACAGTGGGCCCTCCATATTGTATAGCCCTGGCTTGCATATCAACTGACAGTGCTGTGCCAACAATGTATACTGCTAGGACTCAGCATCCATGGCTGATCCCGACCAACGGAGGGTCTTTGTTTGCTGGCATCCATGTGCAAGTTAACATAGAAACATAGAAAACCTACAACACACTGCAGGCCCTTTGGCCCACAATGCTGTGCCGAACAGGTACTTACTTTAGAAATTACCTTGGGTTAACCATAGACCTCTATTTTTCCAAGTTCCATGTACCTATCCAGGAGTCCCTTAAAAGACCCTATTGTTTCCGCCTCCACCACCATCACCGGCAGCACATTCCATGCACTCACCACACTCTGTGTGAAAAACTTACCCCTGACATCTCCTCTGTACCTTCTTCCAAGCACCTTAAAACTGTGCCCGCTCGTGTTAGCCATTTCAGCCCTGGGAAAAAGCCTCTTGCTATCCACACAATCAATGCTTCTAATCATCTTACACACCTCTATCAGGTCATCTCTCATCCTCTGTCGCTCCAAGGAGAAAAGACTGAGTTCACTCAACCTATTCTCATAAGGCATGCTCCCCAATCCAGGCAACATCCTTGTAAATCTCCTCTGCACCCTTTCTATAGTTTCCACATCCTTCCTGTAGTGAGGCGACCAGAATTGAGTACAGTACTCCAAATGGGGTCTGACCAGGGTCCTATATAGCTGCAACATTACCTCTCGGCTCTTAAACTCAATCCCACGATTGATGAAGGCCAATGCACCGTATGCCTTCTTAACCACAGAGTCAACCTGCGTGGCATCTTTGAGTGTCCTATGGACTCGTACCCCAAGATCCCTCTGATCCTCCACACTGCCAAGAGTCTTACCATTAATACTATATTCTGCCATTGTATTTGACCTACCAAAATGAACCACTTCACATTTATCTGGGTTGAACTCCATCTGCCACTTCTCAGCCCAGTTTTGCATCCTATCAATATCCCGTTGTAACCTCTGACAGCCCTCCACACTATCCACAACACCCCCAACCTTTGTGTCATTAACAAATTTACTAACCCATCCCTCCACTTCCTCATCCAGGTCATTTATAAACTTCACAAAAAGTAGGGGTCCCAGAACTGATCCCTGAGGCACACCACTGGTCACCGACCTCCATGCAGAATATGACCCATCTACAACCACTCTTTGCCTTCTGTATGCAAGCCAATTCTGGATCCACAAAGGAAGGTCCCCTTGGATCCCATGCCTTCTTACTTTCTCAATAAGCCTGGCATGGGGTACCTTATCAAATGCCTTGCTGAAATTCATATACACAACATCTACGGCTCTACCTTCATTAATGTGTTTAGTCACATCCTCAAAAAATTTAATCAGGCTCATAAGGCATGACCTGCCTTTGACAAAGCCATGCTGACTATTCCTAATCATATTATGCCTCTCCAAATGTTCATAAATCCTGCCTCTCAGGATCTTCTCCATCAACTTACCAACCACTGAAGTAAGACTTACTGGTCTATAATTTCCTGTGCTATCTCTACTCCCTTGAATAAAGGAACAACATCTGCAACCCTCCAGTCCTCTGGAACCTCTCCCCATTGATGATGCGAAGATCATTGCCAGAGGCTCCCTCGCCTCCTGTAGTGGCCTGGGGTATATCTCGCCCAGTCCCGGTGACTTACCCAACTGGATGCTTTCCAAAAGCTCCAGCACATCCTCTTTTTTAACGTCTATATGCTCAAGCTTTACAATCCGCTGTAAGTCATCCCTACAATCGCCAAGATCCTTTTCCGTAGTGAATACTGAAGCACCTCCGCTATCTCCTCCGGTTTCACACACACTTTTCCACTGTCACACTTGGATTGGTCTTATTCTCTCATGTCTTGTCCTCTTGCTCTTCACATACTTGTAGAATGCTTTGGGGTTTTCCTTAATCCTGCTCACCAAGGCCTTCTCATGGCCCCTTCTGCCTCTCCTAATTTTATTCTTAAGCTTCTTCCTGCCAGCCTTATAATCTTCTGGATCTCTATCATTACCTAGGTTTTTGAACCTTTTGTAAGCTTTTCTTTTCTTCTTGACTAGTTTTTCAACTGCCTTTGTTCCTGTACCCTACCATCCTTTCCGTGTCTCATTGGAACGTACCTGTGCAGAACGCCATGCAAATATCCCCTGAACATTTGCCACATTTCTGCCGTACATTTCCCTGAGAACATCTGTTCCCAATTTATGCTTCCTATGCTTCCAAGTTCCTGCCTGATAGCTTCATATTTCCCCTTACTCCAATTGAATGCTTTCCTAACTTGTCTGTTCCTATCCCCTTCCAATGCTATGGTAAAGGAGATAGAATTGTGATCACTATCTCCAAAATGCTCTCCTACTGAGAGACCTGACACCTGGCAAGATTCATTTCCCAATACCAGATCAAGTATAGCCTCTTCTCTTGTAGGCTTATCTACACATTTTGTTAGTAAACCTCCCTGAACACATCTAACGAATTCCACCGTATCTGAACTCCTCGCTCTATGGAGATGCCAATCAATATTGGGGATTTTAAAATCCCCCATCACGACAACCCTGTTATTACTGCATTGTTTCAGAATCTGTCTCCCTATTTTCTCCTCGACGTCTCTGTTACTATTGACCGTTAACTGGAGGTACTTGGTGCGCAGGCTTCGGGTTGGTTAAAAATAAGGTGAGAAGGTACTCAGGTTCTTTAATACGTCATTGAAGTCTCTGACGTTGTAGTTGCAGAGAGGTGGGCTACCATTAGCAGCAGGACCCTCTTAAACTTGCTGAGCCATTGAGTAAGATTAGGGTTGATCTTCACCCTTAATGCCGTCTTCCTATTATTCCAAGCAGGGTTTTCAGTGCATTCAACGTGGTGACCAGCTTCCTTCCTGCGGGCCACTGGCGTGATGCTGACATTGTCGGTGAAGCACTTCTGGCTGTGGGAGACGCGGAGATATATGGAGGAGAACACTGGGCTGACCTTCATCCAGATAATTCCTCAGTGATTGCTGCAAGGGCTATCAGAACACATCTCATCATTTCTGCTAAATATAATTGACCCGTGACAGCGTTGCTTCTCAGCGACCTTCAAATAAAGAAGCAATCCTTCAATCGTTACCTATCCTGCAAAAGAACCATGCAACAACTTTCCCCCTGTATTCACACAGCAATTCAGCACTCGTTTTTGAAAATAGAAATTGAGCTCCGTAGCAATATTACTGTAATCACTGGAGACGAGTATGATGTTGTCTGAAGGGCTTGCCTGATCGTTCCTCAGGTGGCTCCAAGATCCACATATCCACATGTCTTGACGAAGAGTTTCGGCCCGAAACATCGACTGCACCTCTTCCTAGAGATGCTGCCTGGCCTGCTGAGTTCACCAGCAACTTTGATGTGTGTTGCTTGAATTTCCAGCATCTGCAGATTTCCTTGCATCCACATATTCTGGTGCGGTGCGGACACGAGTAAGTGTATGTCATGAAATTTGTTAACCTTGCGGCAGCTGTACAATGCAATGCAGGACAAATATAGAAAGTAAATATATGACGGTGAGTGTATACATGTCTATTAAATAGTTAACTTCAAATAAGCAATGCAAAACCAGAAATAACAAAAAGTAGTGAGGTGGTGTTCATGGGTTCAGTGTCCATTCAGAAATCGGGCGGCAGAGGGGAAGAAGCTGTTCCTGAATCGCTGAGTGTGTGCCTTCAGGCTTCTGTACCTTGTTCCTGATGTGAGCAATGAGAAGAGGGCTTGTTCTGGGTGATGGGGGTCCTTAATGATGGATGCCGCCTTCCTGAGGCACCTCTCCTTGGATACTACGGAGACTAGTACCCAAGACAGAGCTGACTGATTTTACAACTTTCTGCAACTCCCTTCAGTCCTGTGCAGTAGCACCCCCACCTCCCCATTCTAGACGGTGATGCAGCCAGTCAGAATGCTCTCCACAGTACATCTGAAGAGGTTTATGAGTGTTTTAGGTGACAAACTTAATCTCCTCAAACTCCCAATGAAATATAGTGGTCCTCAGAGATATTGACACCCAGGAAGTTGAAATTGCTCACTCCCTCCACTTCTGATCCCTCTGTGAGGATTGGTTTGAAGAAGTGGTTGCTGTGGCTAGTGATCAGGTCTTTTGGTTATTCAATGTCTCATTTCATGGCCACCACTTGTTTTCTGTGACACAGCAGAGGTCGTTCTCATGTCACATAGCTCCCCCTTGAACAGATTTCCTCGGCTGTATCTAATTGATTTCAATATCTTCCCAGTTGAATTTCTTCAGGCTGGTTTTGATTTGGACTTCACAGCCTGAGCCAACATTTAATTGCCCATCTCTATTGGCCCTTGAGAAGGTGTTGGCAGGGAGTGTGTGTCAGGATGTTGGCCTAGCAATGGTGAAGGAACCACAAGGCATTTCCAAGTGTAACCCTCGGTTTGACTAGTGGCTTAATCCAGGGGAAGACAGCCGCCGGCCCGGCCAAACTGTTTGGGTGGATGGTGCACGATGTGTTCCCTTGTTACAAATCAGCACCGCAAAATAACAAACAGTATACAATATGCGATTAAACGATTGAGCTTTGTTATTCTTAATTTGACTGTATGGTTAGTAAAGAAACAAAAAAAGAAAAGGGTCCATTCTCATGAAACGATCTAATGTGCAACGTTGGAGCTCACGGTTCCATCCGATTGTTCCCCGTCGACCGACCCTCGGATCCTCACTGCAAGTCCACTCCGGCAGCCTACCAAATCTCTCCATTCGCGTCTTCTCTCTTCATCTCTCCCCGACAAAAGACCACGAAATCCCTGTTTCCAGACCCACAAGAGAGACCAACATGCCTCTCATTGGATAGCGTGCATTCCAAAGCCCCCATTATCTCTAGCCATAACCCAAACATTGCTGCTACGGAGAAACCATTACCTTAGTGCTGAAACATTACGGAGAGGCCATTACGTTAGCAGTGAAACCTTACAGCGTGTTACACAAGTTAGGATGGTGCGCAGTTTGTTGGGGAACTTTTAGGCGGTGGTGCTCCCATGCTTATCTGTCTCTTGAGATACAGTGCGGAATATACCCTTTCCCCAGTTGATCCCCCAATTTAACCCTAGCCTAATCACGGGACAATTTACAATGACCAATTAACCTACTAACCAGTATGGCTTTGGACTGTGGGAGGAGACCCATGCAGTCATGGGCAGAGTGGCGGGAATTGAACCTGGGTTGCCTGCATTGTAAAACGCTGTGCTAACCACTACGCTACTGTGCCGCCTTACTGCTGGTGAAGGTCAGGGGCGTGAGACTTGAGCAACACACACAAAATGCTGGAGGAACTCAGCAGGTCAAGAGCATCTCTGGAGGGGAATAAACAGTTGACGTTTCGAGTTGAGACCCTTTGTCAGGACTGGAAAGGAAGTGAGGCAGAAGCCAGCAGCAGGGGACAGATTACAAGCTTGCGGGTAATAGGTGAGGCTAGTTGAGGAGGAAGTCGGGTGAGGGATGAAGTAAGAAGCTGGGGGGTGATAGGCCGTTAGGTAAAAGAGCTGAAGAAGATGGAATCTACTGGGAGAAGGCAGTGGACCATGGAAGAAAAGGACAGAGGAGGGGCACCAGAAAGAGCTGATGGGCAGGAGACCTCCCTTCCTGGAAGGGAGCAGAAGCCAGGACAAGTCGATGGATGGAAGAGAAGGAGTACAAGGTGATAGGTGAGACACTGAGGTGACTTGTCTCGACGTACACCCTCATAGAAGTCTGTCCATCTTGTTGAACCAGCTGTTCCTACAATTACCAATACCTTGCCAAAGTGGTGATGTGTGAATAGCATGAACAGAGACTAATGATCCCTTTATGACAGACTTGTGTGAAATTGCATTGAATTATTGTCGAGCATGGGAATGGTTCAGCATCTAACTGTTCTTTACTGTTTTTAAGCTCGGCGCCAGCCACCTCCAACCATTTCATCCCGTTAATGCATCTTTCTGCTGATTTCTTATGAGGCTTTCCACTGGTCGGGTCATCCTCTCTGTCTAGATATACTCAATCAGTGTAGCCCTTGCAGCAGGCTCCCCCTCTCCACGCAGCTGATGAATCCAAAGGAACGTTGAACTCAACGTAGGACTGCCTTAGGGACTCCAGCCTCCGGATTTTTTCCCCTGGGGGCTTACTCCCACAGCCTTCCTCATGAGCGAGCGTGGCCGCCCCATCTGCCCGAAGTGACTGGTTTTAAGGCGCCGGTAACCCGCTTTTCCCCTTCTGCAGTCAGTAGAAATGGTTCCGCCAAGCTTAGTAGCTGAGCCACACGTGAATGCCAGGAGCTGGACTTGGTTGTCAGAGGTTATTTGAGGCGCACACCATTGGGAGCATTTAATATGTCGTGGGAGCCTATCCCCACTACCTTGCTCGGCTATGTTTTCTTACTCCTGTGTTTCTGCAAGTTCTCATTAAACATGTTTCTGGATGCTACAATGGTACAGCTCAAAGCAGCAGAGACCTTACCTTGGCTTCTCGTACATTCTCCCTTGTGATTCCCCTGGGCACTCCAACTTCCTACCAGACCCCAAAGGCACACAAGCCAGGAGGTTAATTGGCCTCTGCAAATTGCCCCTAACGTGTGGGTGAATTGCCATATTCTGAAGGGAGCTGATGAGAATTCAAGGATTCAAAGTACATTTATTATCAAAGTACGTATGCAGTATACAACTCTGAGATTCGTCTTCTCCAGATAGCCACGAAGCAAAGAGACACCATGGAACCTCTACAAAGAAAAGCATCAAATCCTGTTAGTTCATATTCTTGTTGTTTACTGCTATTTATTTATATTTGCATTTGCACAGTTTGTTGTCTTCTGCACTCTGGTTGATCTTTCATTGATCCTGTTATAGTTACTATTCTATAGATGTACTGAGTATGACCACAGAGAAATGAATCTCATTGCTATATATGGTGACATATATGTACTCCGATAATAGAATATACTTGGAACTTTGAACGATCCCTAGTGTGCAGACAAAAAGAAAATCGGACAAACGTCAAGAATAAAATAAGGAGCGAAATACGGAGAACACAAAACACCAATTCACAAAGGCATCGAAAGAGTCCAGCCATGTTCATTCCAGCTCACTTCAGTTCATTCCAGTGCTGTGTCTCTCGTTACCTGCAGGATGCAGCGCTAGTGCGCCCCGACCAAAAAAAAAATGAGAATAATATATAGGATGTGTGAAAGAATGGTTAATCAGTGAAGACTCAGTTGGCCAAAGACTGTCTCCATGGTTCTACCGCTCACCTCAGCCACTGTGGAAGTAATTTTCAGGTTCCGACAACTCCCAGGGTAAAGGAATTTCCTGTGAATTTCCTGCTAAATTAATCACCAATTCACAAAGCATACTTTGAATCAAAAATAAAAATTCTAATGAAGATGACAATATCCGGGCTGAAGCAACTGGACAAGTGGGTCAGAAGTGGAGAGGGCAGAACAAAAGGAGGAGGTGAGCAGGTATCTTTCAAACTGGGTTTAGGATTTCTAGCATTGAACCTCAAACGTCAGAGACAGATTGAGGGTGGAGCTCGTTTCATCAGGAAGGATTCCAGTGATTCTTGCACATTCTTGCTGGAAGATTACAAAATCCTGAAGCTTCCCATCTGATGAGTAATTCCAGCCAAATGATGTCCCAGAGTTCTGCAAATAGAACTGCCAGGGAATTAATACTCTAGGTCCGGGGCACAGGAAAATTATATAGGAAAGCAGAGTCCGATTCTAATACTGTGCTGACCAACCAGTTTTCTCTTTAAATATAATATGCCTAGCTGGTCCAGAACCATTGACAATTTGGCCTCCTCCCTCACTTCCTCCAACCCCTTTGGCTTCTTCTTTCTTCCTTCCCTCTCTTCATCTTCCATGCTTTCTCCTTGCCAGTCCCCTTGCCTCGCTTTCCCTTCCTCTCCGCCTGTTATCCTGGCTGGTGGGGTCTTTGCAAGTTCAGGACGTGACTCGCGAGGGTCAGAAAAATCTTAACACCTCAAGGGCAGCTGGGACACAAAGACGCAGTTCCAGATGGGGGAGAGCGACACCTCTCGTGGCCTCAGCATGAGCGTGGGATCTCTGTTGGAAGTGTACTGAAGCCTTGGAGCACATTTAAATCTGGCTCCCATGCCAGATTGGTTTATTTTGCACAGTTTGTCATCTTTGATGCATTGATTGTTGGTCTCTCTTGGTTTATCAGAGTCAGAATCAGGTTTAATATCACCGGCATAGGTCATGAGATTTGTAAGCTTTGCAGTAACAGTAAAATCTAATACTGTGTGTGTGTGTATATAATCTGAGACGCAGAGGGACTTGGGAGTCCTTGTGCAGAACACCCTAATGGTTAACCTGCAGGACGAGTCGGTGGTGAGGAAGGCAAATGCCATGTTATCATTCATTTCAAGGGGTCTAGAATACAAGAGCAGGGATGTGATGCTGAGGCTTTATAAGACACTGGTGAGGCCTCACCCTGAGTATTGTGAACAGTTTTGGGCTCCTCATCTTAGAAAAGATGTGCTGGCATTGGAGAGGGTCCAGAGGAGATTCACAAGGATGATTCCAGGAATGAAAGGGTTATCATACGAGGAATGTTTGATAGCTCTGGGTCTGTAAAGGCAAAGGCATCTGTTAATCTTCCGAGACCATGGATCTGCACCTGGAAAGTCTTCACTCTCCAGGGCGCAGGCCTGGGCAAGGTTGTATGGAAGACCAGCAGTTACCCATGCTGCAAGTCTCCTCTCTCCACGACAAGGGAAGGGCATTAGGACCCATACAGCCTTGCACCAGTGTCGTCGCAGAGCAATGTGTGATTAAGTGCCTTGCTCAAGGACACAACACGTTCCCTTGGCTGGGGCTCGAACTCACGACCTTCAGGTAGCTAGTCCAATGCCTTAACCACTTGGCCATGTGCCCACGTGGGTCTGTACTCACTGGAATTTAGAAAGATGAGGGGGGATCTCATCGAAAGCTTTCGAATGTTGAAAGGCCTAGGCAGAGTAGATGTGGAAAGGATGTTTCCCATGGTGGGAAAGTCTAGGACAAGAGGGCACAGCCTCGGGGTAGAGTGGCACCCTTTCAAAACAGAGATGCAGAGAAATTTCTTTAGCCAAAGGGTGGTGAATTTGTGGAATGTGTTACCACAGGCAGCTGTGGGGGCCAGGTCGTTGGGTGTATTGAAGGCAGAGATTGATAGGTTCTTGATTGAAGATGGCATCAAAGGTTACGGGGAGAAGGCCGGGAACTGGGGTCGAGAAGGAGAAAAAAAAAGATCAGCCATGATTGAATGGCGGAGCAGATTCAATGGGCCAGATGGCCTAATTATGCTCTCATGTCTTATGGTCGAAATTGGATGTCAGAGGGGAAGAAGCTGTTCCTGAATCATTGAGTGTATGTCTTCAGGCTTCTGTTCCTCCTCCCTGATGGTAGCAATGAGAAGAGGGCATGTCCTGGGTGCTGGGGGTCCTTAATGATGGACGCCACCTTTCTGAGGCATCGCTTCTTGAAGATGTCCTGGATACTACAGAGGCTGGTGCCCGTGATGGAGCTGACTGAGTTTACAACTCTCTGCGGCTTACTTCAAACTTGTGTAGTAGCCCCCACATCCCCTGATACCACCCTCCGCCATACCAGATGGTGTTGCAGCCAGAATGCTCTCCACGGTGCATCTGTAGGAATCTGCAAGTGTTTTAGTTGACACACCAAATCTCCTCAAACTCCAAGTGAGATATAACCGCTGTCTTGCCTTCTTTATAGCTACATCGATAGGTTGGGACCAGGTTAGGTCCTCAGAGATATTAACACCCCAGGAACTTAGTTTTTTGTAAATTTTATTATATTTCTTTATTTTATCTGTAAATGTCTGCAAGTAAAATGACTTTCAGGGTCGTACATAGTAGCATATACGTACTTTGATGGTAAAATTACTTTGACTTTGCCTTTGACTTTAATGCAGACGGTAAGGTTCTGATTCATATTTCTGGTGCCTATGGATATTGATCAGGCTTGGATTGTTTCTAACTTCATGATTCAATTCCATCATCTGTGAGACAAAACATTTTAACAGGATTTAACTCTAACCTTTATCGCAGCTTTGCTTTGATCGCATTCATAAAAGATTCTGTCTGTCTGCTCTATTTCTGCCTCTCGTCTTCTTACGAACCCCCTATCAGATCTCTGTTCAGCCTCCACCGCTCCAGAGAGAAGAAGGAAAATAACCTAAGCTTTCCAACCTCTGGATGACAATGTGGTAAACTGACACCAAGATTGGGGATGTGATGGACAGTGAGGAAGGCTATCATGGTTTGCAGAGGGATCCGAGTCAGCTGGAAAAATGGCCTGAAAAGTAGCAGATGGAACTTACTGCAGGCAAGTGTGAGGTTCTGCACTTTGGTAGGACCAACCAGGGTAGGTCTCACACAGTCGTTGTCGTGGCTATCCCTCGAGGTCGAGGATGATGGTCTTCGTTCTGAAGAAATGGCCCACAGAGTGAAGACGCCTGTGCGTGTATTTGTTTAACGTGTACTTGATGTTGCACTCCAAGAAGCACATGATACTTCGCAAATCAACCAACTGATTCCAATGGCATGGAAACCACGACGACTGGAGCTGATGGATTTGTTGCAGCCTCCACCCGCCTTCAAAGCCGTTGAGTTCGAAGTAACTTCGTCCGCCTGTTCCACCGTTGAGGTCTTGGTTGGATTATTCTTTGTCAGACCTTACCACCATGGGTGACGCTACCAGGAGCATAGCTCCAGACGGCATTGCTCTCGGGATCTCAGGACCATACAAGCTTCTCCACCGCGACAAGGTGACAATCCACGGAGAAGTCTTACACAGTGAAAGGTAGGGCACTGAGGGGTGCGGTAGAACAAAGGGATCTGGGAATACAGGTCCAGAGTTCATTAAAAGGTCTGTCGCAGGTTGACAGGGTCGTAAAGAAAGCCTTTGGCACGTTGGCCTTCATAAATCAAAGCACTGAGTACTAGAGATGGGATGCTATGTTGAAGTTGTATAATACATTGGTGAGGCCTAATTTGGTACTAGTACTGTGTGCAGTTTTGGTCACCTGCCTATAGGAAAGATGTACAGAGTCTATAAAAAGTATTCACCCCTCTTGGAAGTTTTCATGTTTTATTGTTTTACACCATTGAATCACAGTGGATTTAATTTGGCTTTTTTTGACACTGATCAACAGAAAAAGAAAATTTTGGGTCAAAGTAAAAACTCTATAAAGGGATCTCAATTAATTACAAATATAAAACACTAATATAATTGCTTGCATAAGTATTCCCCCCCCCCTTTTAATATGACACACCAAATCATCATTGGTGCAGCCAACTGGTTTTAGAAGTCACATAATTAGTTAAATGGAGATCACTTGGGTGCTGTCAAGGTGTTTCTATTGATCGTAGTAAAAATACACCTGTATCTGGAAGGTCCAACTGCTGGTGAGTCAGTATCCTGGCAAAAACTATGCCATGAAGATAAAATAACACTCCAAACAACTCTGCAAGAAGCTTATTGAAAAGCACAAGTCAGGAGATGGATAGAAGAAAATTTCCAGGTCACTGAATATCCCTTGGAGTGCAGTTAAGTCAATCATCAAGAAATGGAAAGAATATGGCTCAGCTGTAAATCTGCCTAGATAAGGTGGTCATCAAAAACTGAGTGACCGTGCAAGAAGGGGACTAGTGAGGAAGTCCACTAAGAGACCTATGACAACTCTGGAGGAGTTACAAGCTTCAGTGGCTGAGATGGGTGAGACTGTGCATACAACAACTGTTGCCCGGGTGCTTCAACAGACGCAGCTTTATGGGAGAGTGGCAAAGAGAAAGCCCGTGTTGAAAAAGAAATTCACATGAAATTTGGCTAGAGTTTGCCAGAAGGCATGTGGGATAATCTGAAGTCAGCTGGAAGAAGGTTCTATGGTCTGATGAAATCAAAATTGAGCTTTTTGGCCATCAGTCTGAACGCCATATTTGGAGTAAGCTAAACACCGCACATCATCAAAAACACACCATCCCTCCCATGAAGGATGGTGGTGACTGCATCTTGCTGTGGGGATGCTTCACTGCAGCAGGCCCTGGAAGGCTTGTGAAGGTAGAGGGTAAAATGAATGCAGCAAGATACAGGGAAATCCTGGAGGAAAACCTGTTGCAGTCTGCATGAGAACTGTGACTTGGGAGAAGATTTGCTTTCCAGCAAGACAATGACCACAAGCACAAATCCAAATCTACCCAGGAGTTGTTTAAAAGCAACAAAGTTAATGTCCTGGAGTGGCCGAGTCAGAGTCCAGACCTCAATTCAATTGAGAATTTGTGGTTGGACTCGACAAGGGCTGTTGACTCATGTCCCCATGCAATCTGACAGAGCTTGAGCAGTTTTGTAAAGAAGAATGGGGAAAAATTGCAGTGTCCAGATGTGCAAGGCTGATAGAGACCTATCCACACAGACTCAAGGTTGTAATTGCTGCCAAAGGTGCATCTACTAAATACTGACTTGAAGGGAGTGAGTAATTATGCAATCAATTATTTTGTGTTTAATAACTGAAATAAATTTAGACCAATTTGTCAAAATTTGTTTTCACCTTGACACGAAAGAGCCTTTAGTGTTGATCAGTGTGGGAGAAAAAAGCCAAATTTAATCCACTGTGATTCAATGTTGTAAAACAATAAAATATGAAAATTTCTAATTGGGGGGTAAATACTTTTTATAGGCACTGTAAAAGTTGAAAGAGTACAGGAAATATTTACAAGGATGTTGCTGGGTCAGGGGGGCCTGAGTGATAAGGAAGAATTGAGGAGATTAGGACTTTATTCCTTTGAATGAAGAAGATTGCGAGGAGGGTTGACAGACGTATACAAAATTATGTGGGGTATAGATAGGGTAAATGCAAGTAGGCTTTTTCCACTGAGGTTGGGTAGGACGACAACCAGAGGTCATGGGTTAAGGGTGAAAGGTGAAAAGTTTAAGGGGGAAAAATAAATGGAAGCATGTTCACTCAGAGGGTGGTGAGAGGGTAGAATGAGCTGCCAGCACAAGTGGTGCATGCAAGCTCGATTTCAACGTTTAAGAAAAGTTTGGATAGGTACATGGATGGTAGGGGTATGGAGGGCTATGGTCCCAATGCAGGTCAATGGGAGTGGGCAGTTTAAATGGTTTGATATAGATAAGTACTTTTTTGACCCCAAAGGAAATTACAGTGCCACAGTAGCATTACAAGTGCACAGATATACAAATATTAGAAGAGAAGTAGGAAAGAATAAAAATAAGTTACTCTAAATATAAGATGTACAAGATTTACAAGTCAAGATCACTTCCCCTGCTATAAGTTGCCTCATTTTAGAGCCCAATGGCCGAGGGTAAGAGTGACCTCGTATAGCGCTCTTTGGAGCAGCGCAGTTGTCTATGACTGATAGTGCTCTTCTGTTCAGCCAAGGTGGCATGCAGAGGTGAGAAACATTTTCTGGAACTGCCAGGATTTTCCGTAGGGTTCTTTGTTCTACCACAGCCTCCCGTGTGTCCAGTTTGACTCCTATAATAGGGCCAGCCTTTCTAATCAGTTTATTGGGCCTGTTGACATCACCTGTTATTGTCCCAACGCACCACCGCATAAACTAGGCACGGACTAGATAGTCTGAAGGGTCTGGTTCTGTGCTGTATTTTTCTATGACTCTGACTCTAAAATGGTTTGACCTTCACCCTCCAAAATGCGCTGGTTTTGGCACAGGCGCGTATGCTCCGTTTCAAACACTTTCTTGGGAGATGAGGAGGAATTTCTTCTGCCAGAGGTTGGTGAATCGGTGGAGTTCACTACCACAGACGGCTGCAGGCCAAGTCATTGGGCATATTTAAAGCAGGGGTTGATAGGTTCTTGTTTAGTCAGAGCAGCAAAGGTCAGGGAGAAGGCAGGAGAATGGGGTTGAGAGGAATAATAAATCAGCCGTGATAGAATGGTGGACCAGTCTCAATGGGTGGAATGGTCTGATTTTGCATCTCTGCCTTATAGGAATGGTGTTCATAGGTCCAAGCAAACAATGGTAATAAGTTCCCTGGTTCAATTTGATATCAGAGAATGTACACAGTACACAACCTGAAATTCATACTCTTAGACGTCCACAAAACAGAAAAAAATCCAAGAACGAATGACAGAATACTTTACGTCCCTAAAGCCCTTCCACCCCCTCCCACAAGCAGTAGCAGAAGCAACAACCCTCCCCCTCCTGCCCACTTGCTCCAGCAAAATAATCAGCCACCCCACCACCCACCATGCGAACGATAGCGAAGCCCCCAGAAAGCGTGAACTAGAGTCCATCAAAAACCGCTGTCCGTTCCAACACTTAGACATCTCAGACACGTCCTCTCCCTCACTAGTGAGTGAGAGAGGTATCGCTCCTGCCTCAACGAGAGGGGAGACCAACAACTTGCTGTTTCCATGTTACAATCTGCCGCGACATCAACGCATACAAAAATAAACAGCACTTTATTGATCCCGGGGGAAATTGGTTTTCAGTACAGTCGCACCATAAATACAGTAATTAAATAGTAATAAAACCATAAATAGTTAAATAGTAATATGTAATTTATGCCAGGAAATAAGTCCAGAACCAGCCTATTGGCTCAGGGAGGAGTTGTAAAGTTTGATGGCCACAGGCAGGAATAACTTCCTATGACGCTCTGTGCTGCATCCCGGTGGAATGAGTCTCTGGCTGAATGTACTCCTGTGCCCACCCAGTACATTATGTAGTCGATGGGAGACATTGTCCAAGATGGCATGCGACTTGGACAGCATCCTCTTTTCAGACAGCACCAATGTTTGCGAAAGGGATTATAATTGCCTCTTCTCGAGTTGGAGGAGTTTGTGACTAGAGGTCATCATTTGGTGAAGCTACTGAACAGCACGAGAGCGATCAACAACGTATTAAATATTTACCTGCTCCTTTGCTGGAGGCCAATCTTAGACAGATTCTTGAATTTACCTCCTGCTGAGTTAGTGCTGTGGCAGGAGCGATTCATGAAACTGCAAATTAAGAGCATTTCTTGACTAAACAGTTTGATATTTATGTTTGTGGAATCATTTAACCTCATGGGAGGCATCCCCCCCCCACCCCCCATGATGCATGTGTCTTAAATATAGAGTTGGCAGGCCAGTGCCTCTCTGATATATTTGTGACAAGAGACCTGGGCGAGGATGGTCAGGACCCAAGTGCTGGAGTCTCGGAGACGAGAATCGAGACACGATACGAGGACGGGGTTCTAAACTAGACGTGAGATGAAAACCCAAAGCTGAGCTCGTGACTGAGCACTGAGCCATCTTTTCCTTCTGACTCTTAATGGCGGTTGGCAGTCTGACTTGAAGGCACATTCCCGCCCCCGACTGGACTGTGGTGTCGAGAGTTAAAGCACCCAACCTCTGTTCAGGTGCTCTTTAAATATTAAAATCTTGGTGCCAAAACATGGCCATCAACTAGCAGGGTGAGCCTGCATCTTTAAAGGGGCCACGCCAGTTAGCCATATTCCGGAGATTTAGAGCGTCTAAACCCCGAGGCTGGCGCGGTTGGGTGTGTGTTGTAACAATATTGTGTGGATAGTCAGAGGCTTTATCTGCGGTTAAGAAGGCGTATGGTGTATTGGCCTTCATCAATCGTGGAATTGAATTTAGGAGCTGAGAGGTAATGTTGCAGCTATATAGGACCCTGGTCAGACCCCACTTGGAGTACTGTGCTCAGTTCTGGTCGCCTCACTACAGGAAGGATGTGGAAGCCATAGAAAGGGTGCAGAGGAGATTTACAAGGACGTTGCCTGGATTGGGGAACGTGCCTTATGAGAATAGGTTGAGTGAACTCGGCCTTTTCTTCTTGGAGCGATGGAGGATGAGAGGTGACCTGATAGAGGTGTATAAGATGATGAGAGGCATTGATCGTGTGGATAGTCAGAGGCTTTTTCCCAGGGCTGAAATGGTTGCCACAAGAGGACAAAGGTTTAAGGTGCTGGGGAGCAGGTACAGAGGAGATATCAGGGGTAAGTTTTTTACTCAGAGAGTGGTGAGTGTGTGGAAAGGGCTGCCGGCAATGGTGGTGGAGGCAGATACGCTAGGGTCTTTTAAGAGACTTTTAGATAGGTACATGGAACTTAGAGAAATAGAGGGCTATGGGGGAGTCTAGTAAGTTCTAAGGTAGGGGCATGTTTGGCACAACTTTGTGGGCCAAAGGGCCTGTATTGTGCTGTAGGTTTTCTATGTTTCTAATATTAGTGCCAAAGATGGTAGAGAAGAGCATTTCTTTGCTGAGGTGTACAAATGTCTCTATAAATAAAAAATCACCTTTGAACTATTATGGCCAGCTGGTAGTGCAGTTCGGGGTGAAATCCCGGGTTTGGATCTGGCCGGCTCCTTGCGTGCCTTCCACCCGTGCTGGGTTCAGGTCGAGCTAGTCAGTCAGACTCGGAAACACTAAAGAAATGGCAAGGTTTGCAACTTGATACGCCAAGCAAGGCGAGCGGAGGAACTTTAACTGGACACAGAAGAGTACAGCTCAGAAAAGGCTCATGGCCCATCTAATCCATGCCGAAACCATTTAAACTCCCATCGACCTGCACCAGGGCTATAGCCCTGCATATCCCTACTATCCCTGTACCTATCTAAATTTCTCTTGAGACTGAGCTCGCATGCACCACTTGTGCTGTCAGCTCATTCCACACTTTCATCATCCTCAGACTGAAGAAATTTCCCCTCATGTTCCCCTTAAACTTCTCCCCTGTCAACCTTTACCCATGACCTCTGGTTGTAGTCCCACCCAACCTCAGTGGAAAAAGCCTGCTTGCATTCACCCTATCTATACCCCCTCATAATTTTGTACACATCTATCAACCCTCCTTGCATTCTTCTACGTTCTAAAGAATACAGTCCTAAACTATTCAATCTTTCCTCCTCACTCAGGTTCTCCAGTTCTGGCAACATTCTTGTAAATTTTCTCTGTACTCTTTCAAGCTTATTTAATCTTTCCTGTAGGTAGCTGACCAAAACTGCACACAATACTCCAAATTAAGCCTCATTAACGTCTTATAACATAACATCCCATCTCCTGTACTCAGTACATTGATTTATGAAGGGCAACGTGCCAAAAGCTTTATTTATGATCCTATCTGCCTGTGACAACACTTTCAATGAATTATGGATCTGTATTCCCAAATCCCTTTGTTCTGCTGCACTCCTCTGTGCCCTGCCGTTCACTGTGTAAGACCGACTCTGGTTGGTCCTACTGAAGTGCAAAACCTCGCACTTGTCTGCATTAAATTTCATCTCCCATTTTCAGCCCACTTTCTTCTAGATGATGCAGGTTATGGGATCTGAATTCTTTTTTTTTAAAAGAAGTGACCTCCAATGTAATTCCATCGAATTATTGACAATTGAAAGCGTACCTTAGGATGGTGCCATAAATAAATGTCCCCTCTGCCAGCAGGCTGATGTAAACTTGTCTTGGCTAGGTTGATAGCAAAATTATCCAATCACCACAACTTGTGGGCATACTTAAAAACATGTTTACCGTTGGTGGAGGGGGTGGGGAATTCTATTGCATATTTGTTACCTTGGTCACCGAAAGCTCTGTCTCCTAATTAAATTCAGAAAGATGGGGAACGAGGGACCAGAATACTTCGGAGAAATATGTGACACCTACGCAAATTACATCACCAGATTTTGTTTTGGCTAAGCTCTTTGGGATTCTGTACCTAAAATTAAAAAGCAAATGATGAATGATGCTTTTTTGCTGACGTGCTTCCCATTGCAAAACAACTTCTAAGATGAAGAGGTTAGAGGTTATTTTTGGAATATTATGCATTAGAATTTTCACTTCTCCCACGGCTTTGCATTTGTGGGGAAATAATAGCAGTTATATCAATCCCACCACCCGCCCACCCCACACCATTCTAAAATGGCCATTAACCAATTCATTTGATAATTCCATTAAAACGATAGAAATAAGAGAAACACACTCAAAATGCTGGAGGAACTTGGCAGGTCAGGCAGCATCTGTGGTCAATGTTACAGGCTGAGACCCCTCACCAGGACTGAGTGAGGTTAGAATTGGAGAGAGAAGTGTTAAAGTAGAGATGGTTGATGTCTAGGCCAGCAGTTACTGATTTAAAAAAAAATAAGTCCAGAACTGGGTGTCCGGGAGGAGGAGGAGGAGAGGGGGTCATCAGTGTGAGCTGGCGAGCACCTGCCAAAGATGTAGGCGTGGAGTCGGAGGCGATGGAAGGAAAGCTCAGCATCCTGCCAGACGCAAAACTCACTGAGCTGCGGGCAGTACCGTGGACAGAACATTCTGCCTCAGTGAGGGGAAGGCCAGAGGGAATCGTGAAGACCCCGAGTGGATGAAAGCAACACGTGTAAAATGCTGGAGCTCAGCAGGCCAGGCAGCACCTATGGAAAAGAGTAAACAGTCGACGTTTCTTGCCGAGACCCTTCTCAGTCCCGATGAAGGGTCTCAGCCTGAAACGTCGACTGCGAACTCTTTCCCACAGACGCTGCCTGGCCTGCTGAGTTCCTCCAGCACTTTGTGTGTGTTGCTTTGCCTTTCCCGCATCTGCAGGTTTTCTCGTACTTGAGAAATGAGAGTATATTTTTCAAGTTTATTTGACAATTAGATTTGGATCGCTGATGATGATGAGCTGATGGCAAGCAAGTCTTTTCTTCCTATTTTTAATGGCAAAGGTCAGAATCAGAATCAGGTTTATTGTCACCGGCATGTGTCGTGAAATTTGTTAACTTAGCCGCAGCAGTTCAATGCAATGCAAGAAGAAAAGAAAAAATAGTAATAATAAATAAGCCAATTACGGTATGTATATTGAATAGATAAAAAATCGTGCAGAAAAACAGAAATAATATATACTAAAAAAGTGAGGTAGTGTCCAAAGATTCAATGTCCATTTAGGAATCGGATGGCAGAGGGGAAGAAGCTGTTCCCGAATCGCTGAGTGTGTGCCTTCAGGCTTCTGTACCTCCTTCCTGATGGTAACAATGAGAAGAGGGCATGCTCTGGGTGCTGGAGGTCCTTTAATAATGGACGCTGCCTTTCTGAGACACCGCTCCCTGAAGATGTCCTGGGTACTTTGTAGGCTAGTACCCAAGATGGAGCTGACTAAATTTACAACCCTCTGCAGCTTCTTTTGGTCTTGTACAGTAGCTCCCCACCCCCCATACCAGACGGTGATGCAGCCTGTCAGAATGCTCTCCATGGTACATCTGTAGAAGTTTTTGAGTGTTTTTGTTGACATGCCAAATCTCTTCAAACTCCTAATGAATACAGTCGATGTCTTGCCTTCTTTATAACTGCATCGATATGTTGGGACCAGGTTAGGTCCTCAGAGATCTTGACACCCAGGAACTTGAAACTGCTCACTCTCTCCACTTCTGATCCCTCTATGAGGACTGGTATGTGTTCCTTCGTCTTACCCTTCCTGAAGTCCACAATCAGCTCTTTTATCTTACTGATGTTGAGTGCCAGGTTGTTGCTGTGACACCACTCCACTAGTTGGCATATCTTGCTCCTGTATGCCCTCTTGTCTCCACCTGAGATTCTACCAACGATGGTTGTTTCTTCAGCAAATTTATACATGGTATTTGAGCCGTGCCTAGCCACACAGTCACGGGTGTAGAGA
The DNA here is from genome assembly GCF_030028105.1 of Mobula birostris. Classification (NCBI taxonomy): domain Eukaryota; kingdom Metazoa; phylum Chordata; class Chondrichthyes; order Myliobatiformes; family Myliobatidae; genus Mobula; species Mobula birostris. Next base: position 8,394,532 of record NC_092397.1, read on the forward strand.
GAGTCGAGCAGTGGGCTAAGCACACACCCCTGAGGTGCATCAGTGTTGATCGTCAGTGAGGAAGATATATTATCATCAATCAGTACAGATTGTGGTCTTCCGGTTAGGAAGTCGAGGATCCAATTGCGGAGGGAGGTACAGAGGCCCAGGATCTGTAACTTATCAATCAGGATTGTGGGAATGATGGTGTTAAATGCTGAGCTATAATCGATGAACAGCATCCTGACATAGGTATTTGTATTGCCCAGGTGGTCTAAGGCCGTGTGAAGAGCCATTGAGATTGCGTCTGCCTGTTGACCTGTTATGGCGATAGGCAAGTTGCAGTGGGTCCAGGTTGTGAATCTTTTTGCAAAGTTCACCCATGATGTGATTTCTTCTTTTCAGAGTGAGCTGCAATTATTTAAAAAAGATCTAGGCTATTCACTACTGCTTCATAAAGTCCTGATCTAGGGTGCTTTTTTTCCCTAAAGCCTGTAGCATCAACGACTCCACTTTTAGCTTTCTCGACCCTTTTTGTCCTTGAAAATAAGCTTCTCTTTCTATGTAAGTGCCAAACGCATTGAAATTGTGGTGAACTATTGCCACAGACAGTGAGGAGGCAGGCAGAGGCGAGGCCGCTTCAGGTGACAAGCCGTGCTGGGGCATTGCAAGGCTCAGCGTAGTAGCAGAGGGAATTTGTGTCGCTGTCGGAGATGGGGTGAGCGATTTGGAGAGGAGTCGGTGGAGGAGTTTCGATGCCCGTCCACCTAAGCCGGGTGCAAGGTTTGATCCTTCCAAGCATCGAGCCGATTTGTATAATTTGTATATCCTTTGATAATGAACGCACTTTGAATCTTCGAATCTCCAACCCCTGCTCCCCTTTCAGCCGGCTGGCCGCCTGCATATGTGCGCACACGCACACACACACACACACACACACACACACACACACACACACACACACACACAGGACAATTTCTCTTCTGGTCCGCTGTGCAAATTAGTAATACAAGATGTGTTCTTGTGTGTAACATGTTACATCTTTGTCCTTACTTCAACAGTATCATCATCATGTGTGGTGTCGTATGACATCATCGTTATGTGCTGTGTCGTATGACATCATCATTATGTGCTGTGTCGTATAACGTTGGCCATCATGGTCTCATGACCATGATTGCTCTTGGCAAATTCTTCTACAGAAGTGGTTTGCCATCGCCTTTTTCTGGGCAGTGTCTTCACAAGACGGGTGACCCCAGACATTATCAACACTCTTCAGAGATTGTCTAGCCTGGTGTCAGTGGTCTCATAACCAGGACTTGTGATACGCACCGGCTGCTCATTCGACCATCCACCACCTGCTTCCACGGGTTCAGAGGGGCTAAGCAGGTGCTCCACCTTGCCCAAGGGTGATCTGCAGGCTAGCGGAGGGAAGAAGCATCTTTGGTTGAGACGGATCTCCACCCCACCACCCAACTACAGTATAATAGGAACTAAATGAAAATGAGACCCTGGAAACGAGCATTTGAGCACCAACTTCCTGATGCACAATTAACTTGTGCCCTCAGCCTCTGATCTTGGCAGATCACTTGCAGGAGGGTTGCATGCAGGCAGAGCTCGCTGTGCTTTTCAGTCCTAACGCCTTAGAAGGTTGCCTGAATCTGTGAGCAGCAAGCACCATATCGAGTTACCCTGCTCTACTTAAATCCGGCTTTCATACTTAAAGAGGATGCACGCTGTGCTGCAGCAGATTCTGGCAGGTATTGAATTCCACTCTGGGAGGGAGCCAGCTTCCATGTTTTTTTTTAACTCAACTCCTTCAAGGAGAAGGACAAAGGTTGTCGAGATGGATATCCTGTGACCACAGGGCACAGGAAATACTATGAAAGCTTCAAAGAAGAGACAGATACGTGGAGGACAGCCGCTTCGCACGTGGATGCAATTATCATTGTTAGTTAAAGGTTCAAAGGTTAATCTTATTATCAAAGTATCTCTGCAGAATACAACTTTGAGATTCGTCTTCTCCAGATAGCCATGAAATATAAGAAAACCACGGCAGTCGTTGGATAAAAAGGCATCAACCCTTTTTCACCCCCCCCACCCCCGCATGGAAAAGAAAAAAAAAGGCACAAAATAAAACTACCCAACCCCTCCCTCACACAAAATCTCACAGATTGTCCACCCAGACACAACAACTAACACATCAAAATCCTAACCCCCAAATCCCCCCATGCAAAAAAAAACAGCGACAATAACATCAAACCCCCCCCAACCCCTCCCTCACCCAAAAATTTGTGCGTAAGTTGAGATGGGAGGAGGAGAAGATGGCGGCGTGACGCAGCTTGCACGGCGATTCCGGTGAATGATATCTGTAATCTGTCAAGTAGGGTGCCGTGCACAATCCTGATCTGATGGAGACAGACGTGAGAGAACGGAGGAACATCTGGAGAAACTTCTGAAATGCCTTTTTTGCCACCGCTGCTACCGTGTGAGCCAGAATCTCCGGAGAGGAAGGCCCCGAGTCCTTGGCTTTGCTTGTTGCTCGGCGGCTGGGGCGGGGTCGAAGTGCTCGGCAGAGATGGTGCTCGGTGCTCGGTGTCGAAGGGCTGGTCGGAGGCTCGAAGTTTTCAGACGGACTCAGTGTCGGCTGTGGTCGGGTACTTCTAATGCATCGATAGTTGTCGGCGCCTGGAGGTTTTGGCAGGGAGAGTTTCTCCCTTCTGCCGAAAGCTATCGGGGCTATCGGGAGTCGATCAGAACTTTGAGACTTTTTTTTACTGTGCCCACGGTCTGCTCTTTATCAAATTATGGTATTGCTTTGCACTGCTGTAACTATATGTTATAATTATGTGGTCTTGTCAGTGTTAGTCTTTGGTTTGTCCTGTTTTTTTTGTGATATCACTCTGGAGGAACATTGTACAATTTTTTAATGCATGCATGCATTTCTAAATGACAATAAATGAGGACGGGGTGTCCTCATAATCTAAAAAAAATATATTTCTATAATTGTGCTGTCAGCCTTCAAGGTTCTGACATTCGCTATCTAAGCCACAGTGCATCTCTGCCCTTAGACCCTTTATAAATGTTTCATCTTCTAACAAGTCATCCATCCTGAAATGTCCTTGTTTATCCCCCCACAACTCTATAATTCTCTGTCTTCACTCCTCTGAGAAACTCCTTCTCAACTCAGTTAAATCTGCATTTTCGACATCAGAATCGGGTTGAATGCCACCAGCACATGTCGTGAAATTTATTTTGCAGCAGTGAGGTAGTGTTCATGGGTTCAATGTCCATTCAGAAATCTGATGGCAGAGGGGAAGAAGCTGTTCCTAGATCGTTGAGTGTGTGTCTTCAGACCCCTGTACCTCTTTCCTGATGGTAGCAATGAGAAGAGGGCATGCGCTGGGTGATGGGGGCCCTTAATGATGGACGCTGCCTTTTCGATGCATTGCGCCTATCAGATGTCCTGGAGGCTGGTGCACATGATAGACCTGACTGAGTTACAACTTTCTGCAGCTTGTATCTGTCCTGTGCTGTAGCACCCACCACCACCCCCCACCACCCCTATCAGACCACCTACATTTCTGCAGCCCAACTATCAGTCCCGCATTCCCATTTCTTCAACCACTGATCTGCTCGACCATTCGGGTATTTGTCTCGCCCCAAAACGTCGATTTATTTATTTATTTTTAATCCCCTCCGTAGATGCTGCCTGACCTGTTGAGTTCCTTCATCGTTTTGCATGTGTTGCTCTGGATCTCCAGCATCTGCAGGACCCCTTGTTTTAACATTGCGGATAACTGCCACAAATGATCTTTTTTACTCCTGCCTTCTGTCGCCTCCACCTTTGCCTCTAACAATAAATAACAGGTGCTTATTGGTCTCTTTTCTATTAAAGTTGTCTCTGTCACTTTGCTCATTTCCTCCAGCCCACCAGATCAAAAATTCTGTCCAGCTGTATCCTTGAACTCATCTTTATGCATGTTCTCTCATTTCCCTTGAGAACCAATACCTGCTCCCTCAACTCTACTCCCACTAAACTACTCGATGGGCTGAATGACCTACTTCTGCTCCAATATCTTACGGTCTTGTGGTCCAAACTGCTGACTCCTAACTTTCCTTTCCAGTTCTCATGTTGGGTGGTACTGCTGATAGTTCTGTTCTCTGTGAGCTGCCTTCCACCTTTCATTGAAAGGAATTTTCTCAGCCTTTTGCCTTTGAAATGACTGCTCCACCCACGACTTCCCTCTCCCGTTTTTTTTTTAAGAGCCCTTAAGCATGTTGAAACCTCCCAAGTTTGTAGTTGCCCTTCTAGAATTCTTCATTTGAACCTTTCCAGGTGGACTTGCACTCTGCCACATTCTGAAAACCAGCACCTCCACTTCCTGAGGAGATTGAGGTATGCCATGCTGACATCACTCCCCTTCCTCCCCACTGATCGTAACTGTGTTTTACCGGAGCACCATGGAGAGCGTCCTGACAAGCTGCATCTCCATCTGGTCTGGGAGCAGCCGAGCATCGGACCGGAAGTCCCTGCAAAGGACTGTGAGAACGGCCGAGAGGATCATAGGGGTCTCCCTACCGTCCATCGGGGACATTTATCAGGAGCGCTACATAGGCAGGGTCCTTAGTGTTATCAAGGATCCCACCCATCCATCCAGCATCCTCTTTGACTTCCCACCATCAGGCAGGAGACTCCGATGCATAAAGACAAGAACGGTCAGGATGGGAAACAGTTTCTACTCTCAGACCGTCAGGCTTCTGAAATCCCTGCCGCATTGCATTTGAAGTGTCACTGGATAATCTGTTCTTTATCTTGCAATATTTAATTTATGCACTTGTTTGTTTATTCATGCTAATTCATTTGTAGATGTAATTCTTACTTTCCTGAGTTGTTATGTGTACTGTGGTGCTTTACAACCATTGTCTCGTTTGGTGGTACACATGTATATAGTTAAATGACAATAACCTTGACTTACTTAAGTCATAGGTGACGTTATTGTGGCAATCTCTCATATTTCAAGATGAAAACGTAGATGGGTGAGTCAGTAATTTTGCAGGAAATACCAAGATTACTAGTGTCATGGATAGTGTAGAAGACTGGCAGAGGATACAGCAGAGTAGAGATCAATTGCAGATATGGGCAGAGAAATGGCAGATACAGTTTAACTTGGCCAAATGTGAAGTGTTGCATTCTGGGAGATCAAATGTAAAGACAGTACACTGTTACTGCAAGACCCTGAACAGTATTGACGTGCAAGGGATTGCTGGGGTCTAAGTCAATAGCACTCTGAATGTGGCCATGCACATATTGATAGGATGGTAAAGAGGGCATATTGCCTTTATAATTCGAGGAATCAAGTCAGCAAGTTATGTTGCAGCTTTATAAAACTCCGGTCGGGCTGCGCGTGGAGTACTGTGTTCAGTTCTGGTTGTCCCATTACTGAAATGATGTTGAGGCTTTGGAGAGAGTGGAGAAGATGTTTGCCAAGATGCTGCTTGGGTTAGAGGGCATGTACTTAAAGAGAGTCAAAGGGTCATAGTCATAGAAAAGTACAGCATAGAAACAGGCCTTTCAGCCCATCGACCTGCACCAGGACCATAGCCCTCCACACCTCTCCCATCCACGTACCGATCCAAACTTCTCTTAAGCATTGAAATTGAGTTCACATCCACCACTTGAGCTAGCAGCTTATTCCACACTCTCATGATCCTCTGAGTGAAGAGGTTCCCCAGCCCCGTGTTCCCCTTAAACTTTTCATCTTTCACCCTTAACCCATGACCTCTGACTGTAGCCCCACCCAACCTCAGTGGAAAAAGCCTGCTTGCATTTACCCTATCTATACCCCTCATAATTTTGTATACCTGTATAAAATCTCTTCTGTCTTCTACATTCTAAAGAATAAAGTCTCGACCTATTCAATCTTCCCTTGTAACTCAGGTTTTCCAGTCCCGGCAACATCCTTGTGAGTTTTCTCTGTACTTTCCTGTAGGTAGGTGACCTAAACTGCACACAATACTCCAAATTAGGCCTCACCTACGTCTTATACAACTTCAACATAACATCCCATCTCCTCTATTCGGAACTTTGATTTATGAAGGCCAATGTGCCAAAATATTTCTTTACGGCCTTATCTACCTGTGCCTGCACTTTCAATGAATTATGGACCTGTATTCCCAGATCCTTTTGTTCTACCTCACTCCTCAGTGCCCAACCATCCATTGTTGGTCCTAACCTGGTTAGTCCTACTGAAGTATAACACCTCGCACTTGCCTGCATTAAATTCCATCTGCCATTGTTCTAGCAGGTCCAGATCCCGCTACAAGCCATGATGGCCTTCCTTGCTGTCCATTACACCCCCAATCTTGGTGTCATCTGAAAATTTGGTGATCTAATTATCCATATTATCAACCAATGGTTAGAAAACTTGGGTTGTTTTTTCCCTCTGGAGTAGTGGAAGGTGAGTGGAGATCTGATAGAGGTTTATGAGATCATGAGAGGCAGAGATACAGTAGGCAGGAAGTATCATTTCCCCAGAGTTGAATTATCTAATACAAGAGGCCATGCATTTTAGGTGAGAAGGAGGAAGTTCAGAGGAGATGGAGGAGATTTACACAGAGAGTGGTGGGTGTCTGGAATGTCCTGCTTTGGGCAGTGGTGGAGGTAAATATGCTAGAGGCATTCAATAGGATCTTGGAGAGACAATAAACAATAGACAACAGACAATAGGTGCAGTAGGCCATTTGGCCCCTTGAGCCAGCACCGCCATTCATTGTGATCATGGCTGATCATCCACAATCAGTACCCTGTTCCAGCCTTCTCCCCATATCCTTTGACTCTGCTATCATTAAGAGCTCTATCTAACTCTTTCTTGAAAGCATCCAGAGAATTGGCCTCCACTGCCTTCTGAGGCAAAGCATTCCACAGATCTACAACTCTCTGGGTGAAAAGGTTTTTCCTCAACTCCGTTCTAAATGGTCTACCCCTTATTCTCAAACTGTGGCCTCTGGTTCTGGACTCCCCCAACATCGGGAACATGTTTCCTGTCTCTAGCGTGTCATAAATAAAAGCAAGGTGGAGATGCAGAGATTTAGGGACGGTTTCCAGAATTCTGGCATTCAGCAGATGAAGGCTCAGCAGTCAGTAACTGAATAATTAAATTGGGAAGCAACAAGAAGCTGGGACTGGGACTGAAGGAGGACAGTAATCTCAGAGTGGATGTGCTGATGCCTCTATTGTCTCTGTTTTGTTGAACGTTCATCCTAATGGGGTCCGTCCCTCTCTGAGCATACACGGAGAGAGTTCAGTGCACCACGTTCCTGGGGGTTCATGTCACGGATGACCTCATCTGTCCCTCAATAACAAGAAGGCACAACGCTGCCTCCACTTCCTGAGGAGACTGAGGCAAGTGAGACTCCCCCTCCGCCCACCCCACCTTAACTGAATTTTACAGGAGCACCATTGAGGGCATCCTGACAAGCTGCAACCCCATCTGGGATGGGAGCAACCGAGCATCGGACCAGAAGTCCCTACGAAGGACTGTTCAAATGGCTGAGAGGATCATAGGGGTCTCCCAACCATCCATCGGGGACATTTGCCAGGAGTGCTGCGTACGCAGGGCCCTTAGTATTATCAAGGATCCCACCCATCCATCCAGCATCCTCTTTGACTTTCTACCATCAGGCAGGAGACTCCGATGCATAAAGACAAGAACGGTCAGGATGGGGAACAGTTTCTTCCCCCGGGCTAGTAGGCTTCTGAACTCCCTGCCGCATCGTATTCGAAGTGTCACCAGATAATTTGTTCTGTTCTTGACAATATTTAATTTGTGCACTTTACTTTGTTTATCGATGCATAATTCATTTTTAGATTTAATTCTTACTTTCCTAAGTTAGTATGTTTTTTGTGTACGACTGTGCTTTACACCCTGGTCTGGAGAAACGTTGTCTCATTTGACAATATGCATGGCATGTATATAGTTAAATGACAATAAACTTGACTTCACTTGATTTAAAGATCTCTGTATCCTCTGGCTACTGACCTTTTCCCTTTCTGCCCCAGAAAATGCTTTCTGAAGTATAATCAAAGCTAATATTGTGAAAGGATTTGGTGTTAAGAGGACCAGATGAAAAAATAGAACCGGGGCTGAGAGCAGATAACTAATAACTTTACTGACACAGTAGCCATGTGATCTTCACTAAGTTTTTTTTTGTGTTGTTTTCATTTACTTGATCACACTTGATAATGATTGGTTCTCAAGGTATCCTTCACATTGTCTGTCCAAGAAGAGAAACCAAGGTCATCACGCAATTGTTGATCCATCAGCACCCAAGCTCCTTTAGTGAGGACACTTAATTTCCATTGTAGGACTTCAAATCAGACTTGGCCGAAGCATTTGAGAAGGTGTCAAGTGAACCATGTGGAAAGAAACCCAATATGTCGGCATCTGCTTGAATGGTGGCACAACGATAACCTCTCACTCTGCCAGCAAAACCAAAGGGCCGATTATTGGCCGCAGCAGAAGGACACATGAGGTCCATGCGCCAGTCCTCACCAGGGGACTGGAGGCAGAGAGGGTCGGTGACTTTAACTTCCTTGGCATTATCATTTCAGAGGATCCACCTTAAGGACCATTGTGAACCAGACACGGCAGCGCCTCTACTTCCTTAGAAGTTTGCACAGATTTGGCATGACGTCTAAAACTTTGACAAACTTCTGTAGATGGATGGTGGAGAGTATCCTGACTGGTTGCATTCATGGCCAGGTATGGAAACACCAATGCCCGTGAACAGAAAAGCCTACAAAAAGTTATGATCACAGGCAAAGCCCTCCCCACCCATTGAGCACATCTACAAGGAGTGCTGCCATAAGAAAGCAGCATCCTTCTTTCTTTATTAATCTTTTTATTGATTTAGAAAGAGCATATATACAAACAAGAGGAGAATTATCTCAAATATATATATATATGTATCAATAACAGTACAAACAGAAAGTGAAATAGACATTAGCAGCATCCATCATCAGGGACCCCCACCATCCAGGCCATGCTCTCTTCTCATTGCTGTCATCGGGAAGGAGGTACAGGAGCTGTAGGTCCCACACCCCCAGGTTCAGGAAGAGTTATTATCCTTCAACAGTCAGGCTCCTGAACCAGCGTGGATAACTTCACTCACCTCAACTCTGAACTGATTCTGCAACCTATGGACTCACTTTCAAGGGCTCTGCAACTCATGTTCTCAGTGTTATTTATTACATATTTATTATTATCATTATTCATTTTTTTTTAGTCATTCCACAGTCAGTTTGTTTTGGCCGAGACCCTTCATCAAGACTGGAAAGGAAGGGGGCATGAGCTAGACTAAAAGGGGGAAAAAAAACATGGGCACTGGGCTCCTTGGTATCCAGGACATCTTCAAGGAGTGATACTTCAAAAAGGTGGCACCCTTCATTAAGGACCCCCATCACCCAGGACATAAACTCTTCTCATTGCTGCCATCAGGAGCCTGAAGGCACACACTCAACAACTCAGGAACAGCTTCTTCCCCTCTGCCGTCCCATTTCTGGATGGACATCGAACCCATGAATGCTACCACACCACTTTCTACATTTGCACTTTTGCACTACCTATTTAGTAGAAACATAGAAACATAGAAAATAGCTGCAGGAGTAGGCCATTCGGCCCTTCAAGCCTGCACTGCCATTCAGTACGATCATGGCTGATCATCCAACTCAGAACCCTGTACCTGCCTTCTCTCCATACCCCCCGATCCCTTTAGCCACAAGGGCCATACCTAGCTCCCTCTTAAATATAGCCAATGAACTGGCCTCAACTGTCTTCTGTGGCAGAGAATTCCACAGATTCACCACTCTCTGTGTGAAGAAGTTTTTCCTCATCTCGGTCCTAAAAGGCTTCCCCTTTATCCTCAAACTGTGACCCCTCATTCTGGACTTCCCCAACATTGGGAACAATCTCCCTGCATCTATGTCCAATCCCTTTAGAATTTTATACGTTTAATATACGTGCACTTACTGTGATTCATGTTTTTCTCTGTTGTTATGTACTGCATTGTACTTCTGCTGCAAGGCAACAAATTTCACGCCATACGCCGGTGATACTAAACCTGATTCTGTGTCTGACGTGGACTATCCGATGACTGCCTCTTACAAAATATTTTCATGTTCCACTTGTATGCTTCACTCATACCAAACCACTGTTGTGACCGTGAATGAAGCCACTGGAGAGATTGGAGAAGTTGGTGGATGCGAAAGTCTTTACTCATCACGACTGACAGGCATTCCCTTGGAGGCACTCTTGGTAAAGTCTCCCAAAATCAAAATACAGCAAGCTTTTATACTCTTGAGGACGATGGTATCAGTAGGGTCATAAACACGAGCAAGTCTGCAAGATGCTGAAAATGCAAAGCAGCGCACGCAAAAAGTGCTGGAGGAGCTCAGCAGGGCAAGCAGCATTTATGGAAAAGAGTAAGTGGTTGACATTTTCGGGATCCTTCTTCAGGACTGAGAAGGAAGGGGGAAGATGCCATAATACCAAGTGGGAGTGATAGGCAGGTGCAAAGAGGTAAAAGGCCAGAGTGGGGAATAGAGGAAGAGGGGAGGGGTAACATATTGTTAACTGGAAGGAGACATTGATATTCATGCTGTCAGGTTGGGGGTTACCCAGAAGGAATATAAGGTGTTACTCCTCCACACTAAGTGAGGCCATGGGCCGACAGTAGGTGATTCAACACCATTTCAAAAGCAGCAATGACATTGCTGTCTTCAATATTTTGTCGAACAAACGGTTCCTTTGAAGTAGGTATATATTTACAGAGAGAGCGCATTGTCATTGATAAAACACCTCTGAAAGTTCAACCGCCTTTGTTAGGACAAACTCATTCACACAAGATGGTCTAAAAGCTCTGAGAACAGAGAACTCAGGCACCCAAGAATAGCGTCAAAGGCTGACTCTCTAATCACTCAAGGATCCCAACTATAGATCCGTAATGCCCACATAGTTGACGTGCTAGTGACAATATTGGTCGGTTCTGCAAGGTTCCTTGAACATGGTTACAATGGTGTAAATAACTTAGGCCATAGTGGCCTGGTTTGATCCATTGGTTGATGCTTGAGAACGTCTCATTTGTCACTTCACTTTGCAAACCATATCTCTTGGCAGCCAGCCCCCTACCATGAGCCAGCAGTCTGTGCTCTGCAGAAGGTGCCGTTTGTTTGCAAAGCTGTCCTTTGTACTTCAACTGATAACTGCTTGCAATTTACATCACCGCCCTAAAACTGGTTCTTGTTTGAATTAATATCTGCTACATTCACATAATTCCACTACTCCCGGTAATCCCTGACATCTCCATCAAAACTTCTAGTGCAGTCTTTGCATCTCATGAATACCCAGATATCAAGGTGAAAAAAAAACACGTTGCATGGCGGTACTCGGATTTCCATCTGAATTTAGAAGCGAGTCCTATTCTATGGTGATACAGAGGGCAGTTTGTTGGTTGAAGTTGCCGTGTACGTGCCAATGAGTTCTTCAGTGTGGGCGCAATTCTTGAAGGAAATTTCTGATTTGGATCAAAATTGCAGTTTTGTTTCACTGAAATAATGAGATGGTTTCTGTTCTAAATTATCTTCATAGTGCAACTTGTAATTCATCTCATTTTAAGTTCATAAACTGTGTAGGATTAACTATTTTACCCATTTCTGTCAACCCCACCAACCTTTACTGACTCCAGGAATACAACTGCCCTCTCTTTACGTATCTGAATGTGTTATTTTAACTTTATATATGTATCACTGCCTGGTATGGGAACTGTATTTCCCTCAAACGCAGGACTCTGCAGGGAGTGGTGCAGACAGCCCAGCACATCTGTAGATGTGAACTTCCCACTATTCAGGACATTTACAAAGACAGGTGTGTAAAAAGGGCCCGAAGGATCATTGGGGACCCGAGTCACCCCAACCACCCCAACCACAAACTGTTCCAGCTGCTACCATCCGGGAAACGGTACCACAGCGTAACAGCCAGGACCAGCAGGCTCCGGGACAGCTTCTTCCACCAGGCCATCAGACTGATTAATTCATGTTGACACAGTTGTATTTCTATGTTATATTGACTATCCTGTTGTACATAATACATAATATTTATTATAAATTACTATAATAGCTCATTACACATTTAGACGGAGACAAAACGTAAAGATTTTTACTCCTCATGCATATGAAGGATAAATTGGGAACAGATATTCTCAGGGAAATGAACGGAAGAAACATGGCAAATGCTCAGGGGATATTTGCGTGGAGTTCTGCATAGGTACATTCCAATGAGACGGAAAGGATGGTAGGGTACAGGAACCATGATGTACAAAGACTGTTGTAAATCTAGTCAAGAAGAAAAGAAGAGCTTACAACAGGTTCAAAAAATTAGGTAATGATAGAGATCTAGAAGATTATAAGGCTAGCAGGAAGGAGCTTTAGAAAGAAATTAGGAGAGCCGGAAGGGGCTGTGGGAGGGCCTTGGCAGACAGGATTAAAGAAAACCCCAAGGCATTCTACAGTATGTGAAGAGCAAGAGGATAAGACATGAGAGAATAGGACCAATCAAGTGTGACAGTGGAAAAGTGTGTATGGAACCGGAGGAGATAGCAGAGGTTGTTAATGACTGCTTTGCTTCAGTATTCACTACGGAAAAGGATCTTGGTGATTGTAGGGATAACTTATAGTGGACTGAAAAGCTTGAGCATGTAGATATTAAGAAAGAGGATGTGCTGGAGCTTTTGGGAAGCATCAAGTTAGATAAGTCTCCGGGACCAGACGAGATGTACCCCAGACTACTGTGAGAGGCGAAGGAGGAGATTGCTGAGCCTCTGGTGATGATCTTTGCATCATCAATGAGGATGGGAGAGGTTGCAGAGGATTGGGGAGTTGCAGATGTTGTTCCATTATTCAAGAAAGGGAGTAGAGATAGCCCAGAAAATTATAGACCAGTGAGTCTTACTTCAGTGGTTGGTAAGTCAATGGAGAAGATCCTGAGAGGCAGGATTTATGAATATTTGGAGAGGCATAATATGATTAGGAATAGTCAGCATAGCTTTGCCAAAGGCAGGTCGTGCCTCGTGTTGGAGGAACAACGCGTCTTATTCCATCTTGGCTCAAAATGTAGACTGTTTATTCCTCTCCATAGATGCTGCCTAAATTGTTGAGTTCCTCCAGCATTTTGTGTGTGTTGCTTTGGATTTCCAGCTTCTGCACAATCTCTTATGTTAATGATTTCCCTCTTCTCTCGTTCACTCAGAGTTCCCACTGCCTCTTTAGTTAAAGTTAGCGAACTTAACATCACTCAGTGGCCACTTCACTAGGTACCTCCTGTACCTAATAAAGTGGCCACTGAGTGTGTGTTCATGGTCTTTTTCTCCTGAAGCCCATCCACTTTGATGTATTGTGCGTTCAGAGATGCTGTTGTAACGGGTGGTTATTTGAGTTGCTGTCACCTTCCTGTCAGCTTGAACTATTTTGGCCATTTTCTGACCTCTCTCATTAACGAGGCATTTTCACCCTCAGATCTGCCGCTCACTAGATGTTTTTTTTGGTTTTTGCACCATTCTCTGTAAACTCTAGAGAGTGCTGTGCATGAAAATCCCAGGAGATCAGCAGTTTCTGAGATACTCAAACCACCCCATCTGGCACCAATAATCACTCCACAGTCAAAATCACTTGGATCATGTTTCTTCCCCCATTCTGATGTTTGAACTGAACCTCTTGACCATGTCTGAATGCTGTTATGCACTGAGTTGCTGCCACCTGACTGGCTGATTAGATATTTGCATTAACGAGCAGGTCGCAGGTGTAGATCAATGATTTTCTTCCGTTCCTTCCAAGCGAGGCAACACTTCACCTGCAAATCTGTCGGAGAGCTCTACCTGGCGCTCCCGGTGTGGCCTCCTCTATGTAAGTGAGAGCAGACGTAGATCAGGGGAATGATTTTGTGAGCATCTTCGCTTGCTCTACAACAAGCATGATTTCCCAGTGGCTACCCATTTTAATTCTACTTCCCATTCCCATTCTGGCATGTCAGTCCGTGGCCTCCTCTAAGCCACACTCAAGCTGGAGGAACAATACCACTTATTCCATCTGAGTATCTTCCAACCTGATGGCATGAACATCAATTTTATTTTTAAACTTGTGGTAATTTCTCCCCCTCCCCCTTCTGTCTTTTTCCATTCTCCTCTCTGGCTTCCCCTCCCCTCTACCCCTTCTCTTCTTCTCACCTGCCTATCACCGCCCTTTGGTGACCCTCCTCCTTCCCTTTCTTCCATGATCCAAGGTTCAAAGTTCAAAATAAATTTATTATCAAAGTACACATATGTCACTGAGATTAATTTTCTTGCAGGCATACCCAGTAAGTCCATAACCGTGCATAGAATCAATGAAAGACCATACCCAACAGGGCGGACCAACAACCAATGTGTGAAAGACAGCAAACTGAAAATGCAAAAGAGAAAAAAAATCAGTAACATGAGATGAAGAGCCCTTAAGTAAGTCCATAAGTTGTGGGACAGTGAAGTTGAGTGAAGTTACCCTCACTTGTTCAAGAGCCTGATGGTTGAGGGGTAGTAACTGTTCCTGAATCTGGTGGTGCGAGTCCTGAGGCTCCTGTACCTTCTTACTGATGGCAGCGGCGAGAAGAGAGCAGGTTCTGGGTGGTGGGGGTCTCTGATGATGGATGCTGCTTTCCTGTGACAGCGCTCTGTGTAGATGTGCTCAATGGTGGGGAGGGCTTTACCCGTGATGGACTGGGCCGTAAACACTACAATATACTTTCCACTGGAACAGTCTTATTGTCCCCTCGGTTTTCAAGGCAGCAACGATCATCCCAGTGCCAAAGAAGGTGACAGTAAACTGCCCAAATAGTTATTGTCCGGTGGCAATGACATCAACCATTATGAAATGCTCTGATTGGCTGGTCATGGAGCTCAGTAAAGTCTTTCTCCTGGCTATATTGGACCCCTTCCAGTTTGCTTATCGCTCATAGTCATAGTCATACATTATTGATCCCGGGGGAAATTGGTTTTCATTACAGTTGCACCATAAATAATTAAATAATAATAAAACCATAAATAGTTAAATAGTAATATGTAAATTATGCCAGGAAATAAGTCCAGGACCAGCCTATTGGCTCAGGGTGTCTGACCCTCCAAGGGAGGAGTTGTAAAGTTTGATGGCCACAGGCAGGAATGACTTCCTATGACGCTCTATGTTGCATCTCGGTGGAATGAGTCTCTGGCTGAATGTACTCCTGTGCTCAACCAGTACGTTATGTAGTGGATGGGAGACATTGTCCAAGATGGAATGCAACTTGGACAGCACCCTCTTTTCAGACACCACCGTCAGAGAGTCCAGTTCCATCTCCACAACATCACTGGCCTTACGAATGAAATCATCAGGCTCAAATCAATCCGTTGATGATGCAATAGCCTCTGCCCTCCACCCTGTCTTGTCCCACCTGGAAAATGGGGTCTCATGTACCGGACTGCTGTTTATAGACTTCAGATGGGCGTTTAACACCATCATATCCCAGAGGCTGGTGAGGAAACTGTCCTCGCTGGGTCTCAACACCTCCGCCTGCAATTGGATACTGGACTTCGCAACAGTAAGGCCATAGCCAGTCCGTGTGGGCAGCAACGTCGCTCGTCCCGTTACGCTGAGCGCTGGCTCTCCCCAGCGCTGTGTGCTCAGCCCGCTGCTGACGCATGACAGTGTCACGGGATCCAGCACAAGCCGTGTCGTCAAGTTTGTGGATGACACAACAGTGGTTGGCCTTGTCAAGAACGATGACGAGACGGAGTATAGAAGGAAGTGGAGTGGCTGGTGGACTGGTGTGAGAAGAACAACCCAAGCCTGAATGTGGAGAAGACAAAGGGAATCATTGTGGACTTCAGGAAGGTGTGGTCAAACCATACCCCTCTGTGAATACATGGCTCCTCCGTAGAGAGAGTTAAGTGCACAAAGTTCTTGGGACTTCACATCACAGGTGACCTCATCTGGTCCATTAATATTACCTCCCTGAACAAGAAGGCACAGCAGCACCTCCACTTCCTGAGGAGACTGAGGCAAGTGAGTCTTCCTCACTCCCCCATCTTAACCGCGTTTTACAGGAGCACCATTGAGAGTGTCCTGACAAGTTGCATCTCCACCTGGTCTGGGGGCAGCCGAGCATCGGACCGGAAGTCCCTACAAAGGACTGTGAGAACGGCCGAGAGGATCATAGGGGCCTCCCTACCGTCCATCGGGGACATTTATCAGGAGCGCTGCGTACGCAGGGCCCTTAGTATTATCAAGGATCCCACCCATCCATCCAGCATCGTCTTTGACTTTCTACCATCAGGCAGGAGACTCCGATGCATAAAGACAAGAACAGGATGAGAAATAATTTCTTCTCTCAGGCCATTAGGCTTCTGAGCTCCCTGCCGCATCACATTCAAAGTATCACAGATTAATCTGTTCTGTACCTGACAATATTTAATATTAATGCACTTTACTTTGTTATTTATGTGCCATTCATCTGTAGGTATTATCCTTTCCTTCGTAAGTTATCGTGTGTTGTGTGTACTACTGTGCTTTACACCCTGGTCCGGAGAAGCATCTCATTTCTCTATACATTATATGGTTATATACGTTAGTTACATGTATATAGTTAAATGTCAAAAACTTGACTTGACATGACAACACATCTATGGAAATTTGTCATAACACTAGACTCCCTCACTGCCAAGAAGGCCCACCAGCGCCTTTACTTCCTGATAAAACTAAAGAAATTTGGCCTGTCCCCTAAAACCCTCACTAATTTTTATGGAGGCACCGTAGAAAGCATTCTTCTAGGGTGCATCACAACCTGGTATGGAAGCTGTCCTGTCCAAGACTGAAAGAAGCTGCAGAAGATCGTGAACACGGTGCAGCACATCACACAAACCAATCTTCCGTCCTTGGACTCACTTTACACCGCACGCTGTCGGAGCAGTGCTGCCAGGATAATCAAGGACACGACCCACCCAGCCAACACACTGTTTGTCCCTCTTCCCTCCGGGAGAAGGCTCAGGAGCTTGAAGACTCGTACGGCCAGATTTGGGAAAAGCTTCTTTCCAACTGTAATAAGACTGCTGAACGGATCCTGACCCGGATCTGGGCCGTACCCTCCAAATATCTGGACCTGCCTCTCGGTTTTTTTTTGCGCTGCCTTACTTTCCATTTTCTATTTTCTATTTATGATTTATAATTTACATTTTTAATATTTACTAATTTTTACTACTTTTAATATTTAATATTTGTAATCCAGGGAGTGGGAAGCGCAAAATCAAATATTGCTGTGATGATTGTACGTTCTAGTACCAATTGTTTGGCGACAATGAAGTATAAAGTATAATATGTCATGCTAAATCTCTGCAAACTTCTAAGGAAGGATTCACTCTCCTTTCCTATCAACTTCCTCCTCCTTCAGCCCTTTATCTCTTCAACTTTTCACCTCTCAACTTCTTGCTTCACCCAACCCCCCCACCCACCTTCCTCCTCACTCAGTCTCACCTATCACTTGCCAGCTTGTACTCCTTCCTCTCCTCCCATCTGCCTTCTTTCCTTTTTCTTTCCAGTCCCAAAGAAGGGTCTTAGCCCAAAACGTCAACTCTTTATTCCCCTCCATAGATACTGTCTCACTTGCTGAGTTCCTCCAGCGTTTTTTGTTGACATTGTGACATATGTAGCTCATTTTGTGCAAGTCAAGGCTGTTGAATCTCATTGCCATTACCCCATGGAGCATACGTGCCATATTTTGAACATAAATATTTTTAAGTTCATTTCTAAAATTTGGACAGTTTAAACTACGAGCATGTAACGCTGAATCAGCTTTGTGGGTCTGCCAAGTGAGACAGGAAATGCATTGACTTTGATCAAACATTCATGTTCCTCAAGTTACAGACACTACAAAGCTGAATATTCAAGAAACATACATACATCTGAGACACTCTGGTTCTGTCAACTGCATAAGTCCAGGGAAGACGATCTCTGGCCCCACCAAACTAGTGAGATTGAGGTGCAAGCCCACCCTGAAACCCCCTGTTTGTGTGGATGCTGTGTCATTCGTTACCCTGTTACAAATCAGTACCGTGAAATAACAGACAGTTCACCATATACAATTCAGCAATTTAGCTTTATAATTCTTAATTTGACTATAGTGTAGTAAAGAAACAGCAAAAAAAAAGGAAAAGGGCCCTTTTTATTGAAACAGTCTGATGTGCACAAGTTGGAGCTCACGGTTTCCCCTTCGCCAATCCTCCTTCGATCTCCCCGGCCTTTGTCAGATCATGGCCCCGCTCTGGGTCGAGTGCTACGACCCCTTCTCTCTGGTACTTTCTCCCTTTATCTCCCGCCGAACCAAAAACCCAGCTCTCACGCTGAACCAAAAACCCAGCTCTCACGCCAGTGTCAGGCACACAACACGACAAAACACACTCCCTTCGTTGGAGGGCTGTCATCCCAAAGCATCCATTATCTCTAGCCAGAACCCAAACACTGCTTCTACAGAAAGATCATTACATTAGCATTACATTAGCATGATGCTGAGGATGTTCTACGAATCTGTGGTGGCCAGTGTGATCATGTTTGCTGTTGTGTGCTGGGGCAGCAGGCTGAGGGTAGCAGACACCAACAGAATCAACAAACTCATTCGTAAGGCCAGTGATGTTGTGGGGATGGAACTGGACTCTCTCACGGTGGTGTCTGAAAAGAGGGTGCTGTCCAAGTTGCATGCCATCTTGGACAATGTCTCCCATCCACTACATAATGTACTGGTTGGGCACAGGAGTACACTCAGCCAGAGACTCATTCCACCGAGATGCAACACAGAGCGTCATAAGAAGTCATTCCTGCCTGTGGCCATCAAACTTTACAACTCCTCCCTTGGAGGGTCAGGCACCCTGAGCCAATTTACATAATTTACATATTACTATTTAATTATTGATGGTTTTATTACTATTTATTATTTATGGTGCAACTGTAACGAAAACCAATTTCCCTCAGGATCAATAAAGTATGACTAAACCTTTGCCAGGCCATTACACATCCAACAAACATACATACATACTTTGTTAAGAATTCACGTAGAGTACACCTTCTCAAATCATCGTGTACATTCTAGCCTGAAACAAAGAAAGAAGAGAACAAGCCCTTTCCACGCGCTGTTTCAGATAGCCAGGATATTTGAAGCTGGACACCAGGCAGCCAACCAATAGAAAAAGCAGCTGCAGCTTCTAAACTAACCAATCACAATGGAAGCGATTTCAGCAATCAGAATAAGGCACACCCCCACAGGACAAGGCAGTAGGCATTGTGAAGCGGTCTTACGATGTCCGTAGGTAAGTTATCAATCTCCTTCTCATTTCTTTACGAAACCTTTCTACATCACTGCGCAAAGTACAGCCGTTCAGAGCGGGTGAGCAAAAGCTATTAGTCTTCCGTAATGGAAATAAGACACTGACTGTCTCAAAACAGCAGCCGCCTGTTCTCGGGGATGTTGTTTTGGACACGCAATGGGAAGCACTTATTCAAACATTTCCTGTGTTGTTGAATTCACCAATAATGAATCAACAAGCTCTGAAACCTGGGTCTCTGTACCTCCCGCTGCAACCACATCCTTGACTTCCTCACCGGGAGACCACAGTGGACCAGACTCAATGGGCCAAATGGCCTAATTCTGCCCCTATATCTCATGGTCTTACAGTCCAAAAGGCGATGCCTCAAATAGGCAGCTTCCATCCTTTAGGACCCTCACTACCCAGGACATGCCCTCTTCTCATTGCTACCAACAGGGACAAGGTACAGGAGCCTGAAGACACACACTCAACAATTCAGGAACAGCTTCTTCCCCTCTGCCATCCAATTTCTGAATGGACATTGAACCCACAAACACTTCCTCAGTGCTTTTTTTCCCTCTTGTTTGCAATACATATTTAATATTTTATATATACTTATTGTAATTTATAATTTTCATTATTATGTATTGCAATCGTCGTGGCTGTCCCTCGAGGTTGAGGATGATGGTCTTTGTTCTGTTGATCTACTTATGGGCTCCCAAGTGGCTTATGAGTCCAATCTTGGCTTTGAAAGTTCTTCCGCAATCAGGACAGGTAGTTCCAGATGGCAGATCGGGCTTTGGTTGTTGCTGCCTCTCTTTCCATTTTCTTCTCTTTTCTTCTAATTCTGCACATCTGTTGGCTTGGAAAGTTGCTGTTCCTTCTCGGGTGATGGCTTGCCAGAGTTTCCTGTCCTTGGCAATGGTTTCCCAATTGTTTATAATTTTCATTATTATGTATTGCAATATACTGCTGCCATATAACAACAAATTTCACAACTTATGCTAGTGATATTAAACCTGATTGATTCGGGGTTTTCTATGTTTAAAACGAAGGGAAAAGCAACTTCATCTATGCCTTGAATTGTGGACTGATAAGCAAATGGGGAATTTGCAAAATGACAATCTTACTCGTTTAATGATGCTCAGTATTCAGAAACTCCTTCCATTGCTTTGGCCTGTCATCTTTTGTTATTTTTCGAGCAGCTGCCTTTGTGCTTTCTGAATCACCGCAGCCTTTCACTCCTTCCACCTTCATTGTTGTTCACACAATGAGTCTTGGCTCCCTAGTGAGAAGCAGCCAGATTTACCACTTTCCCTATCAGCCTTGAGCGGCAGTCAGGAAGTCTTCAACGTGTCCAAACAAGAATAGAGGGAAATGGGTCAAGATATAGGTGTTCAGCCAATTAAACGGATTGCAGCCAACAGACCATGTTGATATATATTCTCTTCAATCTCTGTCGTGTTTCACAGAGACTTTGCCGATTTGTAAAACTCCCAGGAGAGCTGTGTCCTGCTAAGTTCCTCCTCACTCCTCAGAACCTCCTTATGAAAAATCGAATATAAACTCCAGGTGCTGTTAATCTAAACTGAAGAGAGAAAATTCTGGGAAATAAACAGGCAGGTGATATCTGTGCAAAGCAACAATCTTGCACTCAATATCAGTAAGATCAAAGAGCTGATTGTGGACTTCAGGAAGGGTAAGACGAGGGAACACATACCAATCGCTATAGAGGGAGCAGAAGTGGAGAGAGTGAGCAGTTTCAAGATCTCTTGAAGATCTAACCTGGTCCCAACATTTCGATGCAGCTATAAAGAAGGCAAGACAGTGGCTATATTTTATTTGGAGTTTGAGGTTTGGAATGTCACCTAAAACACTCAAAAATTTCTACAGATGTTCCGTGGAGAGTATTCTGACAGGCTGTATCATCGTTGGGTATGGTGGGGGGGGGGGCGCTACTGTATAGGATCAAAGTAAGCTGCAGAGAGTTGTAAAATTAGTCAGCTTCATCATGGGCAGTAGCCTCTGTAGTATCCAAGACGTCTTCAAGGCATGGTGCCTCAGAAAGGTGGCATCCATCATTAAGGACCCCCCATCACCCAGGACATGCCCTCTTCTCATTGCTACCATCAGGAAGGAGGTACAGGAGCCTGAAGGCACACACTCAACGATTCAGGAACAGTTTCTTCCCCTCTGCCATCTGAACTCTAAATGGACACTGAACCCATGAATGCTACATCACTACTTTTTTATTTTTATTTTGCACTACTTATTTAATTCAACTATTTATATATATATATATAGTTATCGTAATTCACAGTTTTCCCTATATTAACATGTATTGCATTGTACTGTCCGCGCAAAGTTAACAAATTTCACAAGATATGCCGGTGATAATAATCCTGATTCTGATTTTCAAGAGAAACAGAGGAGGGTTTCAGGTAGAAATCTTTTCATCAGAGCACTTTCTTTAAAGGGTATTTTACTTGAAATGGTAACTGCACTTTACTTCCGAGCGTTGCGGCCTGACCTTCTGAGTAGGTACCGAGTATGTTGATCTTAATCCTCAAATTCACGAGGATCCATTCTTTCATCTTTTGCATTTTCAGACGCTGCATTGATTTGAGGAACTTCAAGATCTTTAATCAGGTTTATGATCACTGGCATGTGATGTGAGATTTGTTAACTTAGCAGCAGTAGTTCAATGCAATACATAATATAGAAGAGAGAAAAAATAAATAAATAAAATAAAAATAATAATAAACAACTAATTCAATTACAGTATACGTATATTGACTGGATTTTAAAAAATATGCAAAAAACAGTAAGACTGCATATTAAAAAAAGTGAGGTAGTGTCCAAGGGTTCAATGTCCATTCAGAAATCGGATGGCAGAGGGGAAGAAGCTGTTCCTGAATCGCTGAGTGTGTTCCTTCAGGTTTCTGTACCTCCTACCTGATGGTAACAGTGAGAAAAGGGCATGCCCTGGGTGCTGGAGGTCCTTAGTAAAGGACGCTGCCTTTCTGAGACACTGCTCCTTGAATGTGTCCTGGGTATTTTGTAGGCCAGTACCCAAGATGGAGCTGACTAGATTTACAACCTTCTGCAGCTTCTTTTGGTCCTGTGCAGTAGCCCCTCCATACCAGACAGTGATGCAGCCTGTCAGAATGCTCTCCACGGTACAACTCTGGAAGTTTTTGAGTGTATTTGTTGACATGACAAATCTCTTCAAACTCCTAATTACTCCTAAATTCTCTTATTTGTTTAATGTTCAATGGAACATCGTTATTTTGTGTCAACGACTACACAGTCTGAGAATGTGCTGAGGGCAGCCCGCGAGTGCTGTCATGTTTCTGGCATTGGCCTAGCCCAGGATTTACTGACCCAGAGGACCCACATTCTTTGGGATGTGGGAGGAAACTGGAGCACCCAGAGGAAACCCACATGGTCACAGGGGAGAACGTACAGACTCCTTACAGGCAGCGGCGGGAAATGATCCCCGATCTCTGTCTGCAGACGTCGCAAGGTATTACGCTAACCACTGAGAGAGAAGTTCATACATGAGGGTGCCCAGAACGGTTCTCCCAGGCGAGGCGGCACTTCACCTGTGAATCTGCCTGCTGTGTCCGGTGCTCCCGATGGGGTCTCCTCTCCGCTCCGGCTGCCAGAAGCGAACATCCCAGAAGTTCTAATTCCCATTCCCATTCCCGTTCCGGCATGTCGGCCCAATGAGCCACCTTGTGCCACAATGAGGCCGCCCTCAGGGCAGAGGAGCAACACCTTATATTCCATCTGGGTAAGCCTCCAACCTGATGGCATGAATACTGATTTCTCTTTCCAGTTAAAAAAATTTCCTTCCCCTCCCCTCTTCTTCTATTCCCCACCCTGACCTTTTACCTCTTCTCACCTGCCTATCACTTCCCCCTTTACCCCTATTGGGGTTTAAAAAAATGGCAAGAGAGTAAGGTGAAGAATTTCTAAACTAGGCGAACTTCAGAAATAAGCACATGTTAAGTCCCATCCAAAATGAAAGTAGCATTGGGTATAGTTCTGGAGAATAGAACAGGCAAGTAGAGTGCTATAATATAATTAGTTTTAATTCAAAGACAAATCCAACTTAAAATATTCGACTGAAATTTCAGTGATTTGCTAAGGAATCTGCATGTCTGACAATAGATCAGAAATGGCCAAGGAAATCAATAAGTTAGCAAAGGAGGGATTCGGTAGTATATTTGGCCCAGTACATCTTGGGTAAAACCCTCCCAACCATTGAGCACATCTTGCATGAAAGCAGCATCCATCATCAGAGATGCCCACCACCCAGGCCATGCTCTCTTCTCGCTCCTGCCATCAGGTAGAAGGTACAAGAGCCTCAGGACTCGCACCACCAGGTTCAGGAACAGTTACTACCCCTCAACCATCAGGCTCTTGAACAGAAGAGTTACACTCATTTAAGGACTCTTTTACTTTGTCATTTCATGCTCGTTATTTATTGCTATTTATTTATATCTGTATTGCACAGTCTGTTGTCCATTGTTTCCGCCCCCAGTTACTGTCATAAAGATTTGTCCGCAAGAAAAAAGAATCTCAGGATTGTACGTGGTGATACATATGTCCTCTATTAATAAATTTTAGACCATGAGATTTAGGAGCAGAAGTAGGCCACCTGGCCCATCGAGTCTGCTCTGCCATTAACTTTTACTTTGACCTCTGAACTTTTGAGGGATTCAAAATGGAGGGGTAAACCAGCATTCAGCTCAAGAGGAGAGAAGGAGTGCTGAAGCTTGGCTCCCCCGGGGACCGAGGAAAATAGAATAAAGTTCGTAATCAGGAGCAAACCAAGCAGAATAGAGACTGCAGAAGGAAATTAAAACATGTGATCTCCAAAGACAGTGAGAGTGTATGGGAAAGCTCGGCCGCATGGGGAAAGTTCCTCTGAACGGGAGCTCAAGATATAAGTACTGAGCTAATTAAATAGCGTGCTGCCACCAGGCCACGCACTGTTCAAGGCTGTATAAGTTACCTTCAGTCTATTTAAATTTGAAGGTTGTGAATAAGAACAATATTCTTGCCTCACAGTAAGTAGCGAGGCTGCAGCAGATCTCTGGTCACTGAAGTGGACAGATATATGGTAGGTGACCTTGAGTGCCATTAAGGCGTGTACGGTGCACTTTAACAGAAGCACCCAGGTGGGCTACTGTTATTGAAATTATATTACTTAAAAGGATCACGAAAGGGTCAGAGATGAAGAAGTTTACTTTTAAAACACTGAAGGCGCGGTGTGCTTTAATGCAACTGACGTGATACTTGATTTTGTTAGAAAACTGAATACGACAGCAGCTATATTTCATTAGGAGATTTGGTATGTCACCAAAGACACTCTCAAATTTCTACAGATGTATTGTGGAGAGCATTCTGACTGGCTGCATCACCGTCTGGTATCTGGGGGGAAGCGGTGTAGGGGTGGTGAGGGTGGAACTACCGCACAGCTTTGAAAGGATCTGCATGAAGTTGTAAACTCAGTCAGCTCCATCGCGGGCACGAGCCTCCGTAGTGTCCAGGACATCTTCGAGGAGCAATGCCTCAAAAAGGTGGCGTCCATCATTAAGGACCCCCATCACCCAGGTCATGCCCTCTTCTCATTGCTACCATCAGGAAGGAGGTACAGGAGCCTGAAGACACACACTCAATGATTCAGGGACAGCTTCTTCCTCTCTGCCATCGATTTCTGAATGGACATTGAACACTGAACCCATGCAAACTACCTCACTACTTTACTTACTGTAATTCACAATTTTTCTCTATTATTATATATTGCATTATACTGCTGCTGCAAAGACAATAAGTTTCACAGTGTTTGCCGGTAATATTGAACCTGATTCTGACCCTGAGTTGTAGAGTCTTTGAAGGTGAATCCGCAGGTTGTGAAATCAGTTCGTTGTTGAGGTGAGTGAAGTTATCCTCGTCGGTTCAGGAGCCTGGTGGTTGAACTGTTCCTGAACTTGGCGATATGACCACCCAGGCCTGCTCCCTTCTCCACAAACAAGAGAAAATCCGCAGTTGCTGGATATCCGAGGTACACACGCAAAATGCTGGAGGAACCCGACAGGCAAGGCAGCATTTGTGGAAACGAGTATAGTTGACGTATCGGGCCGAGACCCTTCAGCAGGACTAGAGAAAGAAAGATGAGGAGTCAGGGTTAGAGGTTTGGGGGAGGGGAGGAAGAAACACAAGATGATTGGTGAAACTGTGGGGGGGGGAAGGAGTGAAGTAAAGAGTTGGGAAGTTGATTGATGAAAGAGATAAAGGGCTGGAGAAGGGGGAATCTGATAGGAGAGGACAGAAGGCCATGGAAGAAAGAAAAAGGGGGAGGAGAACCAGAGGGAGGTGGTGGGCAAGCAAAGAGATAAGGTGAGAGAGGGGATGGGGAATAGGAAGGGGGGGGGAAGTTCAAGATATTGATGTTCATGCCTTCGGGTTGGAGCCTACCCAGACAGAATATAAGGTGATTCTCCTCCGACTTGAATGTGGCCTCATTGTGACTGTAGAGGAGGACATGAACTGACCTTCGGAATAGGAATGGGAAGTGGAATTAAAATGGGTGGCCACTGGGAGATCCCTCTTTTTCTGGCATCAACTGTACTCTTCGCCACAGATGCTGCCTGACCTGCTGAGTCCCTCCAGCATTTTGTGTGTGTTACATCCTCTCTTCTTGCTGCTGCGATTGGAATGGAGGTACCAAAGTCTGAAGTCCTGTGCCTCATCGCCGTGCTTGTGGTGGGGAAGGCTTTTCTGCGCCAACAAACTTCAGTTGCATCTTTAAACTCTTCTCCCAATCTTGGCTCCAGAGTTCAGTATTCACTGAACATATTTATGACATTATAAATCTGATTCTCCTTGGTATGTTAACAGATGTTTGTTTTTGCGGAGGTAGAGATCCATCATTTTTGGACTCCTAATGATTGCTCGGCCAAAGATCTAATGCAGGGATTCCTGACCTTTTAATGCCATGGACCCCTACCAGTAACCAAGAGGTCTGTGGATGCCAGGAAGGGAACCCCTGATCTAATGAATTAGAATATAGATGATGGTTAAGTTGTTGTACCATTTATTGCCAAGTTTGAAATTCCCACTCTGGAATACACTGTCCAAGCTAACAGTGATATCAGATTCAATTCAGGTTTAATTGTCATTTAATCCTAGATGAATACAGCCAAATGAAACAGTGTTCCTCTGGGACCAAGGTACAAAACACAGTACCAACAGTCATATACAGCACAAAGCACACATAGCACATACAAGACAGCAAGCACATTAACATATTAGTAAGATATGGCTATGCAAAATAAACAGTCCAGCCCACCATCTACTGTCGTGACGAGGCCACACTCGGGTTTGAGGAGCAACACTTTATATTCCATCTGGGTAGCCTGAACATTGATTTCTCGAACTTCCGGTATCGCCCCCCACCACCCTTCATCATTTCCCATTCCCATTT
This sequence comes from Mobula birostris, assembly GCF_030028105.1. Lineage (NCBI taxonomy): Eukaryota > Metazoa > Chordata > Chondrichthyes > Myliobatiformes > Myliobatidae > Mobula > Mobula birostris. The sequence continues at coordinate 8,421,416 of NC_092397.1, forward strand.
CCCTCTCTCATCGGATCTCCTTGCCTGCCCATCACCTCCCTTAGGTGCTCCTCCCCATTCCCTTTCTTCCATGGTCTTCTGTCTCTCCTATCAGATTCCTTCTTCTCCTGCCCTGTATCCCTTTCACCAATCAACTTCCCAGCTCTTTACTTCACCCCTCTCCCTCCCAGTTTCCCACCGCCTTGTACTTCTTCCTCCCCTCCCCCCTGCCTTCTAACTCTGACTCATCTTTTTTTCTCCAGTCCTGATGAAGGGTCTCGGCCCGAAACGTCGACTGTACTCTTTTCCATCTGCCTGGCCTGCTGAGTTCCTCCAGCATTTTGTGCGCGTTGCTCGGATTTCTAGCATCTGCAGACTCTTTCTTGTTTGTGATTGCGTCCAGCCATGCGTGCTGCAGAAAACTGCAGACGACCGCAGCGCAGCTCGTCTTCTGCCGAGTGAACACTGGAGGGCAGCACTGACCCCAGCCTGGACGGTGTGCCACACTGCCCCTGGCTCCAACGCCTCTCTCATGGTGCCTGTAAACAGGCAACACCACGGCTTGAGGCCAAGCCCGAGCACATGCAGGATTCAGTAAAATATCTTTCATGGATTGAAGTGAACACAAATGATCCTGAGGCAATGTTTTTAAAGAAAGTTTGAAGAGGTCATCTGCTTCAACCAGCACTATCATCCGTCCTTCAGCTAAATGCCTTTTGTTGCTGTGCGACCTATTTACCCACGCAACATTAATTATCCATGTAATTAAAGTATGCGAACATTTGTGTGAGATATGATACGGGGCAGCATTGATCTAAAATGAAATTTATGATACTCTTCATCAGCTAATCTTTGGTCTACTAATCAGCTGCTGCATGCACAACCTGGGCATATTTGTCAGATTGCGGACCTGTTGGCTTCTTGCACCCTCTGTGAGCCACTGCAGTCTCCCTGAAGCCTTCCTGGCACTTTGCATGCAATTTGTTGGAAGAAAGGAGGAGCCTGAAAGCCTCTGCCTCTAAGGCTCACTTAATGAGGTTCTGAACTATCAAAGCAAGAGGGAGTGCCTTGATTTCATAGTCGTTCCCTGTTTTGCTGAAAAATATAAATAGCAGACAAAAGCATCTCACAAGAATTACTGGAGTTACGCCGCGCACGGCTCAGATGATTAGGTTTGGAGCTGAATCGGAATCGAGTTTAGCGCCACTGGCGTATGTACGTCGTGAAATTCGGCAGTGCAGTGCAATACATTAAAAAAAACTATAAATTCCAACGAGAAATGTATAGTGCAGAAGGAGAGCCAAAAATGGGAGGTGGTGGCGCATTGTCCGCTCAGAAATCTGACGGCAGAGGGGAGGAAGCTGTTCCGAAAACATTGAGTGCGTGCCTTCAGTTGAGGCAGAATCAGTGGGGCAGCACGGTGGTTTAATGGTTAACACGTCTTACAGCGCCAGTGATCCCGGGCCCATCTTCCGCCGCTGCCCGCTAGGAGTTTGTACATTCTCCCTGTGGCCGCGTGGGTTTCCTCCGCGTGCTCCGGTTTCCTCCCACAGTCCAAAGGCATACTGGTTGGCAGGTTAATTGGTCATTCTAAGTTGTCTCATGATTAGGCTGGAGTTAAATCGGGTGGGGGGGGGGGGTGCTTGCTGAGCAAATAAATAAATAAATAGATCATCCCTGTATCTGAAGGAGCCGAGTAGGCTAACAGAAGTGCTCTTTTCCTTTCATCTTTGCACGAATGTGATGCAAATATTTTTCCACCTTCTTCGTAAAGGGGTTGGTCGAAGCTTGCACACCTTATCTGAGTGGGAGTCCCGGTGTTGAGGTTTTCTGGAGTTGTTTTTCAGTAGGCTTTTTATTTCCTCAAGAGCTGCAGTCCCACGCCACCTCTTTGCCTTGGGACTGCTGCTTCTGTTTACAGCGGTACAGTCGCAGATGTGCTGGTGCTTTGTGGCCAAGATAAATGAGTGAGAAGAGAAAAGAGAGCAGAACTCTAATTGGACCGTGAAATTACCTCTCGAGCAAAATTCTGTTGTGAGCTAATTAGCCTTTATGTGACTTATTGTTTTGGATTGGGTCCGGCCAACAGGAGCATTTGTTGACATACCTTTTAGCTAACCTGAGTAATTAACCCAAGTGCAAAGTGGCATAATGAGAGAATGCCCAACAAACTCTGGCTTGAGTTATTTATTTGCTGGGTCTGCCTGTCACATATTTTTTATATCGTCACCATAAACTTTTGCAAAGTCCAAAACCATTAAGGGACAAGCAGCAGATTTCCTCAGGCTCTGACTCAAACTGTTTACCACGTTTAAAGAACCTTACAAGACGTTGGATGGGAGTAGGCAGTTTAAATGGTTCGGCGCAGACTAGATGGACCAAAGGGCCTGTTCCTGTGCTGTACTTTTCTAAGACTTTATGAGCCACGGAATGAAGATTCGAAGTACATTTATTATCAAAGTATGTAAGCAGTATACAGTGCCTTTAAAAAGTATTCACCCTTCTTAGAAGTTTTCATGTTTTACAACACTGAATTGGTGGATTTAATTTGGCTTTTTTGACAGAAGACTCTTAAGTGAAAGTGAAAACAGATCTCTACAAAGTGATCTAAATTAGTTACAAATATAAAATACAAAATAATTGATTGCACAAGTATTCATCCCTTCAAGTCAGTATTTAGTAAATGCAACTTTGGCAGCAATTACAGCCTTGAGCCTGTGTGGATAGGTCTATATCAGCTTTGCACATCTAGACACATCTTCCCCATTCTTCTTTACAAAACTGCTCAAGCTCTGTCAGATTGCAAGGGGATCATGAAGGAACAGCCCTTTTCAAGAACTGCCAAACATCCTCATTGGATTGAGGTCTGGACTCTGACTTGGCCACTCCAGGACATTAGCATTTTTGGTTTTAAACCATTCCTGTAGGGCTGACTAGTGGTGCAACAAAATTGGCGCTGGACCCGGGAGCGGAGGTTCCTGAGTTCGAAACTAGTCGGGTCTGCCCCCGAGTATGCTTTCCATCTGTGCCGGGTTGAGTGTTGAGATCGCAACTCGACCTCGTAAAACAAAGGGAAAATACTGCGAAAATGTCTGTGAGAGGAGTGGCGCGCCACACAGTCTCTCTCTCTCTCTCTTGTTCCGCACCTTGTAAAAAAGCTGTGAAAAATCCATCATCACGGATGCACGCATGGACATGCAGATGCACACGCACAGACACGCGTGCACACGCACAGACTCGCACGCATGCAGGCACACGCCAAAAAAAAAACATTCCTGTGTAGCTTTGGCTTTATGCTTGGGGTCATTGTCTTGCTGGGAAACAAATCTTCTCTAAGTCGCAGTTCTCTTGTGGATTGCATTAGGTTTTCCTCCTGCATTCATTTTACCCTCTACTTTCACGAGCCTTCCAGGACCTGCTGTAGTGAAGCATCCCCACAGCATGATGCAGCCACCACCATGCTTAATGGTAGGTATAGTGTGGTTTTGAAGATGTGCGATGTTTAGCTTATGCCAAACATAGCATTTAGTCTAATAGCCAAAGATGCTTAATTTTGATTTCAGCAACCATAGAGCCTTCTTCCAGCTGACCTCGGAGTCTCCCACATGCCTTCTGGCAAACTCTAGCTGAGACTTCATGTGAGTTTTTTTTCCAACAGTGGTTTTCTCTTTGCCACTCTCCCATAAAGCTGCGTCTGGTGAAGCACCTGGGCAACAGTTGTATGCACAGTCTCTCCCATCTCAGTCACTGAAGCTTGTAACTCCTCCAGAGTTGTCATAGGTCTCTTAGTGGACTTCCTCACTAGTCCCCTTCTTGCACGGTCACTCAGTTTTTGATGACCACCTTATCTAGGCAGATTTACAGCTGAGCCATATTCTTTCCATTTCTTGATGATTGACTTAACTGCACTCCAAGGAATATTTAGTGACCTGGAAATTTTCTTGTATCCATCTCCTGACTTGTGCTCTTCAATAACCTTTTTTGTGGAGTTACTTGGAGTGTTCTTTTGTCTTCATGGTGTAGTTTTTTGCCAGGATTCTGACTCACCAGCAGTCGGACCTTCCAGATATGGGTGTATTTTTAATACAATCAGTTGAAGCACCTTGACTGCACACAGGTGATCTCCATTTAACTAATTACGTGACCTCTAAAACCCATTGGCTGCACCAGTGATGATTTGGTGTGTCATATTAAAGGGGGTGAATACTTCAGCAAGCAACTATTTGTGTTTTGTATGTGTAATTAATTTAGATCACTTTGTAGAAATCTGTTTTCTCTTTGACATCAAAGAGCCTTTTTCTGTTTGATGTGTCAAAAAAGTCAAATTAAATAACTTCGGAAAGTAAGGATAAAATCTACAAATGGATTACGCAAAAATAAAGTACATGAATTAAATGTCGCAGGGTACAGACCAGATTAACCAGTGACACTTTGAATACGAGATGGCAGGGAGTTCAGAAGCCTAATGGTTTAATGAGGGATTTAATGCTGATGCTTAGAATTGATAGTAATGTTTCTACCAGTCTTGAAACCGCGTGAGTGAGGAACGCTAGAGTAAACTAGGGAGGATAAGAAAGATTCAAAAGGTTCAAAGTATAAGTGCAGACAGCCATGAAACAAAGAAAATCGTGGCTCCCGTTCAATGTAAAACATCAACACCCCATGCTGCGTGCAAAAAAGACCTAGAACTCCAGCATCATCTTCTGACAGCATTGAGAGAGAGAGACCACTTGAATGCAGGGACCTTTCTTCGAGAGCAGAAAGCGAGAGACCGTCACACGCAGACGCCTTCCTCCAAGAGGCTGGTCAATGGCGCTGAACACCCACTCGCCTTCCGATCGGTCTTCCTGGGCATTTTAATCAGTGAGAAATGGAGCCAATCATTCGCTCGAAGCCTCACAGAGCACCCTCTGAGACAGCAAGGCGCCAGGTGGCTCAATCGACGCGATAACACACCTCCACCAAAATGTGGATCACAGGCCCCAGCAGCACATTTGAGAGAAAAATGTGTAAAAAAAAGTGGAAGAAGTAGTTTCGTGAACTGTCAGGAGGACGTCGCCCTTAGTCGCGTGGTTGGCTGGCGCCGTCTTCTTCCAGCATCATAGCAAGAGGGGCTTAGGGGCTTAAATATCAGATCCACTTGTAGAGGGATTCATCAGAAGACTTGCTGAAATATGATGAGATGAAGAGTTACCATGGTATCATTGATTCTGAGAACATGTGGGTTGAGGCTGAATTTGGAATTTATTTGGATATAGAGAGGTTCCCTAGTCTGCTTCACTTTGACGTATATATTAGCCAGGAAGGGGATGGGACTTGTGTTGAAGATGAGGAATTTGAGGACCTAGATGAGGACATGAACCTTCTTAATACTCAGCTGCAGATAATTGTGGCTCATCAAAGAGTAATGCAAGTCACGCTGTTTGAAACTGTAGTAAATATGAATCAGAAATTTTATTTCACTCCAAATCTTCAAGGAGCAGTGCCTCAGAAAGGCATTGCCCATTATTAAGGACTCCCATCACCAAGGACATGCCCTCTTCTCAATGTTACCGTCAGGAGGAGATACAGGAGCCTGAAGGCACACACTCAGCGATTCAGGAACAGCTTCTTCCCCTCTGCCATCCAATTCTTAAATGGATATTGAACCCGCGAACACTACCTCACTTTATCTTTCTATTACTTCTGTTTTTGCATTATTTTTAATTTAACTGTTTATATTACATATAGTCTTACTGTAATTTATTTATCTTGTAATGTATTGTACTGCTGCCACTAGGTTAACAAATTTCATGGTATATGCCGGTGATGTTAAACCTAATTCTGAAAACACAGATTGTTGAAAGCAACACACACAAAATGCTGGGGGAGCTCAGCAGGGTTGGGTGGCATCTGTGGAGATGAATAAACACTTGTCGTCTTGGGCCAACACCCTTCCTCAGGACTGAAAAGGAAGGTGGAAGACGCCAGAGTAAAAAGGTGTGGGGAGGAGAAGGAGGCTAGCTAGAAGGTGATAGGTGAATACAGGTAGGTGATAACCCACCCCTTCTCCTTCACCATTCCTGTTTCCCTCTCTCACTTTATCCGCCCATCACCTCCCTCTGGTGCTCTTCGCCCGTCCCTTTCTTCCATGGTCTTCTGTCCTCTTCTATCAGATCCCCCACCCACTTCTCCAGCCCTTTATCTTCCACCAGTCAACATCCCAACTCTTTACCTCACCCCCCCCGTGCCCCCTCGATTTCACCTATGACCTACCACCTTGTACTTCTGCATTCCCTCCCCCCCACCTTCTTACTCTGACTTCTCATCTTCTTTTCCAGTCTCGATGAAGGGTCTCGGCCCAAAACGTTGACTGTTCATTCTTTTCTATAGATGCTGAGTTCCACCAGCATTTTGTGTGAGTTACCCTGGAATACAGACAGTGTATATTGCAAAAAATGCTAATGCAACTTTCTACTAAAATACTAATCCAGGATCTGATGGATTGCTGTCCATGTATAGATCCCTCTCTTTTGGAGTGCTTGGCCATTCTATGAGGAAAGTCTGGATTTCCAGAGGTTTATTGACGTTTTTAGGATAGGTACAGTCGTCATCGCTATCTCACTGTTCAGAGGAAGATTAACTAACAGGAGTTATTGCTTCTGATCGATCTTGTCTGGAGGGCCCTCCTTCTAGCAGTTCGTCGAGAACAGGAAGGTGGTCAAATAGATTGTTGTCATTGTTTAAAGATGATACGGTTGACACACTTTGTCTATTGGAAAATAATAGTGATGGAACCATATTTACTGTAGCTTTAAGTAAAAAGGAAAAATATGTGAAAAAATAGCGTTGATTCTGTAGTCAAAAGTTCAAAGTAAATTTATTATCAAAGTACATATATGTCACCATATACAACCCTGAGATTCATTTTCCTGCGGGCATACTCAGCAAATCTATAGAATAGTAACTGTAAACGGGATCAATGAAAGGTCAACCGGAGTGCAGAAGACAACAGACTGTGCAAATGCAAATATAAATAAATAGCAATAAATAATGAGAACATGAGATGAAGAGATACAGAGTCCCAGAAACTGAGATCATTGATTGTGGGAACATTTCAATGACGGGGCAAGTGAAGTTGAGTGATGTTATCCCCTTTGGTATTAGGAGTTTGAAGCGCTTTGGCATGTCAACAGATATGCTCAAAAATTTCTATAGTTGTACCGTGGAGAGCATTCTGACAGGCTGCATCACTGTCTGGTATGGGGGGGCTACTGCACAGGACCGAAAGAAGCTGCAGAAGGTTGTAAATCTGGTCAGCTCCATCTTGGGTACTAGCCTGCAAAGTACCCAGGACATCTATAGGAAGCGGTGTCTCAGAAAGGCAGCGTCCATTATTAAAGACCTCCAGCACCCAGGGTGTGCCCTTTTCTCACTGTTACCATCAGGTAGGAGATACAGGGGCCTGAAGGTACACACTCAGCGGTTCAGGAACAGCTTCTTCCCCTCTGCCACCCAATTCCTAAATGGACTTTGAAGCTTTGGACACTACCTCACTTTTTTAACATACAGTATTTCTGTTTTTGTGCATTTTTAAAAATAATCTATTCAATATACATAATTGATTTACTTGTTTATTTATTATGTTTTATTTTATTTTTTTTCTCTCTCTCTGCTGGATTATATATTACATTGAACTGCTGCTGCTAAGTTAACAAATTTCACGTCACGTGCCAGTGATAATAAACCTGATTCTGGTTCAAGAGCCTGGTGGTTGAGGGGTAGTAACTGTTCCTGAACCTGGTGGTGCGAGTCCTGAGGCTCCTGTACCTCCTTCCTGATGGCAGCAGCAAGAAGAGACCATGACCTGTGTGGTGGGGATCTCTGATGATGGATGCTGCTTTCCTACGACAGCGTTTCATGTAGATGACAGGCAGTGAAGTTTGACATTTCATATGTTGTACAAGTAATGGCTGTAATCTCTCAACCTGCTTTACAGTCTGACAGCAAGAATCTTAATCCCAACGATCATGCATGTTGGATTGTGTTGTAGAATTGTTATTTTTCTTGTAGTTTAATCTTCCTGCACTTATTGGAGCTTTTCTTTAATCACTGATATACATATAATTGTTCAGTGCGTTTTTCAGTTTATACAATAGCCTCTATTTTTCTGGGAACGTGGTTTCAGTGGCTGGCATCACATTACTTGGGAGCGGCACGGTAGTGTAGTGGTTAGCACGACGGTTTACAGTACCAGCGACCCGGGTTCAATTCCCGCCCTTGCCTGTAAGGAGTTTGTACATTCTCCCCGTGACCGCATGGGTTTCCTCCGGGTGCTCCGGTTTCCTCTCACAGTCTATAGGTGTACTGGATGGTAGGATAATTGGTCATTGTAAATTGCCAATACGTGATTAGGCTTGGATTAAATCAGGGGATTGCTGGGTGGCGTGGCTTGAAGGGCCAGAGGGCCTATTCTGTGTTGTATCCCAATAAATAAATAAACAAATAACTTAAATCTGGCTATTTAATTGGTTGACTGCCATATGTTACAAGGGGTGATTGATAAGTTCGTGGCCTAAGGAAGAAGGAGTCAATTTTAGAAAACCTTGCACATTTATTTTTCAACATAGTCCCCTCCTACATGTACACACTTAGTCCAGCGGTCGTGGAGCATACGGATCCCTTCTTTGTAGAAGTTGTCCACAGCAGGGGTGATTGATAAGTTTGTGGCCTAAGGTAGGAGATGAGTTATTAACTTCAAACTTTCTGCATTATCGCTCAAAGAGCTGAACTGCACGTGCATGTGACGAGAGCATCTTGGACCTCCAGGTGGTCCACAGCAGGGGTGATTGATAAGTTCGTGGCCTAAGGTAGAAGGAGATGAGTTATACAGCTCTCGTTACATGCACGTGCAGTTCAACTCTTTGAGTGAAAATGCAGAAAGTTTGAAGTTTCTCCTCATCTCCTTCTACCTTAGGCCACGAACTTATCAATCACCCCTGCTGTGGACCACTTTCTGGAGGCCCAAATTGCTGACTTCTACAAAGAAAGAATCCATATGCTCCACAACCGACCACTAAGTGTGTAAATGTAGGAAAAATAAATGTGCTAGGGTTTCTAAAACTGATTCCTTCTACCTTAGGCCATGAACTTATCAATCACCCCTCGTATTATTTCAATTGAATTCACTGGAGATATATCTCTACCAAAGGAGGTGTAAGCCGCTCCTTCCCTCCGCTAGCCTGCAGGTCACCCTTGGACAAGGTGTAGCACCTGCTTAGCCTCCCTGAGCAGGGGACACGTGAAATCACGGGAGCAGGTGGTGGATAGCTGGTGCACATCACAAGTCCTGGTTATGTGACCACTGACTCCAGGCAGACAATCTCTGAGGAGTATCAATAATGGCTGTGGGGGGGGGGGGTCACCCGCCTTGTGAAGACACTGCCCAGAAGAAGGCGATGGCAAACCACTTCTGTAGAAAAATTTGCCAAGAACAATCGGGGACAAAAACCGTGATCGTCTACGTCATTAGACATGACGATAATGATAATGGTGTAGGGAGACCAGAGCACCGTTGTTCTTTCTTTCTCTCTCCTCGTGCTTCTTCTCCCCTTGTTTGCTTTGCTCTTCTAACACGTAATACGATTGTAAGCAAGTTTTATGCAACATTCTTAACTTCCGAAGTGTTTGAATCACAAAAGCATCAAGATCCAAGAGTGGAACTCTTCTACTCTGCAGGATGACAGGGACAGATTTACAATTACAGTATGGATTTGGTAGGAATTCGATATAGAATGGGTTTTTTGGCTCTTTCCCATTCTAAAACTTTGACAAACTTCTGTAGATGTATGATGGAGAATATATCAACTGGCTGCATCGTGGCCTGCTACGGAAACACCAATGCCCTATATTGGGAAATCCTACAAAAAGCTGTGGACATCACAGGTGAAGCCCTCCCCACCACTGAGCACATCGACATGAAACGCTGTCACAGGAAAGCAGCATCCATCGTCAGGGACCCCCACCACCCAGGGCATGCTCTCTTCTCGCTGCTGCCATCAGGTAGAAGGTACAGAAGCCTCAGGACTCGCACCACCACGTTCAGGAACAGTTATTACCCCTCAGCGGTCAAGCTCTTGAACCAAAGGGGATAACTTCACTCAACTTCACTTGCCCCATCTGTGAAATGTTCCCACAACCTAAGGACTTACTTTCAAGGACTCTTCATCTCATGTTCTCAATATTTATTGCTCAATTATTTATTATTTTTATTTCTTCTTTTTGTATTTGCACAGTTTGTTGCCTTCTGCACTCTGGTTGAATGCCCTAGTTGGTCAGTCTTTCACTGATCCTGTTATGATTATTATTCTTGAGATTTATTGAGTATACCCACAAGGTAATGAATCTCAAGGTTGCACATGGTGATATATCTGTATTTCGATACTAAAATTTACTTTCATCTTTGAACTTTGATGATTCCAGGATATTTGCTTCCATAGCTTTCAAATGAAAGCCCATTCAATGCATTGTTCACCTTACCCATCTTCCAAATAATCCAGAATTTTCCAGATCACAGTTTTGCTGTCCAGTTGGTAGTTATCTAGACTCATGACTCCTGTGCTTATTTTGGCTTTCCCTTGAATATATCTATTATGGTCTTTGGTATTCATGAAATCAGGCTCTGGACTATATATAAAATCTGCGTGGTTGTATTTTTGTGCTTGCTATCTTGAATGCAGACATCCCACCCTGCAAAAACTCATTTCAGGGAGGTACCACCCCCACGCCCCACAACCCCATATCACCCCCCCCCCCCCCAACCCCGGGTCGACCGCCAAGGGTGTATGTAATACTTTGTTTAGTGATTTTGCCTAAACCAAGTTGGGTATATGCAGAAAATGTGACATTAAAATATGTACTTATATTATATTATCATGTGTATTCTATTACAACTTTAAGCAAGTCTACAGGGAGTTTGTCCTCATCACGTAAGACATCAATAGCGTAGCTCCTTAGCAGTTAGCCAGCTAGTTTAAATAACGTTAGCTATGCTAATGAACGAATGACACCTGTTAAACTCACCTCAACATGTCTACATTTTAACCCACCATGGGCAATAGAAAAGTCACTGTTGCAAACAGGGCAGTGAGCAACACTGTCATTATTTTTGAGGTCGACTGTAAAGCCCGCCCACAGAGAAAACTGATAGGTCTACATAGCACGAAGAGAGACCAATCAGGATGCTTGCTCTCCCTCTCCCTCTCAAAAAAATCGATTTCCGGGGTATTGTATATAATTTCCAGGCGTCAGGGAGCCGCTATCAATATGCAGGAGACTCCCGGAACTTCCGGGAGAGGTGGGATGTCCGTGAAAGTACAAGGACTCGGCCTCAATCCGTGGCGTTGCCTGTTTTCAGCCGGCAGGCAGGAGGTGTTGGTGCCGGTGCTCTCCACCGGGGGCAGTGTGGCTGCCTACCAGTGTTCCCTCGGCAGAATTCAGGCTGTATTGTGGTCGACTGCAGGTTTTTGTGAGATTGATGGCTCGAGTCTGGACACTTTTATGGCGCCGTTGTATTTTACTGATACCTTTTATGTGCTTGCTGGCTTGTACGTGCTGTGTGTGCTTTGTGACCGCTAGAATTGCAGTTTGCACCTCAGCCCCAGAGGGATGCTGTCTCGTTTGGCTGTATTCATGAGTACTCAAGTCTGATTGAATGACAATTAAACATGAATTGAATTGAATACATTTAGCAAGTTTAGTCAGGTAACGTGTTCACGGCTGAGGCTATTTGATTTGTAGCCATTTCCTGATCTTTTTCTAAAGCTATCCAATTCACCATCTCCCGATTGTCCACTCTTCACTGCACAAGATCGAAGTAAGCTGCAGAGAGTTGTAAACTCAGTCAGCTCCATCGTGGGCACGAGCCTCCGTAGTATCCAGGACATCTTCAAGGAGCGGTGTCTCAGAAAGGCGGTGTCCATCATTAAGGTCCCCCATCACCCAGGACATGCCCTCTTCTCATTGCTACCATCAGGAAGGAGGTACAGAAGTCTGAAGGCACATACTCAACTCAACGATTCAGGAACAGCTTCTTCCCCTCTGCCATCGGATTTCTGAATGGACATTGAACCCATGAGCACTACCTCACTACTTTTTTAAATGTCTGTTTTTACACTACTTATTTAATTGAACAATTTAGTATATAAGACAATAAGACCATGGGAGCAGAATTAGGCCATTTGGCCCATTGAGTCTACTCCGGCATTTCACCATGGCTGATCTCCAATCTCCAGCCTTAAGGCTGATTTATACTTGTGTGTCAAATCGACGCCGTAGGTACAGCATAGCTGCGAACCCTACGTAGTGCCTACGCAGATCCCCACACCGTAGCCTGACGCGCACCTCACCCAAAATGTAACTATGCGTCGCGGCAACGCAGACTGCGACAACTGTGATTGGTCCGCTTGGCATTTCCTCCTACGCTGCAATAGCTTCCCATTGGGCGACTGAAAGGCAGGGAAGGAACTCTGGCTGCAATGCTTTCCATAAAGCTTTACAGACCTCCGAAATTATGAAGGACACATTTCGCTTTTATGAAAAAAGACGCTTGCTTTAAACTTGTTTACCCCGAGAAAGACTACCATGACCATGAAGCCTTGCATGGGCAGGTGTGTGCACATGCATGACTTGTGCGAATTGCGGAGCGATGCAGACACACCAACGCACAAGTATAAATGCTCACAACGTGCGTAGCCTACTTGCGTAGGTTATGGCGTTGCTTTGACGCACAAGTATAAATTCAGCCTTTATGCCCTGACCAATCAAGAAACTTTTCATCCCTGCCTTAAATATACATTAAGACTTATATACAGTTAGTACATACAAAAAGTATTCACCCCCCCCCCCCGGAAGTTTTCATGTTTTATTGCTTTGCAACATTGAATCACAGTGGATTTAATTTGACTTTTTTTTGACACTGATCAACAGAAAAAAGACTTTCAAGTCAAAGTGAAAAATGATCTCTATAAATTGATCTCAATTAATTACAAATATAAAACACAAATAATTGGTTCCATAAGTATTCACCCCTTTCAATACAACGAACAAAATCATCATTGGTGCAGCCAATTGGTTTTAGGAGTCACATAATTAGTTAAATGGAGATCATCTGTGTGTAGTCAAAGTGTTTCAATTGATCGTTGTTAAAATACACCCGTATCTGGAAGGTCCCAACTTCTGGTAAGTTAGTATCCTGGCAAAAGCCACACCATGAAGACAAAAGCACAAGTCAGGAGATGGATACAAGAAAATTTCCAAGTCACTAAATATCCTTTGGAGTACAGTTAAGTCAATCATCAGGAAATGGAAAGAGTATGGCACAGCTATAAATCAGCATAGTTCAAGCCGTCCTCAAAAACTGAGTGACTGTGCAAGAAGGGGACTAGAGAGCGAGGCCACCAAGAGCTTAATGTGAAAAAGACTAAGGAGCTGGTGGTAGACCTGAGGAGAGCTAAGGTACCGGTGACCCCTGTTTCCATCCAGGGGGTCAGTGTGGACATGGTGGAGGATTACAAATACCTGGGGATACGAATTGACAATAAACTGGACTGGTCAAAGAACACTGAGGCTGTCTACAAGAAGGGTCAGAGCCATCTCTATTTCCTGAGGAGACTGAGGTCCTTTAACATCTGCTGGATGATGCTGAGGATGTTCTATGAGCCTGTGGTAGCCAGTGCTATCATGTTTGCTGTTGTATGCTGGGGCAGCAGGCTGAGGGTAGCAGACACGAACAGAATCAACAAACTCATTCGTAAGGCCAGTGATGTTGTGGGGATGGAACTGGACTCTCTGATGGTGGTGTCTGAAAAGGGGATACTGTCCAAGTTGCATGCCATCTTGGACAATGTCTCCCATCCACTACATAATGTACTGGTTGGGCACAGGAGTACATTCAGCCAGAGACTCATTCCACCGAGATGCAACACAGAGCGTCATAAGAAGTCATTCCTGCCTGTGGCCATCAAACTTTACTACTCCTCCCTTGGAGGGTCAGACACCCTGAGCCAATAGGCTGGTCCTGGACTTATCTCCTGGCATAATTTGCATATTACTATTTAATTATTTATGGTTTTGTTACTATTTAATCATTTATGGTGCAACTGTAATGAAAACCAATTTCCCTCGGGATCAATAAAGTATGACTATGACTAGACCTATGACAACTCTGGAGGATTTACAAGTTTCAGTGGTTGAGATGGGAGAAACTGCGCATACAGCAACCGTTGCCTGGGTGCTTCACCAGTCGCAGCTTTATGGGAGAGTGACAAAGAGAAAGCCATTGCTGAGAAAAAAACTCTCCTGAAATCTTGGCTAGAGTTTGCCAGAAGGCATGTGAGAGACTCTGAAGTCAGCTGGAAGAAGGTTCTATGATCTGATGAAACCAGAATCGAGCTTTTTGGCCATTAGACTAAACTCTTAAGTTTGGTGTAAGCCAAACACTGCACATCATCAATAACACACCATCCCAACCATGAAGCATGGTGGTGGCTGCATCATACTGTGGGGATGCTTCACTGCAGCAGGCCCTGGAAGGCTTGTGAGGGTAGAGGGCAAAATGAATGCAGCAAGATACAGGGAAATCCAGTAGGAAAATCTGATGCAGTCTGCAAGAGACCTGTGTCTTGGGAGATTTGTTTTCCAGCAATACAATAACTCCAAGCATAAAGCCAAAGCTACACAGGAATGGCTTAAAAACAACAAAGTTAACATCCTGGAGTGGCCAAGTCTGAGTCCAGACTTAAATCCAACTGAGAATTTGTAGCTGTACTTGGAAAAAGGCTGTTCACTCACAATCACCATGCAATCTGATAGAGCTTGAGCTGTTTTGTAAAGAAGAATGGGGAAAAATTGCAATGTCCAGATGTGTGAAGGCTCAAGGCTGTAATTGCTGCTAAAGTTGTATCTACTAAATACTGACTTGAAGGGGATGAGTAATTAAGCAATCAATTATTTTGTGTTTCATAATTGCAATAAATTTTAAACCAATTTGTAGAATTTTCTTTCCCACTTTGACATGAAAGAGTCTTTTCTGTTGATCAGTGTCAAAAAAGTTGCCCTGATACTGTTTCTCCATGACTGCTATGTCCTGGTGAAACCTTGCACCAAGCTCGTCACTGACAGTGCCAAGATTTGCAGAGAAGATGTCTGAATTTGCAGGGGCAAAAGGGTAGTGCAGTGGTTAGCACATCGCTTTGCAGTGCTGGAGATCCCGGTTCAATTCCCGCCACTGCCTGTAAAGAGTTTGTACGTTCACCCTGTGACTGCGAGGGTTTCCTCCAGATGCTCTCGTTTCCTCTCACAGTCCAAAGACCTACCAGTTCGTAGGTTAATTGGTCACTGTGATTAGTCTGGGGTTAAATTGGGGGGTGGGGGTGCTGGGTGGAGCAGCTCAAAAGGATGGAAGGATGCTATTCCACACTATATCTCAATAAATTAAGGAAGAAAATGATTCTTTAGTGACATGTTGTACCTCATGGTTTTGTATGTTTGAAGCATGTTGTCAACTAGCTGTACGCAGTTTGTGCTCTGTTGTGGCCGAGAAAATTTTCAACAACATCCTTGAATGCCTTCCATGTGATTTTCTCCAGTTCCACTAGAAGTTCTTCAAACTGCCTGTCATTGATGACCTGTTTGATTTGTGGACCAACAAAAATTCCTTCCTTAATCTTGACATCAGTTATTCTGACTTGAAATAGAAACATAGAAAACCTACAGCATAATACAGGCCCTTTGGCCACAATGCTGTGCCGAACATGTCTTTACCTTAGAAATTACCTAGGGTTACCCATAGCCCTCTATTTTTCTAAGCTCCATGTACCTATCCAGGAGTGTCTTAACAGTCCCTATCGTATCTGCTTCCACCAGCGTTGCTGTCAGCCCATTCCACACACTCAACACTCTTTGGTTTATTAAAAAAAAAATTACCCCCGACATCTCCTCTGTACCTACTTCCAAGCACCTTAAAACTATACCCTCTCGTGCTAGCCATTTCCAGCCCTGGGAAAAAGCCTCTGATTATCCACATGATCAATGCCTCTCGTCATCTTATACACCTCTATCAGGTCACCTCTCATCCTCTGTCACTCCAAGGAGAAAGGCCAAGTTCACTCAACCTATCCTCGTAAGGCATGCTTGCCAACCCAGGCAACATCCTTGTAAATCTCCTCTGCACCCTTTCTATAGTTTCCACGTCCTTCCTGCAGTGAGGTGACCAGAACTGAGCACAGTACTCCAAGTGGGGCCTGACCAGGGTCTATATAGCTGCAACATTACCTCTCGGCTCCTGAACTCAATCTCACGATTGATGAAGGACAATGCACCATATGCCTTCTTAACCACAAAGTCAACCTGCGCAGCTGCTTTGAGCGTCCTGTGGACTCGGACCCCAAGATCCCTCTGATCCTCCACACTGCCAAGAGTCTTACCATTAATACTATATTCTGCCATCATATTTGACTTACAATATAAATTGAAATAACAATTATAGGTAATTTCACAAAAAAATGGTGTGTGAGAGGGAAATTTCACGATGATTTTCATGATCAGCAGCCCAAAATCCATAAGATACACCCAAAGAAGCAAAATCTTTGTTGTCCAGTGTTAATTTTAGTTCATTTGTGCAAAAGATATTTGGCAGTTGTTACTTCCTGTCAAATCAAATCAAATGAAATCAAGTTTAATTGTCATTCAAACCATACATGGATACTGCTGAATGAGACAGCATTCCTTTGGGGCCATGGTGCAAAAGCATACACGCACATTCAAAATAGCAAGAAAGGGGGAAAAAAAAAATCACATAAGAAAACATTTTTAAGTTGGAGACCTTGAGCGATAAGTCCCACAAGTTGATAATTCAGCCTGCCATTCCACTGATCGAACACCAGAGGGCAGCACCAACAGGGGAGAGGCCACTCCTGACTAAGCACGCTACACCAGGCTCTGGCGTCTCCTCACCTGGACTGCAGCAGCAGGCAAGCCCACGGCTTGGGGACTAGACCTCGCTACAACCGAGGCGACGCTGCTGCCTCTCCGTCTGTCCCCTCACCGAACAACAGAAACAGGCCTGCGGAAATCAGTGTCCACCTTGTGGTCGCAAGAGAAATCCATTCCTCAGCTTATTTTCTCTACTCTATTGTTCAGATCTCCCTTATATAAGGATATAACACTGATAGATAATAACAAGACCAATTAGTGAGTTCTGGGAAGTGAATAAACACCGACTGCTGGCATCCATGCCAGGTGTCTCCTTTTCTGTACTCACTGAGGACTAATTGCCTTCAAAGTTACACGATGAATCAGAACTGTAGTTGACATGAGTGCCAACTAGCTGCATCTGTGCTAGTTCACATATGTCACTTCTAATAAAGCACCTTCCTTTTCGAAAAAAAACGATCGTTGTAAGTACCTGATAAATTATGATATTTTCTTTCCTGATTACCTCGTAACAAAGGTCAGCAAGCTGTAGCTGGCCTGACGACATCTTGTGACTGTTGTGCTGACAGCTATAATCCGTCTTCCTGACGTTTGTGAGACCCCCTTTTTTCTGGGCGTCTCTGGAAACGCAGCCCCTCGCTAACAACCACAGGATTCGGCGGCGAATAAACCCACCTTTCTCCGGTCTCGTAGGTCTAAGGTGTATATGACTGTGGTGCTGCCAAACCTGTGGGGTTGAGATGTCTCGCCCACCCGAACCCTGGTTTATGTGAATGCCGTGTGATTTTTGCTACCCTGCAACAGCTAGTCAGCATAAAATAACAGATCGCACACTGCATACAATTATGAAGTATATTTGTGAACATTAACCAGAGAGTTCGTAAAATAAAAAAAGGGCCCATTATAATTAACCAGTCAAATGTGCGCAGGTTGGAGCCCAAATCTTCCAAAAGTCATATTCACTGATCTTCAGCAGACCTCCGCACCTGGGCTCCATCGAATTGCGTTTCCCCACCGCATCGGATCCTACGACCAGTTCCCTCCAGCGTCTTCTCTCTCCGTCTCCCACTGAACAAAGACCCACACTGATGCTGGTCACAGAACCACTCCCCCAGCCTTCTCCAGAACCTTCTACCTGTTCCACCCTCCTGATTAGATGGTCCACATTCCTAAGCATCCCTTATCTCTAACAGTAACCCAAACACTGCTTCTACAGAAAGACCATTAAATGAAATATCCTACGACGTTAGCAGTAAGACCTTTACCAGGGTGTAAAAAAAAACCTGACTTCTCCTCTTTCTTTCCAGCCGGAAATGTCGACAGTTTATTCTTTTCCCATCGATGCTGCCTGGCCTGCTGAGTTCCTCTAGCACTTTGTCTTTGTTGCTCTGGAATCTCCAGCATCTGCAGAATCTCTTGTGTTTGTGTCACCAGGATGCTGCCTGGTTTAGAGAGTGTGTGCTATCACGAGAGGCTGGATAAACTTGGGTTGTTTTCTCTGGAGCGCTGGAGGCAGAGAGAAGATCTAATAGAGGTTTACAAGACTATGAGAGGCATAAAAAGAGTGGACAGAGAGTATCTGTTTCCCAGGGTTGAAATGTCTAATACCAGAGGGCATGCATTGAAGGTGAGAGGGGGATGTGAGGGGTAAAGTTTTTCTCAGAGAATGGTGGATGCCTGGAGCGCTGCATGATATGATGGTAGAGGCAAATATCCTTGAGGCTTTAAAAAGATGTTTGGATAGGCACATCTATGTGAGGGAGATGGTGTAGGTAGGAGGGATTAGTGTTTGGGTGTTTTCAATTTGCTTTTTTTCCCGCTGGTTTGGCATGATATTGTGGGCTGAATGGCCTGTTCCCGTGCTGTACTCTTTGTCCTATGTGCCTGTGGAACAAAAGATTGACACCTCCTTTGCTGTCCAAGTGTCAGTCCAAAGTTCATGATTTCCAGTGCAGCAGATATAAAAGTCTGTGGCTGTTAATCACCTCATTATTATCAGGCAGCACGCCAGCATAGTGGTTGGGCACAACGCCTTACAGTACCAACGGCCAGGGTTCAATTATTCTCCGTGACCGCTTGGGTTTCCTCCGGGTTGTAGATATTTCTATCAGGACAACGTATATACCCCGTTCATATTCCAAAGTCTTTCAATTTCCTCTGTTAATTCAGCATATTTCTAGTGTATATTTATTAAGTAAGTTGTTCTTGTTTATCCTGTTATTTTATACCTGGACGGCTGTTACGGATTATCCGACCTATAATAACGGATCAGTTGTAATATAATTTGTAGAACTTTGACTCCAAAACCAGATCAGGCTTGTATTTATAGTTGGGTATGGTGTCTTTTAAGGGTTTGTATATTAAAGTAAAATGTTGGTGAATGATGTTTGCCACTTGATTGTGCCTGTGTAAGTAATCAGATTGAGTTAAACTGCTACAGGATCCTGCAATGTGTTGGATGGTTTCTGTTCTTTTCTTGGCATTTTCTGCATTTATCATCTTGAATTTTATTTTATATATTTCCAACTACGGCTTGGAATAGGCCTTTCTGGTCCTTTGAGCTGTACCGTCAGCAACCCACTGATTTAACTCTAACCTGATCATGGGATAATTTCCTATGACCAATTAACCGACTAACCGGTACATCTTTAGACTGAGGGTGGAAACTGGAGCACCTGGGGGATACCCATGCACTCCACAGGGAAAACGTCCAGACTCCTTGCAGATGGACCTGGAATTGAACTCCAAAATCTGGGCCACTGGAGAATTGTGTTGCTCTCAGCTCTACTCTCCTGCATTCTTTGAGGGAATTTTGGAGGTGCTGCTGCTGTGCAGATCGTCGAGCTCTCTCAGAATCAGAATCAGCATCAGCTTTATTATCACTGACATATGTCATGAAATTTGTTGTTTTGCGGCTGCAGTACAGTGCAATACCTAAAAAATACTATAAGACCATAAGACATAGGAGCAGAATTAGGCCATCTGGCCCATCGAGTCTGCTCCACCATTCAATCATGGCTGATCCTTTTTTCTATCTCCTCCTCAACCCCAGTTCCCGGCCCTCTCCCCGTAACCTTTGGTGCCATGTCTAATCAAGAACCTATCAATCTCTGCCTTAGATACACCCAACGACCTGGTCTCTACAGCTGCACGTGGCAACAAATTCCACAAATTCACCACCCTTTGGCGAAAGAAATTTCTCCACATCTCTGTTTTGAAAGGGCACCCCTCTATCCTGAGGATGTGCCCTCTTGTCCTTGACTCTCCCACCATGGGAAACATCCTTTCCACATCTGCTCTGTCTAGACCTTTCAACATTCGAAAGGTTTCACTGAGATCCCCCCCCAATCCTTCTGAATTTCAGTGAGTACAGACCCAGAGCCATCAAACGTTCCTCGTCTAATAACCCTTTCATTCCTGGAATCATCCTTGTGAACCTCCTCTGGACCCTCTCCAATGCCAGCACATCTTTTCTAAGATGAGGGGCCCAAAACTTCACAATACTCAAGGTGAGGCCTCACCAGTGCCTCAACATTACATTCCTGTTTTTGTATTCTAGACATCTTGAAATGACTGCTAACATAAATTACAATATCTGTTCATATATACAGTATTGTGTAAACGTCTTAAGCACATATATAGCTAGGGTGCCACAGTACTGAAGCAATTTTATGTATTGCACTGTACTGCTGCTGTAGAAAGAAACAAATTTCATGGTGTATGTGAGTGATGATAACCCCGATGGGTCTCGATTGTGGACTGAGAGTGGGAAGGGGCCAGGGAGAGGGGAATCATGGCTGGGATAAGGGGAGCGAAGTGGGAAGCACCAGAGAGGAATTCTGTAATGATCAATAAACCGATTATTTAGAATCATATGACCTTACCGCATGAGACCCCCAACCCCTGGCATTCCTTCTCTGCCGCCTGTCCCACATGCCCCCCATGGCTCTCCACTCTCGCCATTCCCAACATCCTGTGCTCCCGCCGGATTTACGAACCCGCTCTCCGCTCCAGGTTGACAAATACAGTACTGTGCAAAAGTCTTGGGCACCCTGGCTGTGTAAATGTGCGTTAGTCCTTTGCACAGTCCTGTATATAAAATGAAGTAAGTCGTGCAGAAAGAGGGCAAACATAGTGAGGTAGTGACCGTGGGTTGGTTCGCCGTCCGTTATTGCAAATCTGATGGCGGAGGGGGAGAAGGCGTTTCTAAAACGTTGAGTGTGCGTCTTCACGTGACGAGATAACGTCAAGCTGGACGAAGCAAAGCACTGTCGTGTGCTTTTCCACTGAGACTCATTTCAGCCAGGTTGACTGATGGTGAAATGAATTGTATTTAAAGTGCTGGACAGGACGCTAACGAGTCACGAGTCGTGTTCAGCGAGCTGGTGATATCAGTATATGCCCTTGATTTCTGTCTTGCTAATGTGTATTGGTGAGTCAGGAGCAAGATCACAGTGCAGACTGCTCAACCTCCAGCTTATTCCTGCCGATATTAATACAAACTTCTGGTGAACAGAATTCCCCACTTTGACCTTTTACTTCTTCTCACCTGCCTATTACTTCCCCCTGGATCCCCTCCTTCCTCCCTTTCTCCTATTGTCCACAATCAGATTCCTCCTTCTCCAGCCTTTGCCCTTTCTCACCCACCTGGCTTCACCTATCAACTTCCAGCTCTCCCTTTCCCCTCCCCTTTTTAAATTCAGACATCTTCTTCCACCCGCGCCCCCCCCAGTGCTGAAGAAGGGTCCCAGCCCGAAACGCTGTTTACTCTTTTCCACAGGCACTGCCTGACCTGCCGAGTTCCTCCAGCATTTTGTGTGTGTGTTGCATCAGAGAATCCTCGTCTTCTTGTTATGCTTAAGATAAGCTTGTGGACCCTTTGTTGCCATAGACAGGGGTGATAAAGGCGATAAGCTCTTACTACCTATTAAATGTTCCCGATGGCATCCGTCTCAAATAGCCGCTGACAACCAAGTCCAGCCCTTGGTGTTCATGTGTGTTTTAGCTACTGACAGGAGAAGGGGGAAAAAGCAGGTTTCTGCTGCCTTAAAACCAGTCGCCTCAGGTGGATGGGGCTTGTCAGCTGAAGTTGGTGGCTCATCTCGGAGAAGGAGACCTCCGTTGCCTTGCAGCTATACCCATTGCTGGGGAAAGCTTCGCGAGTAAACCCCGGGGGAGGGGGGCAGGAGAGAAATCTGGAAGTGGAGTCCCTCTGTTGAGTTCAATGTTGGCGACTCCTGCGATGCCACTTCTGGTCCCGAGCTCTGCCATTCCTCTGGGTTCTTCGCCTGCGTGGAGAGGGAGAGCGTGTTGCATGGGCAAAGGCTTGCTCTCCATTCACAAACAAGAGAAAATCTGCAGGCGCTGGAAATCCGAGCAACACACCCAAAATGCTGGAGGAACTCAGCAGGCCAGGCAGCTCTTTTTTTTTCTCTCTCTCCAGTCCTGCCGAAGGGCCTCGGCCCGAAACGTCGACTGTGCTCTTTTGCATAGATGCTGCCTGGCCTGCTGGGTTCCTCCAGCATTTTGTGTGTGTGTGTGTGTGTGTGTGTGTGTGTGTGTGTGTGTGTGTGTGTGTTGCTCGCTCTCCATATCGTACTGCCCTGGATCGCGTATCACATAAGACAGCAATATCCATGGTCGACCCTGACCTCAGTGGGCTCTTCAGGCTCTGGTATTCAAATTTCCCTTTTAATACTGAGGAAAAAATCTCTGCTTGTGATCATTCTTTCCTACAAGATACTACTTTCCCATCTCTTATATTTATCTAATAACATGTATTTCCTTACTAACTTGCACATGATTCACCCTATCCTTTGTTATTACTGGATTTCACAGGATCAAGTAGGAAATGAATCTATTTGGAAGTGAGATAGAAAAATATTTGGATTGAGAGGACTAGAGCAGGCCACCTTGGGTATCTTTGTTCCTCTGCACACCACTGTTGTAATGGGTAGTTACTTGAGTTACTGTCACCTTCCCGACAGCTTGAACCAGTCTGGCCATTCTCCTCTGACCTCTCTCATTAACAAGGCATTTTCATCCACAGAATTGCTGCTCGTATGTTTTTTTTTGTTTCTCACACCATTCTCTGTAAACTCAAGACTATCGTGCATGAAAATCCCAGCAGTTTCTGAGATACGCAAACCACCCCATCTGGCACCAACAACCATTCCACGGTCAAAGTCACTCCAATCACATTTCTTCCCCCATTCTGCTGTTTGGTCTGAACAATAACTGAACCTCTTGACCATGTCTGCATGCTTTTATGTATTGAGTTGCTGCCACATGATTGGCTGATTAGATTATTTGCATTAACGATCAGCTGTCTGTTTATAAAGTGGCTTCCGAGTGTAATTCATAATACAATTGAGTAAACCTTATGTGAAATGCTTGGGGATGGAAGTGTTTTGGATTTTGGATATTTTTGGATTTTTGAATATATAATGAGATAGCTTGGGATCGCCATCATTTCCGACTTTGAATTTATGTACGACCGGTAAGCAGTCTTTGTCTTACACTTATTCATCACACATGTGTACTTAACAGTAAGAATTATTACATATCATTAATATAATGAAAATGTAATGTGTGCAGGGTAACAAAAGCAGCTCAGAAGCATCGAGAGAATATCTGAATCAGCTGTTAAACAACAATAAACAGCAGGCTTTCAGTCTCCACCTGTGATGCCGTGTTTTGATTAAAAGGTTACAGTACACTGTATTTGTATTTTCTATTTTAGGTTTTAAGTAAAGTATAAAATCAATTAGCGCTGTAGACTTGTTTAATTTTGATCAGCATGACCTTTGCAAACGTATCAATGCTTCATCATCAGTACACACTTCATCTTTAAATGTTTTCAAATGTTTAAGATTTAATGCCATTCCTTTTCTTAAATTTGCGCAACCAGCCAGTTGAATATTTAAAGGTTCATTTATTATCAAAATAGGTATGCAGTTTTCACGTCATGTCACATAATAGACCTGATTCTGATTCAGTATACAAATCTTAGATTCGACTTCTCCAGATAGTCTATCTCTCAACGTCAGCAAGACGAAGGAATTGGTTGTTGACTTCAGAAGGAGTAGCGGACCGCACGACCCAATTTACATCGGTGGTGCGCAAGTGGAACAGGTCAAAAGCTTTAAGTTCCTCGGGGTCAATATCACAAATGACCTGACACGGTCCAACCGAGCAGAGTTTACTGCCAAGAAGGCCCACCAGCGCCTTTACTTCCTGGGAAAACTAAAGAAATTTGGCCTGTCACCTAAAACCCTCACTAATTTTTATAGATGTACCGTGGAAAGCATTCTTCTAGGATGCATCACAACCTGGTATGGAAGTTGTCCTGTCCAAGACTGGAAGAAGCTGCAGAAGATCGTGAACATGGCGCAGCACATCACACAAACCGATCTTCCGTCCGTGGACTCACTTTACACCGCACACCGTCGGAGCAGTGCTGCCAGGATAATCAAGGACACGACCCACCCAGCCAACACACTTTTCATCCCTCTTCCCTGAGGGAGAAGGCTCAGGAGCTTGAAGACTCGTACAGCCAGATTTGGGAACAACTTCTTTCCAACTGTGATGAGACTGCTGAACGGATCCTGACCCGGATCTGGGCCGTACCCTCCAAAAATCCGGACCTGCATCTCTGTGTTTTTGCACTACCTTACTTTCCATTTTTCTATTTTCTATTTATGATTTATAATTTAAATTTTTAATATTTACTATCGATTTGTAATCCAGGGAGCAGGAACCGCAGAATCAAATATCGCTGTGATGATTGTACGTTCCAGTATCAATTGTTTGGCGACAATAAAGTATAAAGTATGAAGTAAAGATAGCCACGAGAAATGGAAGTCATTTGAAAAAAACATCAACACTGCCCCCCTGCTCAAAAATAACAAGACTCACACACGGCAACACAAACATGAAAAAACAGATCACGCAAACAGCAACAAGAGCGTCCCCGCACAAAAAAGAGAACAAATCATGCAAATGGCAACATCACCCCCCCCCACACACAGCAAAACAAATCATGTAAATGGCAAGAACATCAACCCCCAAACCTCTGTCACACAAAAAAACCAATTTGCGCCAAACTGCAACAAGAAGTAATGGGTGAAAACACAGAATATAAAAAGCATAGAACTGAAAAACTCCACAGTCCAATCCATAAATCGCAGAACTTTGGTAGCATCCTGCAACAGCATTGAGGGAGAGAGACCACTTGAACAAGACAAAATTGCCTTCAATTTTCAGTTCATCGTGATAGATTTTTGATTGTTTTGTGATCAGCACACAGTTAAGTGGCATATGTCACTCCAATGCTGATGAATCCACTCTTTCAATACAAATTGAGATCTTCATTTTTCGCTTTATGCACTGTTTCTCTACTTCTGCTCATTACATATGTGAGGTCGCTTCCCAGAACTCTCTGTGACCTGTGCATCACTTGGGGGCCTTCCCAGTGGCTTGTGGAATTTTCCAATTGTGACGCCACATCAGCACTCAACAAGATTTTGGAGCTTGGAGGTTTTCAGATTTTGGAATTTCGAATAAGGGGTACTCAATTTGTATATACCCCCTTAATCAATGTCAGAGTGATTATGCAGATACTAATATAGCTTTATCAATTATACCTGTGTCAATTCTCTGTGGTAAGATTTCTACTAGATGTATGTACTCATCTTGCTGGGTATTTCATTTTATTTGACACTCGGTTCTTTCAATGACAAATTGTTGTACTTGCATATGTGGAGTCACCATCAAAATCCAAACAATGATGCAGAAATGGATTTTCATCAATCCATGGGAAATAGATGAAGAGCGAATACTGTTAGCCACATTTTTATACCGTGAATAGAATTGACTTTATTACTTACATCCTTCATATACACGAGGATACATTACGTTACAGCTCCGTCTAAATGTGCATTTATAGTAATTTATAATAAATATTATGTACAACAGAATAGTCAGTATAACATAAAAATACAATTGTATCAGCATGAATTAATCAGTCTGATGGCCTGGTGGAAGAAGCTGTTGGTCCTGGCTTTTATGCTATGGTACCATTTCCCGGATGGTAGCAGCTGGAACAGTTTGTGGTCGGGGTGACTCGGGTCCCCAGTGATCCTTCAGGCCCTTTTTACACACCTGTCGCTGTGAATGTCCTGAATAGTGGGAAGTTCACACCTACAGATGCGCTGAGCTGTCCGCACCACTCTCTGCAGAGTCCTGCTGTTGAGGGAAGTACTGTTCCCATACCAGGCAGTGATGCAGCCAGTCAGGAATACATATTAAACTCAATGCTTCATTAATAACACTTCTTTTCCTGTGGAAAATTGTGGCAAACTATCACTGCAGACAATGAATGGTAAGCGAAGGCGATGTTTGCTCCGCTCTCCTCGAAGCTGAGGTGTCTTGCTCCAGCAAAGCTTTGCGATGATCTGCCCCGCTGTGTGATAGACTGAGACTGTGGGCCTGCTCTAGGTCCATGGTCTCAACTTTGTTTTGAATGCTGTTGCTTGCTTTTGTTGTTTGCATGATTTGTTTTTTTTTCCCTCTCTGTCTCTCTGCTCATTGGGTGTTGGTCCTTTTTTTAAAAAAAATTCGTATTTGTTGTTTTGTGGCTGCCTGTATGAATCTTGAGTTTGTGTCATCGACAGTAAATTTACTTTGAACTTTAATTTTATGCATCTCATCAGAATTGTTCATTTAATCTTTGACTTCAGCACAAGATTAGAATGTGAGCCCTTCTGTTTAGGGGCTCTGTGATTTTCATTTTGTGATGAAGGAGTTTTGGATTTGGAAGTTCTGAGGTCTGTGCGGAAGGAGAGCAGTGGGATAATTCCCACCACACCCTGGATGCCGGATTGCCCTAGCGGAATGGGACGTGGTTAAAACTGAATTTCTCTCTTTTTCAGCCCTCCCCTGTCCGGAGTGGATTAGTGGAGACTGCCGGCTTTAATTGCCTCGTCTTTCAGGATTTTCCTCCTTCCTCTGACTTAGCTCTGCTCCTCGGGAGTTTCTGGATCAAACTCTGCAACTGCACTAACAAATTCATCATTATTCTCAAAACTAGGACATTGCTCTGAATTGTACTCAATATTCCCAGCCCTCCACTCACCGACTGAGCATGAGAAGGCTGCCGGATCTTGGCTTTTCTTACTCACGCTTGTCCGTGTGGTGAGTGGGGGGGTGGTGGTGGGAGGAGGGAAATTAAATATTTTTAGAATATATGTTTAGAATGGTGTTGTCCATCAAACACAGAGTTCTACCGATGTGCTGCTGAGTTAATACTACAGCGCGAAGAGGCTGATTTATGTTTGGACGGCCACCAAGAGTGTTCACAGACATAAAACACTTGGAACATAAGAAGTAACTTGCATTTACTCAGCACCTCAGGACACCTCAAATTGTCGCCGTTGTAATTTAGGAGGGATATATTTGGGCCCTGCCAGACAAATTTAGTACAAGGATAATTTGAACACTTTAATAGCGGCTGTTTGACTGCGGGGGAAAAAAGTGGAAATAAGCAGGCTGGTTAGCACTTAAAAAGAAAGGCTAATACGATTTCTAAAGAAAAGCTACTTAAACTTAATAAAGGAAAATGTAAAGATGAGTATGATAAGATTATACAACTGAATAGAATGACTGAGCTCAGGATTTTGTCATTACCACATTGTGTTTGGTGTCTTCTGCTTGACGCACCCTCAGTGCTCACTGTGTTAGGCACAGGAGAGGATCTTCCGCTGCTCTAGCCCATCCACTTCAAGGTTTGGCGTGCCGTGTATTCAGAGGAGCTCGTCTGCATACTGTGAATTATTCGCGTTGCTGTTGCCTTCCTGTCAGCTTGAACCAGTCTGGCCATTCTCCTCTGACCTCTCTCATTAACAAGGCATTTTCACCCGCAGAACTGCTGCTCACCGGGTGTTTATTTGTTTCTCGCACCGTTCTCTGTAAGCTCCAGAGTCTGCTGTGGGTGAAAATCCCAGGAGATCAGCAGTTTCTGAGATACTCAAACCACCCCGTCTGGCACCAACAATCACTCCATGGTCAAAGTCATCAAGGGTCTCGGCCCGAAACGCCGACTGTACCTCTTCCTAGAGATGCTGCCTGGCCTGCTGCGTTCACCAGCAACTTTTAAGTGTGTTGCTTGAAATCCCAGCATCTGCAGATTTCCTCGTGTTTACAGTAAAAACGAGACATTTTTCAGGACCGTGGTGCTACATGAAACAATACAAAAACTACACTGAGCTATGTAAAACAACACAAAAACTACACTAGACTACAGACTTGCCCAGGACTGCATAAATCGCACAAAATAGTGCAGGCATTACAATAAATAATAAGTCAATAGGCACAGTAGGAGGCCAATTCTCTGGATTCTTTCAAAAAAGAGTTCAATAGAGCTCTTAAAGATAGCAGAATGAAGTGATATGGGGAGAAGGCAGGAAAAGGGTACTGATTGTGGATGATCAGCCATGATCACAGTGAATGGTGGTGCTGGCTCGAAGGGCTGAATGGCCTACTCCTGCACCTATTGTCTATAGTGGAGGGCAGTAGGTTGGTGTCAAGCCAGGCTCTGGGTATTGACGAGTCTGTTGACTTGGGGGAAGAAACTGTTACATAGTCTGGTCGTGAGAGCCCGAATGCTTCGGTGCCTTTTGCCAGATGGCAGGAGGGAGAAGGAGAGATTACATTTCTTCTCTCTCCCCCCACCTCACCCCCATTCCAATGTCTGATCTAAGCAACAACTGAACCTCTTGACCATGTCTGTGTGCTTTTATGTATGGAGTTGCTGCCACATGATTGGCAGATTAGATATTTGCATTAACGTGCAGGTGTACCTAATAAAGTGGCCACTCAGTGTATATATTTATAGTTATTCCAAGATCAGCTCTATCGGTTATTCAGCCACACCGCACGGAGTAGATCCCTCCGGCCCACCGAGTCACGCCACCCCGGCAACCCCACAATTCCCATTGACCCTAACCTAATCACGGGACAAACTCACCTACCCAGTACATCTTTGAAAACTGGAGCACCCAGGGAAATCCTACGCATTCTGTGGGGAGGTCATACAGAGATGCCGTATAGAATGGCGCTGGAACTGAACTCTAGTAGATCCCGAGCTGCAATAGCTTAGCACTAAATACTATGCTGCAGTGGCACCGTTTCACCCTGTAAAGTTTTTGATTTTGGCACATTGTTACCCCAGACCTGTTACTTGCCTTGAATTTATCCTGGGTCAGAGCTACAGTCCTTCTCACGATTCCAGAGTTGAGTGATTACCTTGACAATAGAAGCATTTTTCCATTATCAGCTGTCTCGTCCCGGACAGGATTTTGGACGATCTGGCTGAATATCTGACTTTATATAACAATTACCTTGCATCGCGCAATCAACGTTGAGCAGAGTGACAAACATATTCTGAGACTTTTCAGAACCATTTTAAAAACTTGCTCTCCAGCAGTTCAAGAGTTATCGTGGAAGACTTTGCTTTTCATTACAATTTAGACCCACGGTTTTCATCAGACACGAGGATTGTTTGGAATTGGGCAGTAATTTGCCTGGCAATGGAAATGTTTTCTGAGGTGAAAAAGAATTGATTCAAGGCAGAAGGCGAAAAAAAAACAAACCAACCCTTGACAAATGTAGTAGCCTTTCAGTATCTGTATGGAGAACATAACAACTAGGAGCAGGACGAAGGCTTCTTCAGTGCCTTGAGTCTGTCTGCTTTGCCATTCGATGGGATCGTGACTGACCTTTGACCTCACCTTTGTTCTCCTGCCATATGCCCATTTTCTTGGAGTACTCTAACATCCACAGCAACACACACACAAAATGCTGGACAAATTCAGCAGATCAGGAGAGGAATAAGCAGTCGACATTTTGGGCCGAGGCCCTTCATCTGGACTGGAAAGGAAGGGGTGGGGGGGGGGGGAGATGCCGAAAGAAAACCATGGGGGAGGGGAAGAAGGACAAGCTAGAAGTTGAGAGGTGAAGCCAGGTGGGTGGGGGAGGAGGGGATGAAGTAAAAAGCTGGGAGTTGATAGGTGGAAAAGGGAAAGAGCTGAGGAAGGAAGAATCTGATAGGAGTGTAAGTTAAGGAAAAAAAGGAGGTGATTGCAGGTATAAGCAGGTAGGATCAAATGAGGTGCTTATGAAATATAAGAAATGCAAGAGAACATTTAAAAAGGACATCAAGAGGGCTAAGAGAAGGCATGAGGTTGCCCTAGCAGACAAAGTAAAGGAGAATCTTTGGAGATTCTACAGATATTTTCAGGGCAAAAGGATTGCAAGGCACAAAATTGGTCCTCTGGATGATCAGAATGAAAATCTATGTGTGGAGCCAAAAGAGGTGGGGGGGGGGGAGATCTTAAATGAACATTTTTGCATCTGTAATGGACACAGAGTCTACAGAAGCAAGACAAAGTGGCGTCAACTTCATGGACCCCATACAGATCACAGAAGAGGAGGAGTTTGCCATCCCGAGGCAAATCAGGGTGGATAAATCCCCAGGGTCTGACAGGAGGCGAGTGCAAAAATTGCCGGGGCCCTCGAAGAGATATTTAAATCATCCTTAGTGACAGGTGAGGTACCAGGGATTAGCCAATGTTGTTCTGCTGTTTAAGAAAGGCTTTAAAAATAAGCCAGGAAATTATAGGCCAGTAGGCCTGACATCAGTAGTGGGAAGGTTATTGAAAGGTGTTCTAAGGGACTGGTTATATAAGTATTTGGATAGACATTGGGGATAGTTAGCATGGCTTCGTGTGTGGTAGAGTTTTTCAAGGAAGTTACCAGGAAAGTAGATGAAGGCTAGGCAGTGGCTATTGTTTACATGGACTTTAGTAAAGGCATTTGACAAGGTCCCGCATGGGAAATTGACCAAGAAGGTTCAGTTACTTGTAAATTGGATTAGACATTGGCTTTGTGGGAAAAGCCAGACAGTGGTAGTACATGATGGTTGCCTCTCTGACTGGAGGCCTGTGACTAGTGGAGTGCCACAGGGATTGGTGCTGGATCCATTGTTAATTGTCATATATATCAATGATCTGGATGATAATGTGGTTAACTGGATCAGCAAATTTGCAGATGACACCAAGACTGGGGGAGCAGTGAGGAAGGCAATCATGGCTTGCAGAGGGATTTGCACCAGTTAGAAAAGTGGGCTGAAAAATGAAAAGTGTGAGGCGTTGCACTTTGGTAGAACCAACCGGGGTAGGTCTTACACAGTGAACGGTCGGGCACTGAGGAGTGTGGTAGAACAAAGGGATCTGGGAATGCAGGTCCATAATTCATTGAAAGTGGTGTCACAGGTAGACAGGGTCATAAAGAAAGCTTTTGGCACATTGGCCTTCATAAATCAAATTATTGAGTACAGGAGATGGAATTTTATGTTGAAGCTTGTATAAGACATTGGTGAGGCCTAATTTGGGGTATTGAGTGCAGTTTTGGTCACCTACCTACAGGAAAGATGTAAATAAGGTTGAAAGAATACAGACAAAATTTATAAAGATGTGGTAAATTTGGGTCTGGAGGACCTGAGTTATAAGGAAAGATTGAATAGGTTAGGAGCTTATTCCTTGGGATGTGGAAGATTGAGAGGAGATTTGATAGAGGTATACAAAATTATGAAGGGTATAGGTAGGATAAATGCAAGCAGGATTTTTCCACTGATGGTGGGTGGGACTACAACCAGAGGTCACGGATTAAGAGTGAAAGGTAAAAAGTTTAAGGGGAACATGAAGGGAAATTTCTTCACTCAGAGGGTCGTGAGAGTGTGGAAGGAGCTGCCAGCACAAGTTGTCCATGCAATCTCGAATCAACATTTAAGAAAAGTTTAGATAGGTGCATGGATGGTAGGGGTATGGAGGGCTATGGTCCCAGTGCAAGTCAATGGGAGTAGGCAGTTTAATTGTTTGACATGGACTAGATAGGCCAAAGGGCCTGTTTCCGTGCTCTGCTTTTCTCCGACTCTATAACTCTATGATTGCCGACACCTCAAATTCTTCATAGTTTCTAACTTGTTGAAGTAGGAAAATTGTTTCTTTTTCACTCTCAGCCATTTCCAGCATCTCAAAGCATGAATGCTGAAAACAGCAGTGAGCAAAAATAGTTTTGAGTTGTCGTACTGCTTGGCACTCACCAACTATGAGTAACAAAAAATCACCGTTTTTTGAACACAAACACATGCAACTGGCACCATTTTAAAAACTGCTCACTCTAGGCACAGTGTGGTGTCTTAACAGTGACACAATTGCACACGACTGACACTAGTTGGAATCTGTTCAGCAACAGTGTCCTGTCCCAATTAAGCAGCACTGTGTCCCTAAATAAACAAAAGGAATCCTGGCTACTTTCTCCATTTGTTTTTGTTCTTTAAGAGTTGTCCCAAATAAGCGGCCGCCCTGATTAACTGATGGGCCACTTAACCAGACCGCACTGTATTTTGTTATTTCAATGAGGTGATGGGAATTTAAGAACAATTTATCACTCTCCACTTTACAGAGAAGTAATAAAGAGAATCCAATGTTTTTATAAGTAAAGCTGAATTGTTTTTTTGGCTTTGTCTGCTGAGAGCACGATATAGATTCAACAGTATAATCATAGCAGTCCTCAGCGTAAAAACAAAATAAAGGCCTAACTTGCCCCAAATCGTATTACATTTTAAAGCCGGCAGTTCAATCATACCTCTTCATTCTATGAAGTCTCCTTCGTTCATCCTGGGTCTCCATTATTACCAATGGATTTTCCATTATTTTCACTACTAGGATTGCACAGAGCAATACACACACACGCAGAGCTGGAGGAACAGTGGGGCAAGCACAGAGGCGTAGAGGCTAGCACGATGCTTTACAATGCAGGCAACCAGTGGTTCAATTCCCGATGCTGCCTGTAAGGAGTTTGTACGTTCTCGCTGTGACTGCAGGGGTTTCCTCCGGGTGCTCCGGTTTCCTCCCACAGTCCAAAGTTTGGTAGGTCAACTGATCATTGTAAATTGTCCAGTGATTAGACTGGGATTAAAGTGTGTGGGGGGGGGTGAGATTCCTAGGCGGTGCGACTCGAAGGGCCGGGGGTGGGGGGTGCTATTCCGCTCAGTATCTCAATAAATAGACAAAAGCTCAGCAGATCTATGGAAATGAATGAACAGTCGACGTTTTGGGCCGAGGACTGGAAAGGAAGGGGGAGGACACCAGAATGAAAAGGTGGTGGTGGTGGGAGGTGCCTTGATAGGTTTATCCAGGCGGGTGGGAAAGGTAAAGGAATCTGATAGGAGCGGACCACGGGAGAAAGGGAAGAAGGAGGGCCTGCAGAGGGAGGTGATGGGCAGACGAGGAGAAATGGTAAGGGACCAGAGTAGACGAAGAGGGAGAAGGGGGAGCCAAAAGAAATCTTACTGGAATAAGAAATCGATGTTTATGCCATCAGGTTAGAATAGGGGTTCCCATCGTTTTTTATGCCATGGACCAGTACCATTAAGAAAGGTATCCGTGAACCCCCAGGTTGGGAACGCTAGGGTGAGAGGCTACCTGGACAGAATATGAGGCGTTGCTTCTTCACCCTGAGGAGGCCATGGACCGATATATGGGAACAGGGATAGGAATTATAATCGTTGGCGACCGGGGAAATTCCGCTTTTGGCAGATGGAATAGTGGTGCTGAACAAAGCGGTCCCTGATTTATGTGAGCAGAATTATCTGCAGCTTAATGTGAAAAAGACTAAGGAGCTGGTGGTAGACTCGAGGAGAGCTAAGGTACCGGTGACCCCTGTTTCCATCCAGAGGGTCAGGGTGGACATGGTGGAGGATTACAAATACCTGGGGATACGAATTGACAATAAACTGGACTTGTCAAAGAACACTGAGGCTGTCTACAAGAAGGGTCAGAGCCATCTCTATTTCCTGAGGAGACTGAGGTCCTTTAACATCTGCCGGACGATGCTGAGGATGTTCTACGTTCCAGTGCGATCATGTTTGCTGTTGTGTGCTGGGGCAGCAGGCTGAGGGTAGCAGCCGCCAACAGAATCAACAAACTCATTCGTAAGGCCAGTGATGTTGTGGGGATGGAACTGGACTCTCTGACGGTGGTGTCTGAAAAGAGGATGCTGTCCAAGTTGCACGCCATCTTGGACAATGTCTCCCATCCACTACATAATGGACTGGTTGGGCACAGGAGTACATTCAGCCAGAGACTCATTCCACCGAGATGCAACACAGAGCGTCATAGGAAGTCATTCCTGCCTGTGGCCATCAAACTTTACAACTCCTCCCTTGGAGGGTCAGACACCCTGAGCCAGTAGGCTGGTCCTGGACTTATTTCCTGGCATAATTTACATATTACTATTTAACTATTTATGGTTTTATTACAATTTATTATTTATGGTGCAACTGTAATGAAAACCAATTTCCCCCAGGATCAATAAAGTATGACTATGACTATGACTATGTCGGGTCTCACCCGTGTCGAAGAGGCCACGTAGCAGGAGCACTGGATGCAATAGATGAGCCCAGCAGATTCGCGGTGAAGTGTTGCCTCACATGGAAGGAATGATTTGGGGCTTGAACAGAGTAAGGGAGGAGGTGAATTGAGAGGCGCAGCATTGTAGGGACATGTGCCAGGAGGGAGATTGAGGGGCGGAAGGGATGATTAGACAAGGGAATCACGGAGGGAGTGATCCCTGTAGGGAGTGGGTGGGAGGTAGAGATGTGTTTGGAGGTAGGATCCCATTGAGGATGGGGGAAGTTTCAGAGAATGATGTGTCGGATGCGAAGGCTCATGGTGGTAGGTGAGGACAAGAGGAACCTTATCCCTGTAAGACGGTGGGAAGCAACACACATCAAAGTTGCTGGTGAATGCAGCAGGCCAAGCAGCATCTCTAGGAAGAGGTACAGGCGATGTTTCGGGCTGAGACCCTTCGTCAGGACTAACTGAAGGAAGAGCTAGTAAGAGATTTGAAAGTGGGAGGGGAAGGAGGAGATCTGAAATGATAGGAGAAGTCAGGAGGGGGAGGGATGGAGCCAAGAACTGGACAGGTGATCAGCAAAAGGCAGTGGGAAGATGGGGTGAGTGTGGATGCCCAGGAAGTAGAGATGTAGAAGAGGGCAACATCAATGGTGGAGGAAAAGAAACCCAGTTCTTTGAAGGGGAATGTCTCCGATGATCTCTGGAAAGGAAAGCCTCATTGTAGGAACAGATGCAGTTCAGATGAAGGAACTTCGAACAGGGAATAGCATTTTTACAGGAGACGGAGTTATATTGAATTGAATTGACTTTATTACTTACATCCTTCATATACACGAGGAGTAAAAATCTTTACGTTACATCTCTGTCTAAATGTGCAATTTATAGTAATTTATAATAAATATCAAGATAGCTGTGGGAATCAGCAGGTTTATAAAAGATATCGTTGAACAATTTGTCTCCAGAGATGGGGACAGAGAGATCGAAGAAGGGGCGGGAGGTGTCAGAAACGGAGCAAGCGAATGTAACAGCAGAGTGGAAGCTGGGGGCAAAGTTGATGAAATTGAC
Organism: Mobula birostris; assembly: GCF_030028105.1. Taxonomy (NCBI): domain Eukaryota; kingdom Metazoa; phylum Chordata; class Chondrichthyes; order Myliobatiformes; family Myliobatidae; genus Mobula; species Mobula birostris. The sequence continues at coordinate 8,456,908 of NC_092397.1, forward strand.
GAGGTCAGCAAGGCTGCATGAGGTTGCCAGGGAAGGCTTGGAACATGGACTGTTCTACATAGCCAGCCAAAAGGCAGGTATATCTGGGGCCCATGTGGGTGCCTGTGGCTACCCCTTGAGTTTGGAGAAATTGTTGAGGGTGAGGAGCAGTTTTGCCAGATGGAGGAGGGTGATGGCGGAGGGGAACTGGGCAGGTCTTTTTTTTTTGAGAAAGAAGTGGAGAGCATTAAGGCCTTCTTGAGGGGGTAGAAGTGTACTGGGACTGGACATCCATGGTGTAAATGAGGCAGTCAGGGCCAGATAATTGAAAGTTGTTGAGGAGATCAAGAGGTGGGAAGGGACTGAACCAAGGGGGGACAGAATGGAGTTGAGGTATGTGGACACGAGGTGCAGGAGCAGACAAAGGGCCTACCCGGATCTTGGGTAGGGGGTAGGAGAGAGCAGTGTGGGGTAAGATAACTATGAGTTTGATGGCAGTGGTTGAGAGTTCTCCAGAGTTGATGATTAGTTTAATTAGCCATCATTAGCTTAATTAGTTTATTAAGGGCCAATATAATTAGCCTAAATAAAGGCCTGTCCCTGGGCTGTACTGTTCTACGTTCAGTCAGGTGCAAAGTTTCAAACATGCTGAGTCCCAAACCTGAATCTATTTCAAACTTTACAAGGTCTTCTCATGCACTTGCGAACTCCTCTGGGCAACAGGGGAATTGAGATTTCTGGCGAACAGGCAGGAAATCAAAGATCCCACTGAAGAGACTAAGTCCTATTTCATATCTTACCAACTACTGAACCGTCCCTTAAAAAAATCCTTGCATTGTTGTTGTTGTTCCTTTTTGCGTCTTGTGGCGCATCGGGTGGCATTTTTGCCACTTCCTTAGCATTTGTCTGTTTTTTTTTACGTGGCTGAGTTGCCAGCTTGACACTCAAGGGGCGTGCAAGGGGCTGGCTGGATTTGAACCTGGGACCTTTTGCCTTGAAGTCCAGTGTTGATGCCACCACACCACCGGCCAGCAAACCTTGCATTTATGGATGTGTTTTAGTGCCTCTCATGACCTCAGAACTTCCCATAACGCTTTACTACCATGTCCTTGTTACAATGAAGAAAATGTAGGAGACTGTTTTTATGCAACAAAGTCCTGAAAACAATTCTTTGGTGAATTTGTAATGCTGCAAGTTGGCATAACCATGACGAGTGGTTGTATCGTGGCCTTTTCTGTACTCCGTCAAGGGATGGATGTAGGCTTCGCAGGTTGAGTCAGCATTTAATTGGGTGCCACAGTACCGCGACAGTTAATGCACGCTATTACAGCTGAGGGCGTCGGAATTTGGACTTCGATTCGGATGCTGTCTGTAAGACGCTTTCCCAGAAGCGCGTGGTTTTCCTCCAGGTGCCGCGGTTTCCTCCCACAGTCCGAAGACGTACCGGTCAGTTGGTTAAATGGTCACTGTAAATTGTCCCGTGATTCGGCCTGGGTTAAATAGGTCAGTTGCTGGGCGGCTTGGCCGGTTGGGTTGGAAGAGCCAACTCTGCACTGTATCTCTAAATCAATCGATCAATTAATTAATTATCAACCATTCCTAATTGCGCTTGAGAAGATGCTGGTGAGCTGTCTTGTTGAGACGCTACAGTCCTTTAGGTGAGGGTATACCCCACAGTTCCATATGGGAGGAACTTCCGGGATTTTGGCCCTACAGTCCCATATCTGAAGGAGGAGGAGGAGAAGATGGCGGCGCAACGCAGCGCGCGCGGCCACTTTGGTGATGTCTGTTATTTGTCAAGTAGGGGACCGTGCACAATTCTGATTTGATGGAGACAGACGTGAGAGTACGGAGGAACATCTGGAGAAACTTCTGAAATGCCCGCTTTGCTGCCGCTGCTGCTGTGTGGTCCGGAACCTCCGGAGGGGAAGGCCCCAAATCCTCAGCTTTGCTTGTTTCGGCAGCCGGGACGAGGTCGAAGGCGCTTGGCAGATGATGGCGCTCGGGAGACTGTATCGGAGGGGCTGGTCAGAGGCTGGAAGTTTACCGACGGAAGGACTCAGTGTCGGCAGTTGTCGGTGCCTGGAGGTTTATGGCAGGGAGTTTCTCCATTTGCCGCCTGCTATCGGGGACTCAGGAGTCGATCGGGACTTTGAGACTTCTTTTTTTACCGTGCCCATGATCTGTTCTTTATCAAATTATGGTTTTGCTTTGCACTGCTGTAACTATAATGTCATAATTATGTGGTTCTGTCAGTGTTAATCTTTGGTTTGTCCTGTTTTTCTGTGATATCACTCTGGAGGAATATTGTATCATTTCTTAATGCATGCATTTCTAAATGACAATAAACGAGGACTGAGTGTTCTCATAATCTAATATGGAAGGAACTTCTGTGATTTTGGCCCATCAACAGTGTGTGGCTCAGAGTGCCATTTCCAGATGGCATATCACATGCATTTTCTGCCTTTGCTTCTCCGCTTGGTAGACGTTGTGGGTTTGAAAGGTGGTGCTGGGGAACCTTGGTGAGCTGCCTCAGTGCGTCCTACGTCAGGGGCTCGCATCCTGGGGTCCACAGACCGCTCGGTTAACGGTAGGGGTCCATGGCATAAATAACCCCTGCTGTAGATGGTCTAAGTAGGTGTTGCCGTGCAGCATTGTTAGAGGGAGTGAATGGTCGCGGATGGGGTACTTGCCAAGTGGCCTGCTGTGTACAGTGTACAGCTTCTTCAGTAGAAGGTGTGATGGTATACCAGTGTATTCTATCACACTCCCGACTTGAGCCTTGTAGGTGGTGGACAGGCTTTGGGGAGTTAGTTGGTTAGTTACCACCGGTCCCCTAGCATCTGACCTGCTCTTAAAGCCGCATTGTGTATGTTGCTGCTTCAGCTCAGTTTCTGGGAAATGGGAACCATCATGGCCAGACCCACCAGCCCAGGCGTGTATATAGCCCAGACCTTGCTGCAAGTGGCTGCAGACTGATTGATTGCCTGAGCAGTTGTGGATGGCGCTGAACTTAGTGCAATCATCAGCAAACATCCTTGCTCTCATCTTATGATTGAGTGATTGAGGGAAGGTCATTGATAAAGCCTTGATGTTATTGTCACTGTTATTTTTTGTCTGTGAGGGAAGGAGATGAGGATTTGATGCTATCGTTGCTGCTTTTTTCCTGCGAGGGAGGGGGTTGGGGGGGTTTGTGGTTTTTGGGGGTGTGGACGATCTGTTAGATTTTTGTGCGGGTTGGGGAATTTTGCGAGTTTTGTTTCTTTTTCTTGTCGGTGTGGGTGTGGGCACGTGGCCAAGTGGTTAAGGCTTTGGACTAGCGACCTGAAGGTTGTGAGTTCGAGCCCCAGCCGAGGGAACATGTTATGTCCTTGAGCAAGGCACTTAACCACACATTGCTCTGTGATGACACCGGTGCCAAGCTGTATGGGTCCCAATGCCCTTCCCTTGGACAACTTCGGTGTCGTGGAGAGGGGAGACTTGCAGCATGGGCAACTGCTGGTCTTCCATACAACCTTGCCCAGGCCTGCGCCCTGGAGAGTGAAGACTTTCCAGGCGCAGATCCATGGTCTCGCAGATCCATGGGGGTGTGGGGGGTGGTAGCTATGGCTTCTCAACAACTCCCATGGTTTTTCTGTATTTCATGGCTATCAAGAGAAGACAGATATCAGAGTTGTGTTGTACATGCATACTTTAACAATAAAATGAACTTTTGAACCTTTGAACTGGTGATGGCTGGTCCTTGGACACCATACTTGGTCTCTTGGCTGAGATGAGTGACTTCCAACCATTTTCCTTTGTTGCTAGGTATGATTCCAACCAGCGGACGGTTCAAAATCAAATATATTATCAGAGTACATACATGTCACCTCATACAACCCCTGATTCTTTATCCCATGGGCATACTCAGTAAATCTATAGAATAGTAACTGTAAACAGGATCACTGAAAGAGCATAGAAGACAACAAAGTGAGCAAATGCAAATATAAATAACGAGAGCATGAAATAACAAGATAAAGAGTTGTTAAAGTGAGAGCATTGGTTGTGCGAGCATCTCAATAGATGATTGTAGTTATCTTCTTTTGTTCAGGAGCCTGATGGTTGAGGGGTAGTAACTGTTCTTGAACCTAGTGGTGTGAGTCCTGATGCTCCTGTACCTTCTACCTGATGGTAGCAGTGAGAAAAGAGCACGGCCTGGGTGGTGAGGATCTTTGATGATGGATGCTGCTTTCCTACGACAGTGTTTCATGTAGATGTGCTCAATGGTTGGGAGGGCTTTACCTGTGATGTACTGGGCCAAATCCACTAACTTTTGCAGGATTTTTCTACTCAAAGGCATTGGTGTTCCCATACCAAGCCGTGAAGCAGCCACCCCTCATTCCCCTGGTTCTCATTGTCGCCAGTTCAGTCAAAGTTCCTGGATGCCATATTTCATCAAATGTTATCACAGGCAGCTCGGGTTTAAGTATTGGCCAGGATACTCGCAGTTAGTGATCAAAGCTGATGCACTGGCTAATTTTATTTTCCTTTTCTTGGCCCAGGAGCTCTGAAGTTATTTACCCCCAAATGGCATCACCAAACTTCATTCATGTTAGATACCTGGGATTATTTTGCCTACAGGGCCTCAGTACCATACCAACTCATTATTAAACCATTAAAAGAACCACTCTGGGAGAAAAATCATGATTTTTTTTAATGAATATTGCTTCATGTCCTTGGCTGAAATATGGTACTTAATTAGAACTCCCAGAAACATCTCTATTTTTGTTTTAAAAATGAGGACTCCTGTGGCTGCTCAGTAGTGGAAGGATTTAATATCGGAGTATGTATACAGTGGCCGGCTGGTGGTGTAGTGGTATCAGCACTGGACCTCGAGCTGAGTGGTCCCGGGTTCGAATCCGGCGGGCTCCTTGCGCGCTTTCCATCGAGCATCGAGCTAGCAACTTGACCTTGTAAAAACTGACAAAGTGCTGAAGAAATGGCAAGGTGTGGAGGGGAAATTAAAATAAAAAATGTATAAGGAGTCCACAAAACAATGACCCCCCCCCCACTTCCCTTCAAAAGCATTGAAACCCACCCCCACCTGTGCCAGCATAAACACTGACCCCCACTCACTCCCTCACCATGCGAGCAGCCCCATAGAGTCCATCGATCCAGAATCCATCAAACTACAATCTCAGACAGACTGAGATACTTTGGTATCTCAGACAGATTCTCTCTGAAAGAGATGGCTCCTGCAACAAGAGCAGGAGACCAGCAACTCACAATCTTCTGCCTTGCTGCTCTCCTGGAAACCGTGGAACTATACATGATACTATGATGGAACTCTGCAGTTTACTCTGATCCTGTGCCGTAGTCCAAACCCACCCCCCCAATACCAGACGGTGATGTAGCCAGTCAGAATGCTCTCCACAGTACATCTGTAGAAATTTTCCATTGTTTATAAATTTGTGTGTGTGTGTGTGTGTGTGTATGCTTACCTCCTTACCCAACGTGCCCATCCATTACGCAGACACGAGGAATTCTGCAGATGCTGGAAACTCAAGCAACACACATCAAAGTTGCTGGTGAACGCAGCGGGCCAGGCAGGCCAGACCCTGACGAAGGGTCTCAGCCCGAAACGTCGACTGTACCTCTTCCTAGAGATGCTGCCTGGCCTGCTGCGTTCACCAGCAACTTTGATGTGTGGAGCCCGTCCATTAAAAGCCTCTGATGTATTTGCCTCCACCGTCATACCAGGCAGCGCATTCCAGGCATCCACCACTCTCTGAGTAAAAAACCTTTACTCCTCCTACCCCCTCTCACCTTCAGTGCATGCCCTCTGGTATTAGACATCTCAACCCTGGGAAACAGATACTCCCTGTCCACTCTATCTATGCCTCTCATAATCTTGTAATCCTCTGTCAGATCTCCCCTCGGCCTCCAGCGCCCCAGAGAAAACAACCCAAGTTTATCCAGCCTCACGTGGTAGCACATGCCCTCTAAACCAGGCAGCATCCTGGTGAACCTCTTCTGCACCCTCTCCAAAGCCTCAACGTCCTTCCTACAGTGGGGCGACCGGAACTGTGTGCAATGCTCCAGATGTGGCCAAACCAGAGTTTTATGAAATTGCAACATAGTAATTTCAAGGACACAAACTCATGTTTTCACTTACTTACTTACTTTTTGCGATACATCGCGGAGCACGGCCTTCTGGCCCTTTGAGCTGCAAATCCCCCCCCCCCCCACCCAATTTAACCCTAGCCTAACCGCAGGACAATTTACAATGACTAATGAACTTACCAACCGGCACGTCTTTGGACTGTGGGAGGAAACTGGAGCACCCGGAGGAAACCCCACGGCGGTCATGGGGAGAACGTACAAACTCCTTACAGGCAGCGGCCGGAATTGAACCTGCTGCTGTGTTTTGTAACCTTGAAACATTAAACAAATTGAATGGAAAACGCGGGAGCGCAAAAATAATCGTCTTTACATTTAGTGAGTCGCGCCCATATTGCAGGGTAGCATGCTGACGAATGCAATGATCCCATGATTAATTATTTAAATGACTAACATTGCTTAATCAGCCAATATATGTACAAGATTACTCAAATATTATTGAAATATTAAATGCACAACACTCGGGTCGCTGGTACTGTAAACTGTTGTGCTAACCACTGTGCTACCACGCTGTTTATGTATGGAATTTCAGTAATTGTTTCTTTATTTTCCTGCAAGTGCCTGCAAAAAATGAATCTCAAGGTAGCTCATGCACATTGATCATAAACTTGCATTGATTTCATCTTTGATACTACCAACAGTGTTAAGGCTGACTAGGTTGAAGTTGGACTCGTCTTTATTTTGGATCTTGTACACTTGCCAATTTCACTGTTTCTCTGTCTAATGCAGAAAGAAAAATGCTTATATCTGTAACCGTCACTCAGTTGAACGTGGTTATTAGTGGCCTGCAACAGAGCATGTTCCCGGTGATCTGATAATTATACACTCCAGATTTACTAAAGAGTAAACCAATTAGAAACTTGGGGGGAAAAGAAATCAAACTTTTCTCTCAAATGATACCCTTGCCTGGTATTTTAGATCCTCCACTTTAGCAAGCTGATAGCATCGCTCACTGCTGTTACAGCTCGTGGCTTTCCAGAGTTCAGAGTTCAATTCCGGGGCTGCCTTACAGAGTTTGTACGTTCTCCTGTGTACTGCATGGATTTCCCCCGGGCGCTCCGGTTTGTCCCACAGTCCAAAGACGTACCAGTTAGTAGGTTAATTGTAAGTTGTCTTGTGATTAGGCTAAGAGTATAAGAACATAAGAAACAGGAGCAGGAGTCGGCCATCTGGCCCGTCGAGCCCGCTCCGCCATTCAATAAGATCATGGCTGATCTGACCATGGACTCGTCTCCACCTACCTGCCTTTTCCCCACAACCCTTAATTCCTCTACTATGCAAAAACATTGTCTTCAATGTATTTACTGAGGTAGCCTCCACTGCTTCATTGGCCAGATAATTCCACAGGTTCACCACTCTCTGGGAAAAGCAGTTCCTCCTCATCATCCTAAATCTACTCCCCGAATCTTGAGGCTATGTCCACTAGTTCTAGTCTCACCTACCAGTGGAAACAACTTTCCTGCCTCTGTCTTATCTATCTTAATCTTTAGGCAATGTTTAAGTAGTTGGATTGCTGGGTGGCATGGCTTGTTAGACCGCAGGCGCCTGTTCCATGCAGTATCTCCAAAATAAAATAATTTCTGAGCTTTGCTGTGATATGCAAATTTAAATAATTCAGCCAGGCCACCCTATTTGCACTTTCACTCAGCTAAATAATTTGACGATATATACTGGAAGTTTTCTAAAACTTATCTTTCATATTTTTTTTAATTACTGATGTCTCAAATCCTTTGTGAATTAAAAATGAATAGTTTGCTTCTCAGAATTGCAGGCCTTTCTGTATATCTCTCATAGACATCTATCCTATTCTCTCTGTGTTTCTAAGTTTAGTAGCACTCTTCTCATTGCCTATCACTTCCCCCGGGTCTTGTCCTTCTTCCCTTTCTCCTATCAAATTTCTTCCCCTCCAACCCTTGACCTTTCCCACTCATCATGCTTCACCTATCACATTCCAGCTAGCCTCCTTCCCCTCCCCCCCCCACCTTTATTCCAGCATCTTCCCCCTTCCTTCTCAGTCCTGACATTGACATTTTGAGCCGAAGGGTCTCGGCCTGAAACGCCAAATGTTTATTCCTCTTCACAGATGCTGCCTCACCTGCTGAGTTCCTCCAGTGTTTTGTGTGTGTGTGTTGCTCTGGATTTCCAGCATCTGCAGAATTTCTCATTGTTATGGTTTGTTTTGTTGGTGTTGATTGGAGAGCTTCAACCTTCGACGTGGAAAAGGGAGTTCAAATTAAATGTATTATCAAAATACTTATATGCCACCATATTTGACCTTGAGGTTCCTTTCTTTGCAGGCATTCACAGTAGAACAAAGAAATACACTAGAACCAATGAAAAAACTACACACAAACAAAGACTAACAAACAACAAACCCAATAAAATCTGCAGATGCTGGAAATCCAGACCATCACACGCAAAATGCTGGAGGAACTCAGCAGGTCAGGCAGCATTTATGGATGGGAATAAACAGTTGATGTTTCAGGACTGGAAAGGAAGGAGAGAAGTCAGAATAAGAAGATGGAAGGAGGGGAGGAAGAAGTACAAGGTGGTAGGTGATAGGTGGAGCCAGCAGAGGGGGAGGGCATGAAGTAAAGACCTGGGAAGTTGATTGGTAAAAGAGATAAAGGGCTGGAGAAGGGGGAGTCTGATAGGAGAGGACAGAAGGCCATGGAAGAAAGGGAAGGGGCAGGAGAACCAGAGGGAGGTGATGGGCAGGTAAGGAGATAAGTTGAGGGAGGGAAACTAACACACAACAAATGTGCAAAAGAACACGAACTGTACAAATACAATAAATAAATTAAATAAATAACACTTATAATACCACTTAATGTACGAGTGCATAGGTTGAGAAATCAGCTCAGAGTTGAGGTTTTCTGCCCGCTCAGGAGCTTGATGGTTGCACGGTATAACTGTTCCTGAACCTGGTGGTGAAGTGAAGAGCTGGGAAGTCGATTGGTGAAAGAGATGAAGGGCTGGAGAAGGGGGAATCTGATAGCACGGGACAGAAGACCATGTAAGAAAGGGAAGGGGGAGGGGACCTCCCTTCCAAAGGGAGCAGAGAGAAGAGAGCGTGGCCTGGTTGGTGGGGGCTCTTGATGATGGATGCTGCTTTCTCGTGGCAGTGCTTCTTGTAGATGTGCTCAATGGTGGGGAGGCTTTGCCTGTGATGGACTGGGCTGTATCCGGCACTTCAAGTTCAAATCCATTGACGTTCCACCATACGCATGTATACAGCTAAACGAAACAACATATCTCTGGGACCAAGGTGCACAACACATACAGCACACATTAACACAATAATATGAACAGATAATGAAAAATTCTGTAGATGTACAAGTTGACGTAGAGTTTATATTTGGCATATACTATTTTAACCATTACTGGCTCTGTCATAATACTGGGTGGTAGCAGGGTGTTCAGAAGTCTCATAGCCTGGGGGAAGAAGCTGTTACCCAGCCTAACAGCCCTTGCACTTCTACAGCGATACCTTCTGCCTGATGCTAGGAGGTCAAACAGATTGCGGGAAGGATGGGAGAGGTCCTCTGCAATGCTGAGCACTCTTTCTGCCGGCTTTTCCTTTCTTGGGCATTGGTGTTTCCTTACCAGTTCCAAGATGCACAGCCCTCCGGTGAAAAATGATATCGTATCTGTTAAATAGGGGCTGTGGACAATTTTGATTTGATGGAGAATGGACGTGAAAGCAGAGAGGAACATCTGGAGGAACTTCTGAAACGCCCGTTCGCTGCTGTCATTACTGTGTGGTCGGGAAGCTTTCGGAGGGTAGGCCTCAAAATCCCCGGCCTTGCCTGCTTTTGGCGATCGAATCGTTCGGACAGAGATGGCGCTCAGTACTCAGTGTCAGAGAGCTGATCAGAGCTCAAAGTTTTCGGATGACTCAGAGTCGGATTGTGGTCGGCATGGCAGGGAGAGTTTTTCTTCCTTCTCCCGTCTGTGTGAGATGTGGGACATTTGAGAGACTTTGAATTTTACTGTGCTCAGGGACTTTATCATCAAGTTATGGTATCGTTGCACTGTTTGTAACTATATGTTATAATTATGTGGTTTTGTCAGTTTTTTCAGTCTTGGTCTGTCCTGTGTTCTGTGATATCACACCGGAGGAAAGAATGTATCATTTCTTAATGCATGCATTACTAAATGACAATAAAAGAGGACTGTGTGTCTTCATAATCTAAAAAAAAGTTCAAGATGACATGCCAAATCTGCACAAACTTCTAAGAATTCTAACTGGCCACATCACCGTCTGGTATTGAGGTGGGGGGGGGGGGTTGCTACTGCACAGGATCGGACTAAGCTGCAGAGACTTAGTCAGCTCCATCATGGGACATCTCCAAGGAGCAAAGGAGTGGTGCCTCAGAAAGGTGGCGTCCATCTTTAAGGAACCCCACCTTCACGGTCATGCCCTCCCCTTATACCATCGTGAAGGAGGTGCAGGAGCCTAAAGGCACACACTCAGCAGCTCAGGAACAGCAAACACGAGGAAATCTGCAGATGCTGGAATTCCAAGCAACACATAAAAGTTGCTGGTGAACGCAGCAGGCCAGGCAGCATCTCTAGGAAGAGGTACAGTCGACGTTTTGGGCCGAGACCCTTCGTCAGGACTAACCGAAGGAAGAGCTAATAAGAGATTTGAAAGTGGGAGGGGGAGGGGGAAATCCGAAACGATAGGGGAAGACAGGAAGACAGGAGGGGGAGGGATGGAGCCAAGAGCTGGACAGGTGATTGGCGAAAAGGATATGAGAGGATTATAGGACAGGAGGCCTAGGGAGAAAGAAAGGGGGAGGAGGGAAGCCCAGAGGATGGGCAAGGAGTATAGTGAGAGGGACAGAGGGAGAAAAAGGAGAGAGAGAAAAAATATATAATAATAATAAATAAATAAGGGACGGGTTACGAAGGGGAGGAGGGGCATTAACAGAAGTTAGAGAAGTCAGTGTTCATGCCATCAGGTTGGAGGCTACCCAGACAGAATATAAGGTGTTGTTCCTCCAACCTGAGTGTGGCTTCATCTTGACAGTAGAGGAGCCCGTGGATAGACACATCAGAATGGGAATGGGACGTGGAATTAAAATGTGTGGCCACTGGGAGATCCTGCTTTCTCTGGCAGACAGAACTCAGGAACAGCTTCTTCCCCTCTGCCATCCGATTTCTGAATGGACATTGAACCCATGGACACTATCTCACTACTTTTTTTTTAAATTTCTGTTTTTTTTTGCACTACTTTGGAAGGACAAACTCCAAGACAGAGTACAAGGTAAATGGCAGGATTCTTGGCAGTGTGGAAGAGCAGAGGGATCTGGGGGTACATGTCCACAGATTCCTGAAAGTTGCCTCACAGGTGGATAGGGTAGTTAAAAAAGCTTATGGGATGTTAGCTTTCATAAGTCGAGGGATAGAGTTTAAGAGTGGCGATGTAATGATGCAGCTCTATAAAATGCTGGTTACTGTGGTTACTTGGAGAACTGTGTCCAGTTCTGGTCGCCTCACTATAGGAAGGATGTGGGAGCATTGGAAAGGGTACAGAGGAGATTTACCAGGATGCTGCCTGGTTTAGAGAGTATGCATTATGATCAGAGATTAAGGGAGCCAGGGCTTTACTCTTTGGAGAGAATGAGGGTGAGAGGAGACATGATAGAGGTGTACAAAATAATAAGAGGAATAGATAGAGTGGATAGCCAGCACCTCTTCCCCAGGGCACCACTGCTCAATACAAGAGGACATGGCTTTAAGGTAAGGGGTGGGAAGTTCAAGGGGGATATTAGAGGAAGGTTTTTTACTTAGAGAGTGGTTGGTGCGTGGAACGCACTGCCTGAGTCAGTGGTGGAGGCAGATACACTAGTGAAATTTAAGAGACTACTAGGCAGGTATATGGAGGAATTTAAGGTGGGGGTTATATGGGAGGCAGGGTTTGAGGGTTGGCACAACATTGTGGGCCGAAGGGCCTGTGCTGTGATGTACTATTCTATATTCTATGTTCTACTTATCTTAATTTAACTATATATTTACCGTAATTCAGTTTTTTTCCTGTTTATTTATCATGTATTGCGTTATACTGCTGCTGCAAAGTTAAGAAATTTCACGAAATATGCCAGGGATATTAAACCTGATTCTGATTCCCTTCTGGAGCATTGGTGTTTCCTGACCAATTTCATGCCGCGACCAGTCAGGTGACTCTCCATAGTACATCTAGGGAAGTTTGTCAGAGTTTAAGATGACATGGCAAATTGGTCCAAACTTCTCAGAAAGCAGAGGTGCTGTCATGCCTTCACTTAAGTGCTGATCCCAAGACAGGTCCTCTGATATGATAACGCCAAGAAAATATATGGAGCTGTGACATTGCCACACACAGCCTCCCAATGCTTGACTCGAGAATATTTCCCAGGAGGTAAAATGGTAGGTTTTGCTCCTGGGCCTCCACCGAAAATGAGAGCAAATGGATTATTCATTTAGGATATAGGCTGAAATCTCCCACATTATGTAAATATCTCACATTGCATGGATTGCAATGCTCTTCCTGGCACAGGATCAATTCTTAACTTTTTAAAAAAAATATTTGGTGGAGAAAGCCATTCTTTATATTTATGGCTGCTTTTAAGTAAGCTCGACTTCTACATTAAAAAGGACAAATTGTGTTTTTACTTTGAGGCTGTGGCAGGGTTTTTATTACAGTTTACCTCATTCTTAATGCCTGCACAGTCTCCTTGTGACAAACCCCGCTCCTCTTTCCTGACTACTGATAATGTCAGATTTATATTGTGTCTCCTGTAAAATCAATACCTTCTGCTGTACTCACACCCACATTAAGAAATTGGTTTTAGCTCTTTGTCCATCATAAAAACGGATAGGTGAATGCATTAGGTACATAATCCCGATAGAGGCGAAATATTAAACGTCTGCCACTGTTGCTCTCTGACCTTTGTAATGCTTTGGTTACAAGACTACTGGTTTTGCATCTGAAAGGAGCATTATCTGTGGGGGAAGGGTTTGTTATTACAGTTAAAAAGCGAGACCTTCCTAAGCATCTGTAAGGCAGCAGGAGACTGCTGCTTGAGCCTGACCTTCCATTCAGTAAAATCCTCACCGATACAATGCTCCTCAAGTCTGCTTTCCTCCCCTCCTTCTCTCTCCAACCATGACCCCTCCTTCCCTCCCTCACCCCACACCCCATCTCACTCTCCTGCACGTCCTCTCCCGCACTCTTCAATGTGCCACCTCCCTCTCACCCACGTCCCCTCCCTCCCTCTCCCCCACGTCCCCTCCCTCACTCTCTCCACACCCTCTGTCTCACTCTCCTGCACATCCCCGCTCTCAGTCTACAATGTGCCCCCTCCCTCTCCCATGTAACCCCTCCTTCGCCCACCACACGCGCTCTCACACTCTCCCATGTGTCCCCGTTCCCCTCCCTCCCTCTCCCCCACGTCCCCTCCCTCCCTCTCCCCATGTCCCCTCCCTCACTCTCTCCACACCCTCTGTCTCACTCTCCTGCACATCCCCTCTCTCACTCTACAATGTGCCCCCTCCCTCTCCCATGTAACCCCTCCTTCCCCCACCACGCGCGCTCTCACACTCTCCCATGTGTCCCCGTTCCCCTCCCTCCCTCTCCCCCACGTCCCCTCCCTCACTCTCTCCACACCCTCTGTCTCACTCTCCTGCACATCCCCTCTCTCACTCTACAATGTGCCCCCTCCCTCTCCCATGTAACCCCTCCTTCCCCCACCACGCGCGCTCTCACACTCTCCCATGTGTCCCCGTTCCCCTCCCTCCCTCTCCCCCACGTCCCCTCCCTCACTCTCTCCACACCCTCTGTCTCACTCTCCTGCACATCCCCTCTCTCACTCTACAATGTGCCCCCTCCCTCTCCCATGTAACCCCTCCTTCCCCCACCACGCGCGCTCTCACACTCTCCCATGTGTCCCCATTCCTCTCCCTCACTCTCCCGCGCGCCCCCTCCCTCCCTCTCCTGCACACACCCTCCCTCACTCTCTCCACACCCTCTGGAAAATATTTAAGGATTTGGTCTCCATAGCTTTCTGAGGCAAGAAATTCCAAAGACTGTCAGCCTTTGCGAGAAGAAATTCTCCATCTCAGTCTCAAAGGGGCACTGTTTTCATCTGAGACCACACCTGTGAGAGGAAATGTTGTCTCAACCTTTACCCCATCAGACCTCCTCCGGATATCAGTATTTCACATCTCATTACAACATTCCTCACGTTTCAATATTCTACTTCTCATTAAAAAAAGTCCCAACCTTTCCTCACAAGACAATTCCGCTATCCCGCCGCTGTCCGTAAGGAATTTGTACCTCGTCCCCGTGAGCACGTGGGCTTCCTGCAGGTGCTCTGGTTTCATAGAAACATAGAAACATAGAAAACCTGCAGCATAATACAGGCCCTTCGGCCCACAAAGTTGTGCCGAACATGTCCCTACCATAGAAATTACTAGGCTTACCCATAGCCCTCTATTTTTCTAAGCTCCATGTACCTATCCAAAAGTCTCTTAAAAGACCCTATCCTATCCGCCTCCACCACCATTGCTGGCAGCCCATTCCACGCGCTCACCACTCTCTGAGTAAAAAACTTACCCCTGACATCTCCTCTGTACCTACTCCCCAGCAGCTTAAACTGCCAAGAGTCTTACCATTAATACTATATTCTGCCATCATATTTGACCTACCAAAATGAACCACCTCACACTTATCTGGGTTGAACTCCAACTGCTACTTCTCAGCCCAGTTTTGCATCCTATTGATGTCCCACTATAACCTCTGACAGCCCTCCACACTATCCACGACACCCCCAACCTTTGTGTCATCAGCAAACTTACTAACCCATCCCTCCACTTCCTCATCCAGGTCATTTATAAAAATCACATAGAGTAGGGGGTCCCAGAACAGATACCTGAGGCACACCACTGGTCACCGGCCTCCATGCAGAATATGACCCATCCACAACCACTCTTTGCCTTCTGTGGGCAAGCCAGTTCTGGTTCCACAAAGCAATGTCCCCTTGGATCCCATGCCTTCTTACTTTCTCAATAAGCCTTGCATGGGGTACCTTGTCAAATGCCTTGCTGAAATCCATATACACTACATCTACATCTATGTTTTCGGATGACTCTGCCATAGTTGGATGCATCAGCAAGGAAGATGAGGCTGAGCGCAGGGCTATGGTAGGAAACTTTGTCACATGGTGTGAGCAGAATTATCTGCAGCTTAATGTGAAAAAGACTAAGGAGCTGGTGGTAGACCTGAGGAGAGCTAAGGTACCGGTGACCCCTATTTCCATCCAGGGGATCAGTGTGGACATGGTGGAGGATTACAAGTACCTGGGGATATGAATTGACAATAAACTGGACTTGTCAAAGAACACTGAGGCTGTCTACAAGAAAGGTCAGAGCCGTCTCTATTTCCTGAGGAGACTGAGGTCCTTTAACATCTGCTGGACGATGCTGAGGATGTTCTACGAGTCTGTGGTGGCCAGTGCAATCATGTTTGCTGCTGTGTGCTGGGGCAGCAGGCTCAGACACCAACAGAATCAACAAACTCATTCGTAAGGCCAGTGATGTTGTGGGGATGGAACTGGACTCTCTGACGGTGGTGTCTGAAAAGAGGATGCTGTCTAAGTTGCATGCCATCTTGGTCAATGTCTCCCATCCACTACATAATGTACTGGGTGGGCACAGGAGTACATTCAGCCAGAGACTCATTCCACTGAGATGCAACACAGAGCGTCACAGGAAGTCATTCCTGCCTGTGGCCATCAAACTTTACAACTCCTCCCTTGGAGGGTCAGACACCCTGAGCCAATAGGCTGGTCCTGGACTTATTTCATAATTTACTGGCATAATTTACATATTACTATTTAACTATTTATGGTTCTATTACTATTTATTATTTATGGTGCAATTGTAACGAAAACCAATTTCCCCCGGGATCAATCAAGTATGACTATGACTATGTCTGTCTACTGCTCTACCTTCATCCTCCCATGGTCCAAAGACGTATCGGTTGGGAGGTTAATTAGTCACTGTAAATTGTCTGGTGGTTAGGCTAGGGTTAAATCGGAGGGTTGCTGGCAGCGTGGCTTGAAGGGCCAGAAGGGCCTGTTCTGCATTTTATCTTGATAAATAAAGAAACAAATACATAATTAAAATCCAATAAGTACAGATCAAACTTTTCCTACAAGACAATCGCTTTGTGTTCAGCAGCATTCTGGTAACCACCTTGGAACTATCTCTTATAATAACGTACTTCCAATAAAGGGTCCAAAAGTGTATAGATTACTCAAGATGAGGTCATGCAGCTATCTTGTACAGTTGAAGTAACTCCTCCCTGGTTCAACCCACTTGAAATAAAAGTAAACCTTTCGAATGATCTGCTGCCCCTGTGTTTTTGAAATGAAAACCCTTTGTGCTACAGCAATCGATAGACTTGAGCAGTTTATTGGAAATGTTTTAGTCTTTACGGATGCTCGCTTCAGAAACTTCGAACTTTCTTTTTCTACTTTCCGGATTCAGATTTCATGTCTCCCAAAATTGACTCTGAGCACACTAATTTCATTCTAATTATATCCATTCTGTTTAATTGCTCACTCTTCACCTGTAGTGGCTCATTTTAAAACCAGAAACTGAGCAGCAGCCTGCATTTGCATGATGCCTTTTGATGCTCTGAGCATCCCAAGAGACTTATCCAAATTGAGCTGAAAGTCATCCCCGACTGCTAATTGTAAGAATCTAGTTTGTAGTGGCATCGACTTATAAAGCTAAAATGACTCCAAATCAGTATTTTGCATTCATGTGATTATCCGCACACGCAGCTCTGAGCTCGGGACTAAGAGCCCCTTCTCTCCATCACCTCCCTCTGGTGCTTCTCCCCCTTCCCTTTCCTCCATGGTCTTCTGTCCTCTCCTATTGGATCCCCCCTCCTCCAGCCCTTTATCTCTTTCACCAATCAACTTCCCAGCTCTTTACTTCACCCCCTCCTCTCCTGGCTCCACCTATCACCTGCCACCTTGTACTTCTTCCCCCCCCCCCCCCACCTTCTTACTCTGACCTCTGATCTCTTTCTTCCAGTCCCGATGAAGAGTCTTGGCCCGAAACGTTGACTGTTTACTCTTTTTCATCGGACAAAGAAGTGGTTTTGAAGTAGGAAAGAGAAGATTTCAAAATGTCTTTGTCCTGTGGTCTATCTTTTAAATATCTTAATTTAAATATTAATGAAACTGAAATGAAACGTTGTCTTCCATCTCCATCCTCCGCTGTGGCCACCCATCCTCAAAGGCCTCCAGCGAGACAGCAAAGAAAAATCCCGCCGCTGTCTTTAAGGAACTCGTGCATTCTCCCCGTGAGCGCGTGGGTATCCTCCCACAGTCCAAAGATGTACCGCTAGGTAGTTTAATTTATCATTGTAAATGGTCCCGTGATTAGGCTGGGGTGAAATTGGGGGGATTTCTGGGCTGCACTGTATCTTAATCAATAACCTGGAAGAGGGACAGGCAGTTGGCAGAAATGGTCTTCCTCCCCTGACACAATGCTGTCTGGTCCTGAGAATGACATCCCTTTCCAAATTTGAGAGGGTCAGTAACTTTAAATTCCTGGATATTATCATATCAGGGGACCTGTCCTGGGACAAGCATGGAAGTGCCACCACAAAGAAGACATAACACTGTCTTAGAAGTTTGTGCAGTTTTGACATCTCATCCAAAACTTTGACAAACTTTACTCTGTAAAGGTGCACCATCCTGTCGAAGGGTCTTGGCCCAAAACATCGACTGTACATTCTTCCATAGATGCTGCCTGGCCTGCTGGGTTCCTCCAGCATTTTGTGTGTGTTGCTGGGATTTCCAGCATCTGCAGATTTTCTCTTGTTTGTGATTTTCTTACCAATGGACAGTATTTGCCTGGTACGGAAACACCAGTCCCCATGAACGGAAAATTCCAACAGAAAGCAGTGGACACAGACCAGTCCATCACAGGCAAAGCCCTCCCCAGCACCGAACATGTCTGCATGGAGCGCTCCCACTGGACCCCCACCATGCTCTCTTCTCACTGCTACCATTGGGAAGAAGGTACAGGAGCCTTAGGTCCCACACCACCAGGTTCAGGAACAGTTATTACCCGTCAACCATCAGGCTCCTGAACCAGTATGGATAACTTCACTTGTCACAACTCTGAACCCATTCCACAACCTATGGACTCACTTTCAAGGACTCAACAACACGTGTTCTCAGGATTTATTTATTTATTTATTAAAACTTATAGCGCTTGTCTTCTTTTGCACATTGGCTACTTGTGTGTAATTTTTCATCGATTCCATTGTATTCCTTCGTTCTACTGTGAATGCCCAAACGGAAGTCAATCTCGGTATTATATGGTGAGTTCGCTAATAAATTTACTAATAACATTGGAGCGCCAAGCAGACCGACAGGGAGGTGCTCTGACCAATCAGCACCCCCATGTGCACTGGGTACCCAAAGATGAAGAGCATAGGACTAAAATGCAACCAGGGCTTGAGAATCAGCCTCTCTGATACTCTAAAGCAAGGGTTCACAGCTGTTTTATATGCCGTGGACCCCTACTGTTAACTGAGGGGCCTGTGGACCCCAGAGTGAGAAGCCCTGCTCTATAGTGACTTGTACATTCAAGATCTGAACATAGAACGTAGAATAGTACAGCACAGTACAGGCCCTTCGGCCCACAATGTTGTGCTGACCCTCAAACCCTGCCTCCCATATAACCCCACACCTTAAATTCCTCCATATACCTGTCTAGTAGTCTCTCAAACTTCACTAGTGTATCTGCCTCCACCACTGACTCAGGCAGTGCATTCCACCCACCAACCACTCTCTGAGTAAAAAACCTTCCTCTAATATCCCCCTTGAACTTCCCACCCCTTACCTTAAAGCCATGTCCTCTTGTATTGAGCAGTGGTGCCCTGGGGAAGAGGCGCTGGCTATCCACTCTATCTATTCCTCTTATTATCTTGTACACCTCTATCATGTCTCCACTCATCCCCCTTATCTCCAAAGAGTAAAGCCCTAGCTCCCTCTGAAATTGGCACTATTGTGCAGATGCAGGTGGCCCACGTGAAGGATGACTCTCATCGCCAGGAAATCACTCCTTACGCTTATCTACTGTCATGAAGCCATCATAGTTAGGGACTTGCAGTTCGCCAGACTTCTTCAGGAAGGATCCCAGATCTTGGGCAATTCCAACACATGATCTCCCCACCCATAGCCGGGGCAGTGGCAGGGGTTCCACGGACTTCTTGCTTAATAGTATTAGTCCGCGGCATTAAGTGTGGTTGGGAACCCCTGATGTAAAGGGACCTTTGCTTTGCTTTTATCTAACCCTGTCCTTGGTCCCAGAGGTTGTGCTGTCTCAGTGCCAAGGAAGCTTTTCTCTGTTACTCATCCCTGTTTCCCTGCCCAAGTAGTCTGTGATGTTACAGTACAGACAAAATACCTTATTTTTAAATCATAACTTTATTGAATATAGGAAAAGTCCTACAATGAACATATTCCAGAATGTGACAGCCCCAGTGATGCCCTTCAGTAAATCAGCAAATGCTTGGTGCTCCTTGTGCAGGAATATGATGGTGCAAAAGTAACGTTGGACCCAGGGGAAGGCATCATGGATGGGTGGGCCCCTTTTCTATTTGGTGGCAAAGAGCTAAGGGAGCTTTACACTGTATCTCATCGTTGTCATCATCAGCAATCACTCCTGGTTGAGTGTGATTCTTCTGGTGGTTGACCTGGTGACGTGAGATGCCTGAAGGGGCCGATCCGTGATCTACGAGTCCTGTCGCAGTGTTGGTAGGTGTAGGTCATTGAGGCGGTGGTGGACGTAGCTGGGCGGGCCATTCTCGGTCTCTCCTTGCACTGGAGCTTCTTAGTCTCAGCGGCACGCTGGAGGTTTCTCCGAGCTGCGCAGTCCCCTCGTAGACAATCCTTTTCCAGCTTTCCCTGTCCTGTGCCAATTTTTCCCATCCACTCGGGAATACGTGGCACTTCATCTTTGAACCGCTTTTTCTGCCCTCCAGGAGATACACTGTGTCTAAAGCCTGCTTCACATGCCGGGGGAGCACTTGACGGGACTTTGTATGAAGTGACTATAAGGCAAACTTTCGGTCCATCAGCTCTGCTCTGCCATTTACTTTTCCTCTCAACCCCATTCTCCTGCGTTCTCCCCGTAACTTTAACACTTAAGTACCATCCTTACTAAACACGAAACTTTCAACTACAGCTTTAAATGCACCCCCGCTTTAAATTTACTGCTTGCCGTACCAGTGCTCAATGACATACTGAGAAGAAATCTTCATTCCTTATCTCATCCCGACTGCCTCTGTGCCAGCAGGTTTTGGTGACACTGTCGCAAACTGTATTTCAATGTTCAAAGTAAAATTTATTAGCGAAGTACAAATATGTCACCATATACAACCCTGGGATTCATTTTCCTGTGGGCATACTCAGCAAATCTATAGAATAGTAACCGTAAACAGGATCAATGAAAGATCAACCAGAGTGCAGAAGACAACAAACTGTGCAAATGCAAATATAAATAAATAGCAATAAATAACAAGAACATGAGATAAAGAGTCCTTAAAGTGAGATCATTGGTTGTGGGAACATTTCAATGATGGGGCAAGTAAAGTTGAGTGTAGTTATCCCCTTTTGTTCAAGAGCCTGATGGTTAAGGAGTAGTAACTGTTCTTGAACCTGGTGGTGCGAGTCCTGAGGCTCTTGTACCTTCTACGAAGAGAGAGCACGGCCTGGGTGGTGGGGATCTCTGATGATGGATGCTGCTTTCCTACGACAGCGTTTCATGTCGATGTGCTCAGTGGTTGGGAGGGCTTTACCCGTGATGGACTGGGCCGAGTCCACAACTGTTTGTAGGATTTTCCAATGAAAGGCACTGGCATTTCCATACCAGGCTGTGATGCAGCCAGTCAATGTATTCTCCACTACACATCCAAAGAAGTTTGTCGAGGTTTTAGATATCTTGCGGAATCTCTGCAAACTCCCAAGGAGGTAGAGGTGCTGCCGTGCTTCCTTCGCAATTGTCGGGCCCAGGACAGGTCCTCTGAAATAGTAACGTCTGGGAATTTAAAGCTGCTAACCCTCTCTACCTCTGATCCTCCGACGAGGACTGGCTTCTGGTCCTCTGCTTTCCACCTCCTGAAGGTTACAGTCAGCTCCTTGGTCTTGCTGAGGTTGAGTGAGAGGTTGTTATTATGGCACCAGTCAGCCACGTTTTCAGTCTCCCTCCTATAAGCTGATCCGTCACCACGTTTGATCTGCGATATCCTTGTACTGTGGCTCCCTGGTGGATAAACTGCAAGGAAAATCGACGACTTTGAGCAGGATTTGCTTCGGAGGCTTAATCTTCAAAACTAACATTCATAATGGGCGCAGAAAACTCATATCCATTCCTTTCTCATTATTATATAATGGTTAAACAAAACACCAAAGTGGGAAGATGAGAAGAAACTAGGTTACTGCTGTCTGGAGAGTTTACTGCAACCTAAATATAGGTCTGTGCCGATGAAAGATTGAGCTCGGGATTCCCCATCCCTTTATCAAATTTTACTCACTGCTCCTCACAGCCATCTATTATCTCCCCCGTTTGGGTCTCCCCGGGGCAAACACATGAAAGGATGGATAGGCAAGTCGTGCAAGAATGTTCTGTCGCACCTGCGCTTGGACCTGACGAGATATCCTCTGAAGCAACACGCGCTCACAAAGCACAAAGCGGGTCGGACAGCGTCTATGGAAATGAACGGACAGTCGACATTTCAGGCTGAGGCTCTTCTTTGGGACTGGAAGACCCCGGAATAAAAAGTTGAGGGGAGGGGACGGAGGCTAGCTAGCAGGTGATGGGTGGAGCCAGGTGGGCGGGAAAGGTCAAGGGCTGGAGAGGAAGGAATCTGATAGGAGAGGAGGGTGGACCATAGGAGAAAGGGAAGGAGGATGGGACAGGCAGGTGAGAAATCGTAAAAGGTCAGAGTTGGAAATAGAAGAAGAAGGGAGGGGGAGCAAATTTTTTCACCGGAAGGAGAATTTTTTTTCCCTTCACCTCCCCTCTTCTTGCCTATCACCTCCCTCTGGGTCCCCTCCTCCTTCCCTTTTTCCTCTGGTCCGCACTCCACTTCCATCAGATCCCTTCTTCTCCAGCTCTTTCCCTTTCCCACCCACCTGGCTTCACTTATCACTTTCCAGCTATCCTCCTTCCCCTCCCCTCCCGCCTTTTTTTTATTCTGGCATCTTCCCCCCTTCCTTCTCAGTCCTGAGGAAGGGTCTCGGTCCGAAACGTCGGCCGTTCGTCTCCGTGGCGGATCACAGCAGCCCGACCTGCTGAGTTTCCCCAGCACTTCCTGCGTGCCGCTCTGGATTTTCAGCAACTGCGTCCGCCTTGTGCTTAAGATATTCTCTGATGTTCTGTTTTTGGGCTCCTGCGGCACTGAGGAGAAAGTTCTGAACACTAAGGAACCCCTCTCCTCCACTTTGTGGCACAACTGTCAGAGAACTGTGTTCTGAGCCTTGAATTAGTCGATAGGTCAGACCACTTACAAGGCATTATATTTCATTTTTCCACTTCAATAATTTCCTCTCCTGCAACACTAATTAAAGATATGGCACATTTGAACCTGACCCATCAATCCATCTAATCCACGTTTGTCATATCAGCTTCTTCCCACCCTTCTCCACATAACTTTGGCACCTGTTTCTTTATTCAGCATTCGGCCGCCAGGAAGCCCTCGCAGACCGGACAATTGTTCTTTCGCTCGCCTAAAAGGACAAGTTCTGTGGCAGTCATGGACTCGGCCAGGCAAGTGATGACGCAGCCGGCGTGCCCCACTGGAGAGCGGTGTGGCGCGGCGTCCAGGCTAGATTCGGTGCTGCCCCCTAGTGTTCGCTCGGCAGAAGTACAAGCTGTATTATGATCCACTGCAGATTCCTGCGGTATTCATGGACGCAAGGTCCGGACTATTTTTGTTTTGTGTGGCAGTATTTTACTGAAATCTTACATGTGATTGCTTCTTGTATGTGCTGTGTGTGACTGTTGGTATTGTGCTTTGCACGTTGGCCCCGGAGTAACACCGTCCCATTTGGCCGTATTCGTGGCTATTCATGTCAGGTTGAATGACAATTAAACTTGAATTGAATTGAACAAGGATAGGGCACTGATCAAGCTCGTCGAAGTGCCAAAGTGAATCATTATTTACCCAAGTGAAAATAGGTGAAACCCGTGGACCGTAACTTTACAACAGAGGTGACAGAGAGTTCCTTCCGCCAGAGGTTGGTGAATCTGTGGGATTCATCGCAGACAACAGTGGAGGCCATGGCGTTGGGTATATTAAAGCGGAGGTTGATAGGTCCTTGGTTAGTAAGGGTGTCAAAGTTTACGGGGGCAGGCAGGAGACTGGGGTTGAGGGAGCCATGATAGAATGGCGGAGTTACTCGATGGGCCAAATGGCCGACTTCTGCACCTATGAATTATGGTCTTTAGCTCAGTGGTACACTGACTACTGATTCATGTCTTTTCTCATGGTGTAGCTATGGGTTCATCATTGCCACATGCCCCGAAGTACAGTGTAAAGCTTTAATTTGCGAGCCATCAAGACATATCATTGCTTACAAACACTCAGGGGCCGCTTGATTATGTACACTTGTACACTTGTGGTCACGTGGCCAAGTGGTTAAGGCATTGGTCTAGCGACCTGAAGGTCGTGAGTTCGAGCCCCAGCTGAAGCAACATGTTGTGTCCTTGAGCAAGGCACTTAACCACACAGTGCTCTGCGACGACACTGGTGCCCAGCTGTATGGGTCCTAGTGCCCTTCCCTTGGACAACATCGGTGTCGTGGAGAGGGGAGACTTGCAGCATGGGCAACTGCCGGTCTTCCATACAACCTTGCCCAGGCCTGCGCCCTGGAGAGTGAAGCCTTTCCAGGCGCAGATCCACGGTCTCGCAAGACTAACGGATGCCTTTACTTTACTTACACCTGCTCATTAATGCAAATATCTCATCAGCCAATCACATGGCAGCAACTCAGTGCATGAAAGCACGCAGACACGGTCAAGAAGTCCAGTTGTTGTTCCGACCAAACATCAGAATGGGGGAAGAAATGTGGTCAAAGTGACTTTGTTGGTTGGTGCCAGATGGAGTGGTCTGAGTATCTCAGAACCTATTGAACTATTGAAATTCCTGGGATTTTCACGCACAACTGTCTTGAGTTTACAGGGAACGGTGCGAAAAACAAAAGAAGAATTCAGTGAGCGGCAGTTCTGTGGGTGAAAACGCCTTGATAATGGGAGAGGTCAGAGGAAAATGACCAGACAGGTTCAAGCTGACAGGAGGGTGTCGGTAACTCAGATAACCACCGGTTGCAACAGTGATGTGCGGAAGAGCATCTCAGAATGCACAACACGTTGAACCTTGAAACAGATGGGCTACAGCAGCAGAAGACCATGAACATACACCCAGTGGCCACTTTATTAGGTACAGGAGGTACCCAATAGAACAGCCACTGAGTGTAGATATACTGAGATTATGAAAAGGGAAGCAGAATACAGAGTTACGGTTGCAGCGAAAGTGTAGCTCAGGTTGGGATTTTAAATTGGATTAAGCTAAATACAAGGGTCACGATGAGGTCGACTGGGAGCGCAAGAGTACATCTTTTAGCCTGTTGTAGAATCTGATAACAACAAGATAGAAAGCTGTCCTTGAGCCTGGTGGTATGTGTTTTCAAACTGTTGTATCTTCTGCCTGATCAGAGAGGGCAGAAGCACGAATGACCAATGTAAAAGGGGTCCTTGACTACATTGGCTCCTTTCCTGAGGCATCAGAAGGTGTCAAAGGAGGGGGAGGTTGAGGCCATTGGTGAGGACAGCATAGATGGTGAGACTCAAGACTTAGAAGAAGCACAGTTAGCGTAACACTTGCAACATTAGCGATCTAAGTTCAACCCCCACTACTATCTTAAGGAGTTTGTATTTTCTCCCTGTGACCCCTTGAGTTTTCTCTGGGTACCCCGGCTTTCTCTCACATTCCAAAGACTACTGGTAGCAGGTTAATTGGTCACGTGGGTGTACTTGGATGGCGTGAGCTCGTTGGGCGGGGAGGGCCGTGTTGCCCTGCTGTATCAAGACCTCTGAGGATCTAACCTGGTCCCAACATGTCGATGCAGCTATAAGGAAGGCAAGGCAGCGGATATTTTAATCAGAAGTTAGAAGAGATTTGGTTTGCCACTTAAACGACTCGAAAACTTCTATAAATGTACCGTGGAGAACATCCTGACTGGCTGCATCACTGTCTGGTACTGCAGAAGACTGAAAGAAGCTCCAGAGGGTTGTAAGGTTAGTCAGCTCCATCGTGGGCACCAGCCTCCATAGTATCCAGGACATCTTCAAGGAGCGGTGTCTCAGAAAGGCAGCGTCCATCATTAAGGACCCCCATCACCCAGGTCATGCCCTCTTCTCATTGCTACCATCAGGAAGGAGGTACAGAAGCCTGAAGACACACACTCAATGATACAGGAACAGCTTCTTCCCCTCTGCTATCTGATTCCTAAATGGACTTTGAACTCATGAGCACTACCTCACTACTATTTTTATATATATATTATTTCTGTTTTTCACTATTTTTAATCTATTTAGTATACATATATATACTGACAGTAATTGATTTTTCTTTTCTTTCTATATATATGTAACAGCCTGGGAAAGGTTTCACTGCTAATGTAATGGTCTTTCTGTAGAAGCACTGCCAATATAATGGTTGTCCTGTAGCAGCAGTGTTTGGGTTATGGCTGGAGATAACAGGGGCTTCGGAATGTGCGGCGTCCATTGAAGGGAGTGTTTTTTCTTGTGTGCCTGAGAACGAGGTGATCTGGGTCTTTTGTTTGGCGTGAGATGAAGAGGGAAGACGCCAGGAAGGAGAGGTCATAGACAGCAGGAAGGAGTGGACTTGGAGTGGGGGCCGGGAGTTGACAAAGCCCAGGGAAATCAATGGAGGACCAGCGGAAGGGAAACCGTGAGCTCCAACTACTGCAAGTTAGCCTGTTTCATTAAAATGGGCCCTTTTCTTATTCTTTTTCTTTACTAGCCCTCTAGTCAAATTAAGAATTATAAAGCTAAATCGTTTAGTTGCATATGGTACACTGTTATTTCGTGGTACTGATTAGTGACAGGGGAACAGATCACACAGCATCCACACAAACGAGGTTTTGCACCTCAGATTTCACACGTTTGGCGGGGCCAGAGACAGTCTTCCCTAGACTAACCTGGGGGTTACATTTATCATGTATTGCATTGTACTGCTGCTGCTAAGTTAACAATTCCACAACATATGCCGGGGATAATAAACCTGATTCTGATCTCTTAAATACATAAAAAGTAAAATGAAAATGGAGTGGTGTCTAATCCTTGTCATGTAAAGGCTTTCCTCACTAATGGATTTCAGTAAATTCGGCGATATATCTGATCCATGCAGACCAGAAAATTCAAGATCCTTCCTTCAGGGCAAGATTAATTAGCTAGTTTTAGCTGGGGATAGAGCTGACACTTCTCTGCTTGATGTTGGCACCCATCGGCGACTCGAGAGAAATAGCACCCAGCACTTGGCAGTTGACATAAGCTCTGGGGGAATGGCACATCACATAAGGCCAGCTTTGGATTCAACAGCGCTGCACTCTGTTGCCAAGTAGCCTGCCAAAGCTCATTATATAAGCGATTGTGCTAGAGAAAAATGGCACGTACGCCATTAAAAAAAAATCATCCCTGCTCCTCATCTACAAATTCTCAAAGCAGAACTTAAAGGCCATAAGACCATAAGATATAGGAGCAGAATTAGGCCATTTGGCCCATCGAGTCTGCTCCACCATTTCATCATGGCTGATCCATTTTCCTTTCAGGCCAATCTCCTGCCTTCTCCCCGTATCCCTTCATGCCTTGACCAATCAAATATCTATTGACCTCTGCCTTAAATATACGTAAAGACTAGGCCTCCACAGCTGTCTATGGCAACGAATTCCACAGATTCGTCACTCTCTGGCTGAAGAAATTCCTCCTCATCTCTGTTCTAATTGGACATCCCTCTATTCTGAGGCTGTGTCTTCTGGTCTTAGACTCCCCCACCACAGGAAACATCCTCTCCACCTACACTCTATCAAGGACTTTCAACATTCGATAGGTTTCAATGAGACCACCCCTCATTGTTCCGAAGTCCAGTGAGTAGAGGCCAGGAGCCATCAAGTGCTCATCTGATAAGCCTTTCGATCCCAGAATCATTTTCGGCAATCCCTCCTCAATCTCGGCACATCCTGTCTTCGATAAGGGGCCCAGAACTGCTCACAAGGGAGCCCTCACCAGTGGGAATCACTTGTTGGTGGTGGGAGCCCATTAAATCGGTTTGTGAGCAAATACAACTTTTTATTTGGGCCAAGTGCCAGCTGGGGTGGTACGGTAGTGTAGTGGTTAGTGCCATCACCTTACAACAGTCGGGATTCAATTCCTGCAATTTGCATTCCGAGGACATTTGGGTTAGGGTTAGTTATTCGTGGACCTACTATTTCGGCACCGGAAGTATAGCTTCCCCCCCCACCCGCCACACATCACTGCGATGACACCGATGATGCATTTCACTATATGTTTTGACGGGCACTTGGAAAATAAAGCTTCCCTAATTTAAATCTAACCCCAGTAGGCAAATGGGACAAGCTCAGGTAGGTAATTTGGTTGGATAGACAAGTCGGGCCTTTTCAAAGGCTCAGATGGTTCAATTTAATATCAGAGAATGTATACAATATACAACCTGAGATTCTTACTCTTCACAGACATCCATGAAACAAGAAACCCAGAGAATGAATGATGGGATCATTGAAGCCCTCGAAGCCTCCCTCCCCCCTCACTTCACACAAACAGCGGCAAAATCATTGACCACCCCTCTCCCCCCACCCGCGCCAGCAACAGCGCCCTCCCCCACCACCCCAAAAAGAGACCCCGATCTAGAGTCCATCAGAACGACTGCCCATAACCCAGCTCATTGGTATCTCAGACAGGCTCCCTCTCTCATTCGAGGGAGAGAGAGGCCGCTCCAACAATGACGAGAGCGGTTCCGATGTTACGATCTTCCCCATTGCTTCTCCAAGCTCCCCGTCTTGAGGACCGACGGGCTTTCAATGGAGAGGCAGATGGGAGGGGAGGGGGGCGAGAGAGAGAGGAGAGGGGGAGGGAGAAAGAGAAGAGAGAGGGAGAGGAGAGTATAGGGCTTTCTTCTGACAGTAACCGACAGTAACGGATCCTGACCCGGATCTGGGCCGTACCCTCCAAATATCCGGACCTGCCTCTCGGTTTTTTTGCACTACCTGACTTTCCCTTTTGTATTTTCTATTTATGATTTATAATTTAAATTTTTAATATTTACTATCGATTTGTACTCCAGGGAGCATGAAGAGCAGAATCAAATATCGCTGTGATGATTGTACACTCTAGTATCAATTGTTTGGCGACAATAATGTATGAAGTAAAGTATCAAAGTATTAGCAAACACACCGCCTGCTGTTTCGATGTTTTAGTCTCGGGCGGCAGTTCAGTCGGCGAAATCGGCCAGGAACTCGGTTGTCCGCGGGGCCGCTCCCCGAAGGCGCACGCTTTCCAGGCCGTTCCTGGGGATAGCGAAGTGCCAGGCCACACGGCCAGTCCGAAAACCCACCCCTTGCGAGGAAGGTCCGTGGTTCGAGCTGTAGATCACAGACTCCGACAGAACCCCAACCGCCTCGAAAAGAAAAGAAAGACAAAAGAGAAGAGAAATGAGCTGCCTCGGGGAGGAACTGGAAGAAAGTCGCCCGGGTCTGTGAAAAGCGCCGGCGCCATCTTTCCTCGCTGCTCCCCGATTTCCATGGCCTGTGACTCTCGAAGCCCGGCATCCGGCTGCTGGGTTTTCACCTGAAACATTGTCAGGTCCTTTCCTCCCACAAAGGCTACTCGTCTGAGTTCCTCCAGCAAGTTGTTTGTTGGACCAACAGTTCCACAGCCAGCTCTCTTGTCCTCCTTGACAGTCAATAGTGGGCGTTTGGTACTAAACTAATTAATCTGTGAATGGACTACTGATTGAATGGTCACAGAAGGAATCTAGTTAATGCCTAGCCAGTGCCGGAATACAATTAGCAATCAGATTGGATAATTAAGCCATGCAGGGAATGAAGCTAATTATTTATGATATTCAAATTCCTTTCATAAAAATTTTATCCAGAAATAATCAGCCTCTAATTATTGGCTGCCTACTGTAAGCATTCTTCATGCACACAACAGAGCTCATGCACTCTTGCTACTGCTGCCGCCAGGAACTACTTCACCCGCGAATCTGCTGCGGTCGTCTACTGTGTCTGGTGTTTGCAGTTGCCGTTCCTCAGATTTGCTAAGTGTGCCCGTAGAGAAAGAATCTCGGGGTCGTGTGCGGTGACACGTAGGTACTCTGATAACAAATATTATCCTGAAGCTTTGCTCCCGATACGCCCTCCGCCCCATTGGTGAGACCCATTGTAAAGTAAGGGACCTCTTCGTCGAGCACCTCCGCTCCTCCCGCCAGAAGCGAGGCTTCCTGATGGGCAAGCATTTTAATTCCGATTCCCATGTCGGTCCACGGCCCCCTCTTGTGCCAAGATGTGGCTGCGCTCAGGGTGGAGGAACAACACCTTATGTTCCACCTGGGTAGCCTCCAACCTGATGTCACGAATATCGATTTCTCCTTCCGGTAAACGTTTTTCCCCTCTTCTTTTATTCCCAACTCTGGCCTTTTACGTCTTCTCACCTGCCTATCACCTCCTCCTGGGTCCCCTCCTCCTTCCCTTTCCCCCCGGTCCACTCTCCTCTCCTACAAGGTTCCTTCCTCTCCAGCACTTTACCCTTCTCGCCCACCTGGCCTCACCTATCACCTTCCAACTAACCTCCTTCCTCTCCACCCGCCTTTTTATTCTGACGTCTTTCCAGTCCTGAAGTCTCATCCTGAAACATGGACTGTTTATTCCTGACCTGTTGAGTTCCTCCAGCATTTGTGTGCGTTGCTTTAGATTTCCAGCATCTGCAGACATTCTAGGGTTTAGAAAATACTGGAGTACCACCAGGCTTATGGACAGTTATTACCCCTCAACCATCAGCCTCTTGAACCAAAGGGGGTAACTTCACTCACCCCAGTACTAAACTCTTTCCACAGTCTATGGGCACTTTCAAGGCACTTTCAGGTTCTCGGTATTTGTTATTTATTTCTTTTTTTCTTTTTTTCTTTTTATATTTGTTACCTTCTGCACATTGATTGCAGTTTTTCTTTGATTTACTTGTGTTTGTTTGTATTTACTGCGAATGGCTGCAAGAAAACGAATTTCAGGTTTGTATACGATGACATGCATGTACCTTGATAATAAAATTTACTAAACGCAAACAACAGGAATTCTGCAGATGCTGGAAATTCAGGCAACACACATCAAAGTTGCTGGTGAATGCAGCAGGCCAGGCAGCATCTCTAGGAAGAGGTACAGTCGACGTTTCGGGCCGAGACCCTTCGTCAGGACTAACTGAAGGAAGAGTTAGTAAGAGATTTGTACTGTACCCATTCTGACATGTCTATCCACGGCCTCCTCTACTGTCAAGATGAAGCCACACTCAGGTTGGAGGAACAACACCTTATATTCCGTCTGGGTAGCCTCCAACCTGGTGGCATGAACATTGACTTCTCTAACTTCCGCTGATGCCCCACCTCCCCCTCGTACCCCAACCGTTATTTATTTTTATACACACACTCTTTTTCTCTCTCTCCATTTTCTCCCTCTGTCCCTTTCACTATACCCCTTGCCCATCTTCTGGGCTTCCCCCCTCCCCCTTTTCCTTCTCCCTAGGCCTCCTGTCCCATGATCCTCTCGTATCCCTTTTGCCAATCACCTGTCCAGCTCTTGACTCCATCCCTCCCCCTCCTGTCTTCTCCTATCATTTTGGATCTCCCCCTCCCCCTCCCACTTTCAAATCTCTTACTAGCTCTTCCTTCAGTTAGTCCTGACGAAGGGTCTCGGCCCGAAACGTCGACTGTACCTCTTCCTGGAGATGCTGCCTGGCCTGCTGCGTTCACCAGCAACTTTGATGTGTGTTGTTAATAAAATTTACTTTGGACTTTTGAACTTTGATTTAGTTCGCCTGAGATTTAAAACTGAAGGTAGCCGATGATTTATGGCCGCAGGAGTTCAGCTCAACCTGTGAGTCACCAGCACCTCAAGCTCATCCAAAAGTTAATCCTGGATGTTGGTATTTATCAAATGTAATTTAATTTTGTGGTTTCCCTTGCCGTGCGATTTCTGCGCGCTCCACCTGTATTAGTTGCAAGCTTGTCAAATGCCTTCCTTGTCATCATTCAAAGATGCAGATATGACTTATTACGGCATTACTTCATAGTTTGCACAGAAGACTTTGATCTCCACTTGTCTTGTCAGCAGCTTCTGGCAGGAGGGATCTTTTTGCACATCACTGGATAGTTTGTGGGAGTGAAATTACGAAGAAATGTGAAAAAGTAGCGATTTAAATAGTTTGCCGAATAACTTGAAGTGCGACAATATTAATGGATCTTGGATGCCAAGAATATATTTCATATCCAGAATCGAAAGCAGAATCAGGTTTAATATCATCAGCATATATCATGAAATTTGTTGTCTGCGCAGCAGCAGTACAATGCAATATGTAATAATAAAAACAGCAAATTACAGTAAATATATTTAAAATAGTTACATTAAATAAGTAGTCCAAAGAAGTTCATGGGTTCAATATCCATTCAGAAATCAGATGGCAGAGGGGGAGAAGCTGTTCCTGAATCGTTGAGTGTGTGCCTTCAGGCTCCTGTACCTCCTCCCTGATGGTAGCAATGAGAAGAGGGCATGTCCTGGGTGATGGGAGTCCTTAATGATGGACGCTGCCTGTTTGAGGCATCGCTCCTTGAAGATGTCCTGGATACTACGGAGGCTCGTGCCCATGATGGAGCTGACTGAGTTTACAACTCTCTGCAGCTTATTTCGATCCCTCCCCACCACACCAGACGGTGAAGCAGCCAGTTAGAATGCTCTCCACGGTACATCTGTGGAATTTTTCAGTTCTCGTTGGTGATCTCCTCAAGCTCCGAATGTTGTGGCTGAGTCGATATGTTGGGCTCAGGATAGGTCCTCAGAGATGTTGACACCCAGGAACTTGAAATTACTCACTCTTTCCACTCCTGATCCCTCGATGAGGACCGGTGTGTGTTCCCTCATCTTACCCTTTCTGAAGTCCACTATCGGTTCTTTGGTCCAGGTATTTAGATGGACTCCAAAATTTGCTATGCAAAGGCCAACAACCAAACAGGGATTGGTTATCAGATTTTAGATTGGAGGAAGCAGTAGCCGCAGTTAAGAATACAGTTATCAACAGCAGAGGCCTTGCATTACGGTCAGTCATGAAGAATCATGAATGGTTTGCATCAAGTCAACTGGGGACACTAAAGACGTTGCTGGGTTCTTTAATCTTTTGAGGATTAACTTTTAGTTGAACCTGAGGCATTGGTGACTCACATGCTCCTCTAAATTTTGAAAATATCCTTACCTGTATTTACTTGCCTCCAATCAATTTAATTAAGTTAAGAATATTTTCAGATATGGGAGAACTTGCCTCTTGGTAACTCATGTCTATTAATAACATGATGGATTGCAATAGAGAAAATTTCAGGCTTGCATCAGCTTTGGCAGTCTGACAGGACTTGCCGCTTTGGAGGTTTGGTGTTTGAATGGAAAAGGTACAGGAGACCACAAGAAGCAGCAGCCAGCCCAGGCCAGTTGTGTCCTTCAACTCAATTCCAGATTAATTTCCATTCAACCATACATGAATACCTGTGAATATGGCCAAACGTGACAGTGTTACTCTGGGACCAAAGTGCAAAACACAATACCAACAGTCACACACAGCACAAAGCACACATAGCGCATACAAGACAGCAAGCACATGTAAGATATAGCCACACAAAAAAATATAGTCCAGACCCGAGGCATGAATACTGCAGAAATCAGAATCAGGCTTATTATCACCGGCATGTGTCATGAAGTTTGTTAACTTAGCAGCAGCAGTTGCAATAGATAGTATAGAAGAAAAATAAGTAAAATAAACAAGTAAATCTATTACAGTATGTGTACATTGAATAAATTAAAAATCATGAAAAACAGAAATAATACATATTAAAAAAGTGAGGTAGTGTTCATGGGTCAATGTCCATTTAGGAATCAGATGGACCAGGGGAAGAAGCTGTTCCTGAACCGCTGAATGTGTGCTTTCAGACTCCTGTACCTCCTTCCTTTTGATCCTGTGCAGTAGCCGCCCCCCCCCCGCCCCCCCCATACCAGACAGTGATACAGCCTGTCAGAATGCTCTCCACGGTACATCTATAGAAGTCTTTGAGTGTTTTTGTTGACATACCAAATCTTTTCAAACTCCTAGTGAAGTATAGTTGCTGTCTTGCCTTCTTTAAGCTGCATTGATATGTTGGGACCAGGTTAGGTCCTCAGTGTTCTGCAGTGTTGTTAAGAAGGCATACGGTGTGGTGGCTTTTATCATTGGTGGAATTGAGTTCAAAGCCTGTGAGGTAATGTTAAAGTTATATAAGACCTTAGTCAGACCCCTGCTTGGAGTACTGTGTTCAGTTCTAGTCACCTCACTACAGGAAGGATATGTATGCTATAGAGAGAATGCAGAGGAGATTTACAAGGATGTTGCCTGGATTGGAGGGTGTACCTTATGAGATTAGGTTGAGTGAACTTGGCCTTTTCTCCTTGGAGCGACGGAGGATGAGAGGTGACCTGATAGATGATGAGATGCATTCATGATGTGGATAGCTAAAGGCTCTTTCCCAGGGCTGAAATGGTTAATATTAGGGGGTATAGTTTTAAGTTGCTTGGAAGAAGGTACAAAGAGGATGTCGGGGTAAGTTTTTCACACATAGAGTGGTGGGTGCGTGGACTGAACTGCCAGCGGATATAGTAGGGTCTTTTAAGAGACTCTTAGATAGATACATAGAGCTTAGAAAAATAGAGGGCTACGCAGTAGGCAGTTTCTAGAGTAGGTTACATGGTTGGCAAAACATTGTGGGCTGAAGGGCCTGTAATGTGCTGTAGATTTCTATGTTTTATGTCAACTACAATACAGCTTGTCTTCTGCCGATCAAACACTAGGGAGCAGCACCGCCTCCGGCCTGGATGCCACGCCACACCGTCTCCCGGTGGAGCACACCGGCTGGGTTGAGTGTTTGATGTTTACTTTGAACGAGTTCCACAGTGTTTAGTGTTTTGTGGCTATCTGTGGGAAGGCGAATCTCAGGGTTGTATACTGCATACATATGTAACACCCTGGGAAAGGTTTCACTGCTAACGTAATGGTCTTCCTGTAGAAGCCGTGTTTGAGATAACGGGTGCTTTGGAATGTGCGCCGTCAAATGAAGGGGGTGTGTTTTCCGTGTTGTGTGCCTGACACCGGTGTGAGCTGGGTCTTTAGTTTGGCGGGAGATGAAGAGAGAAGAGGTCGTAGGACTCGACCCAGAGCAGGGCCATGATCCAACAAAGCCCGGGGAGATCGAAGGAGGATTGGCGAAGGGGAAACCATGAGCTCCAACTTGTGCACATCAGACTGTTCCATTAAAATGGGCCCTTTTCATTTTTATTTTATTTCTTTACCAACCCTTTAGCCAAATTAAGAATTAGAAAGCTAAATCGTTTAATTGTATGCAGTGCACTGTCTGTTATTTCACGGTACTGATTTGTATCAGGGTAACGAATCACGCAGTATCCACACAAACGGGGTTTTGGGGTGGGCTCGCACCTCAATCTGACACGTTTGGCGAGACCGGAGATTGCCTTCCCTGGACTTATGCAGCCGATGGAACCATATTTTGACAATAAATGTACTTTGAACTTTGAACTCAGTGGCCACCTCATTAGGTAACTCTTGTACCCAATGGACACTGAGTATGTCCATGGTATTCTGCTGCTGTAGCCCATCGACTTCAAGGTTTGACATGTTGTGCATTCAAAGATGCTCTTCCGCACACCGTTGCTGTAATGCATGTTTATTTGACATACTCTCACCTTCCTGTCCAGTCTGGTCATTCTCCTTGAACTTCTCTCATTAATAAGCTGTTTTTGTCCACTGAACTGCCATTGACTGGATTTTTTTTGTTTTTTTATATGTGCCATGTTGTATGATGGGGTGAACATGGTCTTTCCTATGACTATGATTATTCTTGGCAAATTTTTTTTTACAGAAGTGGTTTGCCATCACTGCCTTCTGGGCAGTGTCTTTACTAAATGGGTGAACTCCAGCCATTATCAATACTCTTCAGAGATTGTCTGCCTGGCATCAGTGGTCACATAACCAGGACTTGTGATATGCACCGGCTGCTCATATGACCATCTACCACCTGCTCCTACGGCTTCACGTAGCCCTGGTTGGGGGACTAAGCAGATGCTACTCCTTGCCCAAGTGTGACCTGCAGGCTAGTGGAGGGAAGGAGCGCCTCACACCTCCTTTGTTAGAGATGTAGCTCCACCCCGCCATCCTTCTCTGCAAAAACACTAGAGTCTATTGTGTGTGAAAATCCCAGATCAACAATTACTGAGATACTCAAACCACCCCATCTGGCACCAACGTTCATTGCATAGTGAAAGTCACTGAGATCACATTTCATTCCCTTTCTAATGTTTCATCTGAACAACAACTGAACCTCTTGACCATGTCTGTGTGCTTTTATGCACTGAGTTGCTGCCACATGATTGGCTGATTAGACATTTGCGTTAACAAACATGTGTACAGATGTACCCAATAAAGTGGCCACTGTCTGTATTTGTCCAATCACACATGCTTAATTTTGTAACTTTTAGGCAATCTCTCAGATTGCAAGATGACTTGACTCCATGATTTCTCTAGTTTCTGCTGATAGATGGGTTGTTAGGTATGCCAGCTGTCCCATCTGCTAGATGCTTTGCCTTCGTTTTGAGCTATCGTAGACCACAGATTCAGATGAGACGGGGACAGAGAAAAAAGGAGGCTTTGAGAATGTCCACAAAACATTTCCCCTGCCCTCTTGGACAGAGTTCTGCTGCTGTAGAGTGTTCAGAAGAGGACATGTGGGATTTAGAAGTTCAGTGAAGTTTAGAATGTGGCTTGCCCATTGGAGACGGGCGAGCACAATCCGAACCTCAGTACTCTGTCCATGGTCCTGAAAGAGGTCACTGACTTGAGCTTTCATGTCTCACCAGTGTATTTGGGGGGCAAGGCTAGAAATATTGAGCATCCGTGGAGAGAGAGGATAAGACTTAATGCTCATGTTCATGACCTGAAACTTTAGCTCTGATTCTATCTCCACAGAGGCTGCCCAAATTGTCAAATATTTACAACTTTCTGTTTCATGTCATTGAGGAGAAATTGTTTGTGGTACTTCTTTTAGATGATTTATGTATTTAGATCCGGTGCAGAATAGGCCCTTCCGGCCCCTTGAGCAGTTTATCCCCCAATTTAACCCTAGCCTCCTCACAGTCTGCAATGACCAATTAACCTAGGTCTTTGGGAGTAAACCGGAGCACCTGGAGGAAACCTATGCAGTCATGGGGAGAACATACAATGAACCCGGGTCGCCTGCTCTGTAAACAGTCATGCTGACCACTATGCTACCGTGCCAACCCAACTGTCCATGTCTCTGAAGTACAGAGGAGGGTGGGGAATACTATTCCTTGGTGCCAGGTTAGGGATCAAGGTCTACGAAGGAGGAATTTGTCCTTCCAACATTCAACTGTTGTTCACTCTTTGGGGCACTCCTCTGTTGTCGTGGGTGGTTGCGAAGAAAAAGCATTTCAGGATGTATATTGTACACATTTCTCTGACATTAAATGTACCTTTGAAACCCTTGAAAGATGAGGGATTGTATTGGGGCAAAGTAACAACCTTGCTTTCCCTTGTTCTGCATTGGTCATGAGTCTGAGGTAAACCCAGTGATTACAATCATGATTTGTATGTCATCGTCTCGTGAACAAATGGTGTCAAATATCTGAGGACAGCTGAATTTGACAGAGCCGTGGTTTATCTTCTGAGTTTAAGTCATAGTTGGTGCTGTTTCCGACGTTTGCACGACGACTTGGGAAGATACACGTCAGGAGGACCCCTGCTGTGAGTTTCCCTGTGACAGCCAGACAACTGAGAGACCTCTCTGAGCTAATGCCATCAGTCTTGTTCTCTTTCTTGAAGGTGGGCACACCTATGGCGTCCCTGAGATTCCTTTGCAAGCGGCCTCCACTCAGAATTTCTCTCCCACTTTAAAACAGCAAGGATTTTCTCCGCTCCAAACGCCCCACTGCTGAATGGATTTTTCAACCTACGGTTTCTTTTTCGCACCATAGAGGTAGGGTTGCAGAGGACAGCAATGCGGTGGGACAGAATTGTGTCTAAAACTGATGAGAGCGAAAAATACTGCTTCCTGCAGCTATTAACAGTTCCCTTGCGCTTGATAAGATTTCTATGGTTCTTAACCTTCCAAGTGGCCAACTATAAGATTTTTTTTTCGAAAATCCCTGAATATTATATACATTCTATCCTCTTCTACTCTGCAATTATATGCTCAGAAAAATTAGATTTTAAATACCATGTTCCTTTAATAGACCCTGTTGATTCTGCTTAATTATCTGTTTCAAAGTCCCTTGTTACGGCTTCCTTAATAATGCATTTCAATATTTTCTTGACAACTGACAGCAAGCTAGCTCATCTGCAGCTCCTTCTATCGTGCTCTCTGTTCTTGAAAGGCTTCCTGACATTTGTTACCTTCAAATCCACTGGACCATTTCCAGAGACATTTTGTGCTTTCTACCGTGAAGACTGATTTAAAAATATTCTGTTTAACGTCGGGGCCATTGCCTTACTCCCTGTGCCATCTCGCCAGTCTCCACCTCAGAGGAGCCTCCTCCCTCACCTCCATTCGGGGCCCCAGACGGTCCTTCCGGGCGAGGCAACACTTCACCTGCCGGAGTCATCTGTGGTGTCGGGTTTTCCCGATGGCAGCCTCTTCTACGTCGGTGAGACCCGACGTAAATTGGGGTGCCACTCCGTCGAGCAATTTCCCGCCATCCGCCACAAGCGGGACTTCCAAGCATTTTAATTCCGATTCCCATTCCCGTTCTGATGTGTTGATCTATGGCCTTGTCTTGTGCTAATATCTGCTTTTCTCTATTCCCCACTCTGACCTTTCACCTATCACCTATCACCTCACCCTGTACCCACTGAACATGGGTTTGGCCTACACAGCGTCACCAGAGCCTGGTTGGCCAAACTCACCCGTTTCCACCTCTCGTGTAGACAAGAGGTATGACGTACATTTATTACTTTGATAATAAATTTGCTTTGAACGTGCAAGAAAGTTGGAAAGGGCGCAGACTCGTCAACGTGACGTGCAGAATACCCATAACTGATTCACTTGCAGTTACACCCTAAGCAGGCCGAGGAGCCTGGAAGAAATCACCCAGTGGTTCCCTGGTGAGTTGCCTTGTCCAGAGTTCAGGTGCCAGGTCGTCATTTCTGGGCTAAGGCTCCTCAAGCTGCACTGGACCTTTGCGGTCTTCACCAAAATCCATAATGCAGCACCTGGCCTATCACAATTTCATTAATTTTAATTATACATTAACAAGCCAATTAATTATTAATATAATTTACTCTGGTTAATTATCCAATTTTAAGCTACCAGACTTTGCAGTAGATTTAAAACTACGATATTAACCAATTGTATGACCACCTTGTCGGTCTTGATTGTCGCACTCCACTGCCAATTCCGAACTTTTGATGTCGCAATGCTTCCTCAACTTCTATAAACTTAAATCTGATTGCTTTCTTAAAAGTTATGCTATTGTCCTGATTCCCCTCCCTTCATCTAATTCCACCCCACCCTTGCCAAATTCAGAGGTTTGCATGCCTCTGAATATACACCGGTGTAGGGGGTCCCACCTGGGGTCAGGAGACCCCTTTCTAAATGGCATAAAAAAGGTTCAGAACCCCTGTACTAGGGTAAAATCTGACGCGTATTTTGTCCATGTTGTAAGTAAGACTACGAGGATTATAATTGTAACCTTAGCTGACAGTTACCAGGGAACCAGTTGCTAGTACTAGTTGGGCACCCTTGAGTCATAGCAAAGTACATCTCAGAAACAGACCCATCTGAACCATATAACTGCCTACTCCCATCGACCTGCATCGGGACCATACCCCTACCGTCCATGTATCTATCCGAACTTCTCTCCAACCTTGAAGTCAAGCTTGCATGCACCACTTGTGCTGGCAGCTCGTTCCACACCCTCACCACCCTCTGAGTGAAGAAGTGTCCCCTCATGTTCCCCTTAAAC
Source organism: Mobula birostris (assembly GCF_030028105.1). Lineage (NCBI taxonomy): Eukaryota > Metazoa > Chordata > Chondrichthyes > Myliobatiformes > Myliobatidae > Mobula > Mobula birostris. Next base: position 8,496,486 of record NC_092397.1, read on the forward strand.
CTCTCACCTTTCACCCTTAACCCATGACCTCTGGTCCCACCCAACCTCAGCGGAAGAAGCCTGCTTGCATTTACCCTATCTATACCCCTCATAATTTTGTATACCTCTGTCAAATCTCCCCTCAATCTTCAACATTCCAGGGAACAAAGTCATAACTTCTTCAACCTGTATGTACTATTCCAGCAACATGCTTGTAAATTTTCTCTGTACTCTTTCAACCTTATTTACATCTTTCCCGTAGGTAGGTGGCCAAAACTACACACAAATTAGGCCTCACCAACATCTTATACAACTTTAACATAACATCCCATCTCCTGTATTCAGTACATTGATTTCTGAAGGCCAATATGCCAAAAGCTTTCTTTATGAGCTTATCTACCTGAGGAGTTACCAGGGAACTAGTTACTAGTACTAGTTGAGCACCTTCTTAACTGGGAAACCGACACAAGCAGGCTGCTTGTCTACCATAGACTACGACAGTGAAGGAAGTAAAGTTAAGTTTAAAGTCACCAAAAATTCTCAATGTAAAACATACACTCAGGGTCCATCCTGTACCTAATAAAGTGGCAACTGAATATACAAACATGGTCTTATAATGCTGTAGCTCATCCACTTCAAGGTTCAGAGATGATCATCTGCACCCCACTGTTGTAATGTGTGGTTATTTGAGTTACTGTCGCTTTCCTGTCAGCTTGAACCAGTTTGGCTATTCTCCTTTAACCTCTCTCATTAACAAGAGATTTTTTTTTGTTTCTCGCACCATTCTCTGTGAACCCCAGCGACCATTGTGCATGAACATCCCAGGAGATGAGCAATTTCTGAGATGCTCAAACCAGCCCATCTGGCACCAACAATCATTCCACGATCAAAGTCACTTCGATCACATTTCTTCCCCACTCTGATGTTTGAACATCAACTGAGCCTCTTGACCATGTCTGGATGCTTTTATGCATTGAGTTGCTGCCACATGGTTGGCTGATTTAGATATTTGCATTAACGAGCGGGTGTACAGGTGGCCACTGAGTGCATATAAATTTGCAAATGAGCTGACTCCTTTCATCCTGATTAACAATTCCCTTTCTCGACCAAAGTCCAACCTCCGAAACCTGTGGAAAGTAAATAAATAAATAAAGGCATCCGTTAGTCTTGCGAGACCATGGATCTGCGCCTGGAAAGTCTTCACTCTCCAGGGCGCAGGCCTGGGCAAGGTTGTGTGGAAGACCGGCAGTTGCCCATGCTGCAAGTCTCCCCTCTCCACGCCACCGATGTTGTCCAAGGGAAGGGCATTAGGACCCATACAGCTTGGCACCGGTGTCATCGCAGAGCAACGTGTGATTAAGTGCCTTGCTCAAGGACACAACACATTGCCTTGGCTGGGGCTACGAACTCACGACCTTCAGGTCGCTAGTCCACCGCTTGGCCACGTGCCCACATGTGGAAAATACACTTAGTGAAATGCACACACGTTTTAGTTAACATGAGTTTTGTTGTCCCTACCTCAGCTGACAGTAATTAACAGGTAACTAGTTCTAGTTGACTGTAATTAACTGAGAGACTGCCACTGGCAGGGCTTTCTCTTACTGAAATGTCCCTGGACCTTGCTGCATTTAAAATGGCTGTCACTTTTTTTTAACAACAGTAATTACAGTTCAAAAGTTCAGTGAAACACTTTGGGGTGCTTTGAAATGGTGTGACAAAGCCCATGGTCAGAGAGAGCATGTGAACAGGGTTTTTTTTTTACAGACTTACCCTACAATAAAGCATAAATGAAGTGAGCAATGATAAAAATGAAGTAATTTTTTATTAACGAAGGATATATACGTCACCATATACAACCCCAAAATCCTTTTTCCTGTGGGCATACTCAGGAAAGTTCAATGTCCCAAGTAAGTTTTATCACCTGTGAACATACATGTCACCACATACAACCCTGAGATTCCTTTTCCTGCGGGCATACTTAGCAAATCTATAGAACAGTAACTGTAAACAGGATCGATGAACTACAAACTGTGCAAATGCAAATATAAATAAATAACGAGAACGTGAAATAGCAAGATAAAGATTCCTTAAAATGAGATCATTGGTTGTGGGAACATCGCAATAGATGAGTGTAGTTAGTCATAGTCATAGTCATACTTTATTGATCCCGGGGGAAATTGGTTTTCGTTACAGTTGCACCATAAATAATAAATAGTAATAAAACCATAAATAGTTAAATAGTAATATGTAAATTATGCCAGGAAATAAGTCCAAGACCAGCCTATTAGCTTAGGGTGTCTGACCCTTCAAGGGAGGAGCTGTGAAGTTTGATGGCCACAGGCAGGAAGTTATCCCCTTTTGTTCAAGAGCCTGATGGTTGAGGGGTAGTAACTGTTCTTGAACCTGGTGGTGCGAGTCTCGAGACTCTTGTACCTTCTACCTGATGGCAGCAGCGAGAAAAGAGCACAGCCTGAGAGGTGGGCTATGCCCATCACCCAGCATGTGATGACGAGGCAGCTTTTTCTGGAAGTTCCAAAGTAGCTTTTGCTATGTTGGCTGGTTGGGGACGACTTTATGACTGAACTCTTCTGACTATACCAGGGGTTCTCACCCTGGGGTCCGCAAACCCCTCGCTTAATGGTTATATCCATGGCGTAAAAAAGACTGGGAACCCCTGGACTAAACAGACATCTGTGATCTTCCACTGCATTGCCATTTGGTTTGCTGACTTGTGATTCAAATTTGCTTGGTTTACACGTCAGAGTGAATCACGGACCGACAGCAATCATGAAAGGATTCACAGTTGAAGGTCCTGTGTCAATCCTCCATCTGGGCTAAGACAACTGGATGCAGCCAAGGCTGGCAAAATACACGTGGTGGCCAACTTTTTTTAGATGCCTGATAAAGTAGCCACTGAGTGTATGTTCGTGACCTTTTGCTGCTGTAGCCCGTCCACTTCAAGGTTCAGTGCGTGGTGCAATCACATGTAGTCTTCTGCTCACCACTGTTGTAATACGTGGCTATTTGCATTACTGTTCCCTCATGAGAATAGGTTGAGTGAACTCGGCCTTTTCTCCTTGGAGCGAAGGAGGATGAGAGCTGACCTGATAGAGGTGCATAAGATGATGAGAGGCATTGATCGTGTGGGTAGTCAGAGGCTTTTTCCCAGGGCTGAAATGGTTAACACAAGAGGGCACAGTTTTAAGGTGCTTGGAAGTAGATACAGAGGAGAGGTCAAAGGCAAGTTTTTCACACAGAGAGTGAGTATGTGGAATGCACTGCCAGCGATGGTGGTGGAGGTGGATACAGTAGGGTCTGCTAAGAGACTCTTAGATAGGTACATGGAACTTAGAAAATTAAAGGGCAATGCGCTAGGGAAATTCCAGGCAGTTTCTAGAGTAGGTTAGCTGGTTGACGCAACATTGTGGGCCGAAGGGCCTGTAATGTGCTGTAGATTTCTATGTTCTGTGTTACTATCAGCTTGAACCAGTTTGGCCATTCTTGATCACTTTCATTAACAAAGTGTTTTCACCCACAGAGCTGCTGCTCACTGGATGTTTTTTGTCTCTCGCACCATTCTCTATAACTTCTAAAGGCTTTTGCGCGTGAAAATCCCTGGAAGTCTGCAGTTTCTGAGATACTCACACCACCCTGTCTGGCACCAACAATCATTGCACGGTCAAGGTCACTTAGATCTCGTCTTCCCCGTTCTGGTGTTTGGCCTGAACAAAGACTGACCCTCTTGACCATATCTGCATGCTCTTATGCATTGAACTGTCGCCACATGATTGGCTGATTAGATGTCTGCATTAACGAGCAGGTGCACAGGTGTACCTAGTAAAGTGGCCATTGAGTGTATGTGGTAAATTTAGCCTCGAGGCATTAGAATCTTCATGCGAGGTAAGAGAATTCGAAGGAATGGAGTAACTGTGAGCAACACACACAAAACGTTGGATGAACTCAGCAGGCCAAGCAGCATCTAGGGCAGGGGTTCCCAATCTTTTTTTTATGCCATGGACCCCTACCGTTAACCTAGGGGACCATACCCCAGGTGAGACCCCATGATCTATGGGAAGAAATGAACATTTCACTTATTGGATCAAGATTATTTATTGGAACTGTGACATAATTTCTCTAAAGTAGTTGTCTTGTACTCAAGTATTCAAAGTTCAGAGCAAAGTTATGATCAATAGACATATATGTCACCGTATACTACCCAGTGCCCTCAGAGGACAGGACCCAGGTGCGGAGGAACGGCAGGCTCCCTCTGTCACAGCGGTCGCTGGCACCAACTCAACCCAGGAGCTGCGGACGGCAGGCTCACTCCTCAACCCAGGAAGCGGAGGAACGGCAAGATCCCCGGGAGGAAGTGGAAGCAAGAGGTTGGACTTAGGAATACCAACAGATCCTTGGGGGAAGTGCATTCTCTCCAACACAGTGACTCCGCTAAGGCACTGAACAGGAGTCCTCTTTAAATAATCATAGAATGCAGGAAACCCATGCCAGTCACAATCAGCTAAACCAGATTAAACCAAAAGCACAATAGCTTAATGGCACAAGAATTAAAATAATGATTCATAAGCGCTGGTGCTAAAAAAACTCTCAAAACTCAATGCTGTATGGCAAGGCGTGGAACCAACAGGGCTCATGACACCCTGAGAGATTCATTTTCTTGTGGGCATTTGCAGTAGATACAAAGAAACACAATAGAATCAATGAAAAACTACACACAAAGAAAGACTGACAAACATCCAATGTGCATGAGATGACAGGCTGTGCAAGTATAAACATACAGTGAAGTAAAAAAGTAATATTGAGAACGTGGGTTGTAGAGTCTTTGAAAGAGAGTTCCTGTAGGTTGTGGAGCTTGTTCATTGTTGAGGTGAGTGAAGTTATCCAACTGGTTTGGAAGCTTGATGGTTGAATGGGTAATAACTGTCTTGGATGGTCTGTCTTTCTGGATATTTCAAGATAGAGAGAAAAAAGATAACCACAGACTGTGTCAAAGGACTAACCATTTACAGAGTGTTTGTCGAGCATTGCAGACCTCCGTGTATTCTGGGAGGTAGAACTGGGGAGGCTGGGACACTAATTGTCTTGAGCATTTAAACCGAATTAAAGATATAATGGCAGTACAAGAGCTGGATTTGTGCGGGTGATGTTGTAGATTTAAGCAGATTTCTCTTTAATCAAGTCGGTACACTGTATCATTATTGAAGTCAAATCTAATGCAAGAGCCTGGAGCAGATATTATGCCTGTGACCTAAAGCTTGGTCAATGAGGTGAATTTTAAGTATCTTAAAAGGAGAATGAGAACTGGAGAGGATTATGAAAAGAATTCCAGACTTTAAGCCCCAGTCGGCTAAAGGCAGAGAGTAGCATAGTGAAATTAGTAAAATGAAGAACTTGCAAGGCTCTGGAAGCAAAATTGGGGATTAATCCAGGGTAATCAGTGCTGAAGGATATTACGGAGGAAGGATATTGCAAGTTCAAGCAAGGATACGAAAACAAGAATGAGAATTTGAAGGAACATGCACTAAAATGCTTCAGGAACTTAGCAGGCCAAGCAGTGTCTATTGAGGGGAACAGACAGTCGACATTTTGGGCAGAGAACCCTCTAATTTGTAATGCCCAGTGTGTGCAAAAATCTTACGCTATGCAATTTTTTTTGCCCAGTGACAACAACATGTGCGCTCTGAATAATTCCTTCAATAAAGACAGTATAAATAAGCCATTTCTAAAATCTGGAGATAAATCATGGCAAACTCCACGTTGTCAACACCGTCTGCACCAGAAACTGGAAGAGGAAAAGTGATTGTGTACGATGGTGAAATATACTGAACAAGCCGACGAGGTAGAGGGTGACAACCTCCTGTGCGCAGTTTAAATTCTTTTGTGCGTGGGTAGCAAAAGATGTGTGTGCGCGCACACGTGCACAATTTCGAGCGAACATCGGCCGAGAATCGTTGACTCTTTATTCCCCTCTATAGGTGCTGCCATGGCAAGTAAGCTCAATTTCAACGTTTAAGAGAAGTTTGGATAGGTACATGGATGGTAGGGGTATGGAGGGCTATGGTCCAGATACAGGTCGATGGGAGTAGGCAGTTTAAATGGTTCGGCAAGGACAAGATGGGCCGAAGGGCCTGTTTCTGTGCTGTATTTTTTCTATGACTCTATTTTGAGCGTGTTCCTCAAGATTTCCAGAACCTGCTGAAGCTCTTGTGTTAACAATAATCCTAAAATTCAGAAATTGCACGTCTGGGATTGACGCAAGCTCTAACGCAGAACAGCAGAAATTTGACTGACGATGGTTAATGTGGAAGAGTTGTCAAGTCTCTCTCCGCGAAGTCTCACAAAGCACAATACCAACACTGAGTAGATCTTTATCAAGAGCCTTTATTCCTTTATGACTTGCAAGGGGAAAGTTCACTTCCACTCCCACCGGGGATGGCAGGGGACTTCCGACACACCGTTTACAGAGCCTCTCTTTTATACATAGGAACAAGCCGAGATTACTCCTTCCAGCAAGCTCAGTCCTTACAATATATTTGTCGTCTCGGCTACTTCCGTACTTTGCACAACGTTCAGTGCATTGGGTGCTTGCTGACGCGTATTCCTTTTGTGAACACATTTCTTGTTCTCTCATCCACATGATGCAACATATTAGCTTGGCACTCTGGGGTTGTCTACAACTCCATTTTGTCAATCAAATGGTTTCAAAAAATGCAAAGTTCAATACGTATCTCCACAGAGTGGGTGGGGGGATAGTTGGAATTGCCAATTTTTAAAGTAACAGCAAAGTGTGAGGGCTTTGGGACCAAATGAGCACATTAGCTATTTTTGTCACCCATGCCAGACATCTGTCTCAATCCAGTATTGCATAATTCAGCTTATTAATTTTGGTGACATCTTTCAACATAATCACAGAAAAGATTGTGTGCCACATTGACTCTGCCTCTTTCGGAGCATCGTTCCAGGTAATAAACACAAGAGATTCTTCAAATGCTGGAAATCCAGAGCAACACAGGTCCATAATCCAGGTCCATGATTCCCTGAAAGTGGCATCACAGGTAGACAGGGTCGTAAAGAAAGCTTTTGGCACATGGCCTTCATAAGTCAATGTATTGAGTACAGGAGATGAGACGTTCTGTTGAAGTTGTATAGGACGTTGGTGAGGCCTAATTTGGAGTATTGTGTGCAGTTTTGGTCACCTACCTCCAGGAAAGATGTTAAACAAGGTTGAAAGAGCACAGAGAAAATTTACAAGGATGTTGCCGGGTCTGGAGGACCTGAGTTATAAGGAAAGATTGAATGGGTTCAGACTGTATTTCTTAGAACGTAGAAGATTGAGAGAAGATTTGATAGAGGTATACAAAATTATGAGGGGTATATGCAAGCAGTCTTTTTCCTCTGAGGCTGGGTGGGACTACAACCAGAGGTCACGGGTTAAGGGTGAGATGTGAAAAGTTTAAGGGGAACATGAGGGGAAACTTCTTCACTCAGAGGGTGGTGAGAGAGTGGAACGAGCTGCCAGCACAAGAGGTGCATGTGAGCTCTACTTCAATGTTTAAGAGAAGTTTGAATAGGTACACGGATGGGGTTGGGGACATGGTATGGAGGGCTACTGTCACGGTGCAGGTCGATGGGGGTAGGCAGTTTAAATGGTATCAGCATGGACTAGATGGGCCGAAGGGCCTCTTTCTGTGTTGTACTTCTCGATGACTCTCTAACACACACAAAGTGCTGGGGGAACTCATCCTGATGAAGGGTCTCAGCCCTAAACATCGACTGTTTATTCTCCTCCATAGATGCCGCGTGGCCTGCCGAGTTCCTCCAGCATTTCGTGTGTCTTTCCTGTTAACAATCTTGAATAAGTAATTGAAACAAGAGGAACTGAAGCTCCTGATAGGCCTGAACTCAGAAAGGGCAGTTAATGGTAGCAGTGCCTGGGCTCTATCCCTGACACTGCCTGTAAGGAGTTTGTACGTTCTCCCCTGTGACCATGTGAGTTTCCTCCGGGTGCTCCGGTTTCCTCCCACAGTCCAATGGTGTACCGGTTGGTGGGTTAATTGGTCATTGTAAATCAGTATCAGAATCAGGTTTAACATCACTGGTATACGTCTTGAAATTTGTTAATGAAATCCCCTGGTTTCTTTGGCTGCGTAAGTCTCGGGAAGACACTCTCCGGTCCCGCCAAACCCGTGAGATTGAGATGGCCGTCCCACCCCAAACTCCGGTTTGTGTAGATGCTGTGTGATGATTTGCGACCCTGTTACAAATTAGTGCCAAGAAACAACAGACAACATACGATTAAGGGAATTGTATTCATGAATCTTAACTAAAGAAAAACAAAAAAAGCAAAGGGCCCATTTAAATTACACAGTCAAATGCACACAAGATGGAGCTCAGTGCTCCTCTGATATTCACCGGTCCTCAGTCGATCTCGGCACCTTGCTCCATCGAATCACGGTCCCGCACCGGGTCGAATCCTACGACCGGTTCTCTCCAGCGTCTTCTCTCTCCGTCTCCCGCTGAACAAAAGCCCCAAGAACAACCTTGGTGTCCCTTACCGAAAGCCTCCTCCCAGTTCCACCATCCTGATTGGATGGCACATGTTCCTCAGCATCCCTCATCTTCACCCATAACCCGAGCAGGCTGAAAGCAGAACAGACTGCTCTTACAGAGCTGCGAAGTGAAATACCTGCAGCGTAACAGTAAAGATGTGAACCAGGGCATTACGTTAACTTTACGGCAGCAGTACAATGCAATACACGATAAATATGGAAAAAAAAGTGGAATTACAGTAAGTATATATTTGTATATTAAATAGTTAAGATAAGACTTGCAAAAACAGAGTAGTGAGGTAGTGTTCATGGATTCAATATCCATTCAGAAATCAGATGGCAGAGGGGAAGAAGCTTTTCCTGAATCGTTGAGTGTGTGCCTTCAGGCTCCTGTACCTACTCCCTGATGGTAGCAATGAGAAGAGGGCATGTCCTGTGATTAGGCTAGGGTTAAATCAGTTGGACTGCTGGGTTGTGCAGCTCGAAGGGCCAGTAGGCCTACTCTGTGCTGTGTGTTGATAAATAGCATGAGAAGCTAAGTATGTTAAATCACTCCCATCTGCTGATGGAAATGTGACAAGGCGCAAGATAATTTTTGGCAGGTATTGTGAAGGAACCTGATTGAAGCTGCACGAACAAGAGTGTTTGAGTGAGTCAGAAATAATGGGGCCCCCAGAGACGCCAGGCTCCACCACAGGCTGGCGATAACATGTACAGTTGAGTTTATCAATGAAAAATGGTCCCTGTTGCAAAAATGCTTGTTAAAGTGACTGAAAATTAGGGCTCGTGTTTGATGATGTTGGATTTAGAGAAAAAAAATGGCCCTGGCCTGTGGCAAAGTCTGCCATAGTCTGCCAAATTATGTCAGTATTTTATGCAGTTCTCGAAGTCTGTACCTTGAGTCCCCAGCTGTCAAGTCTGACAGATCCTGAGGGAGACACTTTCAGCAGTGAACTGCATGCCCAATGCTACCTTTTTATCCAAAGGTATACATATGATTAAAAACTGCAAGCACTATCTGTCATTTGCACCACAAGGAACAGCCAGCAGTTCCTCTGTTACCTTCCCTGTCTTTATCTCCCGATATGCTTTCAAGTTTGCTCTCCCCGTTCCTGTCCCTTACCATTGCATGTTTTGGGCAGCTCACCCAAAATGCCGGAGGAACTCAGCAGGTCAGGCAGCACCTATGGAAATTAATAGATAGTTGACGTTTCGGGCCGTGACTGGAAAGGAAGGGGAAAGATTCCAGGATGAAAAGATGGGGGGGAGGGAAGGAGGATAGCTGGAAGGTGATGGGTGAGGCCAGGTGGGTGGGAAAGGACAAGGGCTGGAGAAGAAGGAATCTGGTAGGAGAGGAGAGTGGACCACAGGAGGAGGGGACCCAGGGGGAAGTAATAGGCAGGTGAGAAGAGGTGAAAGGTCAGAGTGGGGAATAGAGGAAAGGTTGGGGGGGAGGTGCGGGAGACTGAAATCATGGAACTGTGACGATGTGGCCATTACAGAGACTTGGATGCCTCAGGGGCAGGAATGGCTGCTGAGTGTGCCAGGCTTTAGATGTTTCAAAAAGAACAGAGAGCGAGGCAAAAGAGGTGGAGGCGTGGCATTGCTGATTAAGGATAGCGTCACGGCTGCAGAAAAGGAGGAAGTCATGGAGGAATGGTCTACTGAGTCAGTGTGGGTGGAAGTCAGAAACAGGAAAGGGGCAATAACTCTACTGGGTGTTTTTATAGACTCTCCCAATAGTAACAGGGACATCGAAGAGCGGATAGGGAGGCAAAGGAGCAGTAGTAGTAGGATTATTGTGATGGGAGATTTTAATTTTCCTAATATTGATTGGCATCTGCGTAGGTTTCGATGGGGTGAGGTTTGTTAGGTGTGTTCGGAATGTTTCCTGACGCAGTATGTAGATAAGCCAACTAGAGGAGAGGCCGTACTTGATCTGGTATTGGGAAATGAACCTGGTTAGGTGTCAGACCTCTCGGTGGGAGAGCACTTTGGAGGTAGTGACCACAACTCTATCTCCTTCACCATTGCGTTGGAGAGGGATAGGAGCAGACAATTTTCGAAAACATTTAACTAGAATAGGGGAAAATATGATACTATTAGGCAGGAACTTGGGAGCGTAAGTTTCTCAGGGAAAAACATGGCAGAAATGTGGCAAATGTTCAGAGAATATTTGCATGGAGTTCTGCATAGGTATGTTCTATTGACGCAGAAAAAGGATGGTAGGGTTAAAGAACCATGGTGTACAAAGTATGTAGAAAATCTAGTTAAGAAGAAAAGCTTATGAAAGGTTTAAGAAACTGGGTACTGTTAGAACTCTAGAAAATTACAAGGTTGCTAGGAAGAAGCTTAAGAATGGCATTAGGAGAGACAGAAGGGGCCATGAGAAGGCCTTGGTGAACAGGATTAAGGAAAACCCCAAGGCATTCTACAAGTATGTGAAGAGGAAGAGGATGAGCCGTGTGAGAATAGGATCAATCAGGTGCATAATGGAAACTTGTGCATGGAGTTGGAGGAGGTAGCAGAGGTACTTAATGAATACTTTGCTTCAGTATTCACCAGGGAAAAAGACATTGGCAACTGTGGGGATGACTTACAGCGGACTGAAATGCTTGAGCATATAGATATTAAAAAAGAGACTGTGCTGGAGCTTTTGAAAAATGTTGTTAGATAAGTCACCGGGACCCAATGAGATGTACCCCATTCTACTGTGGGAAGTGAGGGAGGAGATTGCTGAGCTTGTGATGATCTTTGCGTCATCAATAGGGACGGGAGAAGTACCAGAGGATTGGAGGGTTACAAATGTTGTTCCCTTGTTCAAGGAAGGGAGTAGAGATAACCCAGGAAATTATAGACCAGCGAGTCTGACTTCAGTGGTGGGCAAATTGTTGGAGAAGATCCTGAGAGGCAGGATTGATGAGCATCTGGAGAAACATAACCTAGTTAGGGATAGTCAGCATGGTTTTGTCAAGGGCAGGTCATGCCTTACGAACCTGATTGAATTCTTTGAGGATGTAACAAAACACATTGATGAAGGTAGAGCAGTGGATGTAGTGTATATGGATTTCAGTAAGGCACTTGATAAGATTCCCCATGCAAGGCTCCTTCAGAAAGTAAGGAGGCATGGGATCCAAGGAGACCTTGCTTTGTGGATCCAGAATTGGCTTGCCCGCAGAAGGCAAAGGATGGTTGTAGATGGTTTGTATTCTGCATGGAGATCGGTGACCAGTGGTGTTCCTCAGAGATCTGTTCTGGGACCCCCCCTCTTTGTGATTTTTATAAATGATCTGGATGACGAAGTAGAAGGGATGGGTTTGCTGATAACACAAAGGTTGGGGGTGTTGTGAATAGTCTGGAGGGTTGTCAGAGGTTACAGTGGGACATCAATAGGATGCAGAACTGGGCTGAGAAGTGGCAGATGGACATCAACCCAGATAATTGTGAAGTGGTTCATTTTGGTAGATCCAATTTGAAAACAGGATATAATATAAATGGTAAGACTCTTGGCAGTGTGGAGGATCTGAGAGATCTTGGGGTCTGTGTCGATAGGACACTCAGTTTCTGTGCAGGTTGACAATGTTGTTAAGAAGGCCTATGGTGTGTTGGCATTCATCAACCATGGGATTGAGTTCAAGAGCCATGAGGTAATGTTACAGCTATATAAGACCTTGGTCAGACCCCACTTGCAGTACTGTGCTCAGTTCTGGTCACCTCACTACAGGAAGGATGGGGATACTTTAGAGACAGAGTGCAGAGGAGATTTACAAGGATGTTGCCTGGATTAGAGGTTGTACCTTATGAGAATAGGTTGAGTGAACTTGGCCTTTTCTCCTTGGAGTGACAGAGGATTAGAGGTGACCTGATAGAGGTGTATAAGATGATGAGGGGCATTGATCTTGTGGATAGCCAGGGCTGAAGTGGCTAACACGAACGGCCATAGTTTTAAGGTGCTTGGAAATAGCTACTGAGGGGATGTCAGGGGTAAGTTTTTCACACAGAGAGTGGTGAGTGCGTGGAATGCACTGCCAGCGGCGGTGGTGGAAGCGAATATAATCGGGTCTTTTAACAGCCTCTTAGATAGGTACATGGAGCTTAGAAAAATAGAGGGCTATGTGCTAGGGAAATTCTAGGCAGTCTATAGAGTAGGTTACACGGTCGGCACAACATTGTGGGCCGAAGGGCCTGTAATGAGCTGTAATTTTCTATGTTCTATGTTTTATGATGTTCATGCCATCAGGTTGGAGGCTACCCAGATGGAATATAAGGTGTTGCTCTTCTGCCCCGAGGGTGGTTTCACCTTGGCACAAGAGGAGGCCGTGGACCGACACGTCGGAATGGGAAAGGGATCTAAGAAGTTTGGCCACCGGGAACTAAGAATTTTAAGCGCCAGGAGGTGCTTTAAATGTTTTAACCGTTCTCTACTTACAGACTTGCTTCGCTGCAGATCTTTCCACTGACATTTTTTTTTCTGGCGAGGCACTTGAACTACAGCTGAATATGCCTGCCCTGCGTCAGATAACAATAAAGTCGATTTTGCTGCAGCGTAGGAAGTGCCCTTGGACGATTATTTTGAACTGAGAGGCACTTACACTCAGTGGCCACTTTATTAAGTACCTCCCGTATGGCACGGTGGAAGCATATTCAATTGGATTTGCAGAAGTTAATTGGATAAGTTCTTGAGTACAGAAGGAGAAAAAAATAACAGACCTTCAGGGCTATGGGGAGGTGGTAGGTGTCGTGAGAAGATTGAGAGAAATCCGAGAACTTGCACAGACTGAATAGCTGCCTCCTGCATGGCTTTATAATTCTTTGTATGCCGACGTTGAAAGAAATTCATACACATGAAGGCATTTGTTACTACAGTATATTATGTCAGAAAAATTGATTGTACAAGACGCAGCTTCTTCACAAACTATAGCAACAATGAACCCGGTACAAGATGCCTCTTCTATTTCCACTTTCTCTCTCTGGCAAAGACTGATGTGATATTCTCCATCCAGCTGAGTCTACAGTATTTGTGTATAGACAGGAATGGGGATTTGCCGTGACCTTCTTGAAAGCTCTTCGCAGGCTGGATAATATATTATGTGCGCACGTGTTGCAGCGTGCGCCCAGTGGGCACTTGATTCTGGTCTTCTGGTGTTGTAACACACACAAAAAAAAATTGCCGGGGGAACTCAACAGGCCAGGCAGCATCTATGGGAAAGAGTAGATGCCGATGACACAAAGCTGGGTGGCAGTGTGAAATGTGAGGAGGATGTTATGAGAATGCAGGGTGACTCGGACAGGTTGGGTGAGTGGGCAGATGCAATTTAATGTGGATAAATGTGAGGTTATCCACTTTGGTGGTAAGAACAGGAAGGCAGATTATTATCTAAGCGGAGTCAAGTTAGGAAAAGGGGAAGTACAACGAGATCTAGGTGTTCTTGTACATCAGTCACTGAAAGCAAGCATGCAGGTACAGCAGGCAGTGAAGAAAGCTAATGGCATGCTGGCCTTCAGAACAAGGGGAATTGAGTATAAGAGCAAAGAGGTCCTTCTGCAGCTGTACAAGGCCCTGGTGAGACCACACCTGGAGTACTGTGTGCAGTTTTAGTCTCCAAATTTGAGGAAGGACATTCTTGCTATTGAGGGAGTGCAGCGTAGGTTCACAAGGTTAATTCCCGGGATGGCGAGACTGTCATATGTCAAAAGACTGGAGCGACTGGGCTTGTATACTCTGGAATTTAGAAGGCTGAGAGGGGATCTTATTGAGATTTATAAGATTATTAAGGGATTGGACACACTGGAGGCAGGAAGCATGTTCCCGCTGATGGGTGAGTCCAGATCCAGAGGCCACAGTTTAAGAATAAGGGGTAGACCATTTAGAACGGAGTTGAGGAAAAACTTTTTCACCCACAGAGTGATGGATATATGGAATGCTCCACCCAGAAGGCTGTGGAGGCCAAGTCTCTGGATGCTTTCAAGAAAGAGATGGATAGAGCTCTTAAAGATAGTGGAATCAAAGGTTATGGGGATAAGGCAGGAACTGGATACTGATTGTGGATGATCAGCCATGATCACAGTGAATGGCGGTGCTGGCTCGAAGGGCCAAATGGCCTACTCCTGCTCCTATTGTCTATTGTCTATTGAGTAAACCGTCAGCATTTCGGGCCAAGACTCTTCATCAGGACTGAGGAAAAAAAAGATGAGAAGACAGAGTAAGAAGGTGGGGGGGAGGAAAGGGGAAGAAGTACAAGGCGGTAGGTGATTGGTGGAACTGGGAAGGGGGGAGGAGGTGAAGTAAAGAGCTGGGAAACTGATTGGTGGAAGAGGTAAAAGGCTGGAGAAGGGGGAATCTGATTGGAGAGGACAGATGACCATGCAAGAAAGGGAGGGGGGAGGAGCACCAGAGGGAGGTGATGGGCAGGTAAGGAGATAAGGTGAGAGAGGGAAATGGGAATGTGAATGGTGAAGGGGGGGGGGGTTGCAATTACCGGAAGTGTGAGAAATTGATGCTGTAGTCCATCCACTTCAAGGTTCGAGGTGTTGTCCGTTCAGAGACGCTCTTCTGCACACCACTGTTGTAACATATGGTTATTTGAGTTACTGTCACCTGCCTGTCAGCTCGAGCCAGTCTGGCCATTCTCCTCTGACCGCTCTCATTAACAAGACATTTTTGCTGACAGAACTGCTGCTCACTGGATTTTTTTTTGTTTTTTTTTTCCGCACCATTCTCTGTAAACTCTAGAGCTCGGGTTCCCAACCCGAAGTCCACCGACCCCTTGCTTAATGGTATAGGTTCATGGCATAAAGCAGTTCTGTATGCCTGCTCCAGAGACTACCATGTTGGAAATTCCCAGGAGATCAGCGGTTTCTGAGATACTCAGACCACCCCATCTGACACCAACAATCATTCCACAGTCAAAGTCACTTAGATCACATTTCTCCCCCATTCTGATGTTTGGCCAGCGCAATAACTGAACCGCTTGACCATGTTGGCATGGTTTTGGGTTGCTGGCACATGATTGGCTGATTAGATATTTGCATTAACAGGCAGGTGTACAGGTGTGCCCAATAAAATGTTCACTGAGTGTATTGTTGCTGCATGTGTTGGTGTTTAAGATTATCCATACTGCCATCAAGTTATGTTGTGCTTTTGAGGTAATTTTCTAAAAACATGTTCCATTCATATTGTTCTTCATGCCTTCCACAAAGTTTTGCACATTGTTCAAAGATTTGTTTACTATCAAAGTATGCATGTAGTATACAACTCTGAGATTCATCTCCTCCAGATAGCCATGGAACAAAGGAAAACCCTGGAAGTCGTTCAACGAGAAACACCAAACCCAACACCCCGCACAAAAAAAGGGGCAACGCGATCACCAACCTCCAAATTCCCCTCTCCCCTGACCAAACACAATATGAACAACAACCCCGAATCCCCCCCTGCACAAAATGCAAGTAGAATATTGACCCCCGAAGCCCCCGCCCCTGCGCAAAAAAAACCTAACAAAATGGAACGAGGACATCGACTGCACTTCCCCACACAAGATGCAACAAGAACGTTGACTCCTGAAGTCCCCTCCCCGCGCAAAAAAAACTAACAAAATGGAACGAGAACATCGACCGCAAACCCCCCCTTCGCCGCACAAGATGCAACAAGAACATCGGCCCCCAAACCCCCTCCACCACACAAAAACGCGGACAGAACGCAGCAAGAACATCAACCCCCAAACCTTCCTCCCCTACACAGAAAAAGAGAAAAAACGGACAACAACACAGAATATAAAAACCATAAGTTTGCTTTTGATTTTGTAGATCAAAGTCTAATATAGAGGAACGGAATTGTTATCGTCCAATAACACTTCTCCTTGAACATACTGATCTACTTCTTGCTCTTGGATTGGGCTTCTTTCCAACGCTTGAATATATGTTTTATTGCACTGTAGCCAATGTCCGTGGGTATCTGGTTTGTCGTACAGTGATGTTAGAAGTCGTTATTATAATTATCATTAATGAGTTTATTATCAGCCTATGAGTTGCAAATGCCACTGGGTCAGTCAGGATAATTTTTCTGATAACCACGCTGTCTGAAATGATTTGCAAGCCCATTACCAATTTCTTCAACACCTTACAGACCTGCACACTCCCTGTCAGTGTTTTATGGCATTTGCTCCGACGCCTGCATTGAAATGCAGAGGAGTCTGTCCTTTTGCAGAAGTGTGAACAGAACAGCCTCGCTGCGTGGAGAAGGGTGCCTTGGGCGCAGTTTTGTCATTCCACCATCGAGATAGAGCGCAGAAGCGGCCCTTTGAGCCGCGCTGATCGGCGATCCGCCGATTTAATCTAAGCCAAATCACGGGACGATTTACAATGACCAATTTCCCTACCAGCCGGTACGCCTTTGGACTGTGGGAGGAAACCGGAGCACCCGGAGGAAACCCGCGCGGTCGCGGGGAGAACGTACAAACTCCTCGCAGGCAGTGGCGGGGATTGAACTTGAGTCGCCCACACTGTAAAGCGCGGTGCTAACCGCAGTGCCGCCCAGCAGCCCCATATTTAACCCAATCAAAGTATAGAGGGGACGGCAGAGAGAAGGTTTTATTTTACACCGAGTGGTGGTTGAGTGGAACGCCATGCCAGGGCTGATGGTGGTAAAAGCAGATACATTAAGGATATCTAAGGGTCTCTTATTATAAGACCATTTGACATTGGAGGCCGGTGGTGTAGTGACATCAGCTCTGGACTTCAAAGTGAACGATCCTGGGTTCAAATCCAGCCAACTCCTTGCACTCTTTCCATCCGTGCTGGGTCAAGCATCGAGCTAGCGACTCGGCCTCGTGAAAACCAGACAAATGCTAGAGAAATGGCAAAGTCTGTGCCCAAAACGCCTCAAGGCAAGCAGAGGAACAACAAAAAGACATAGGAGCAGAAGTGGGCCATTCAGCCCATTGAGTCTGCTCCATCATTCCATCATGGCTGATCCAATGGGGTTGAGTGCCTCTCCCCTCTCAACTCCATTCTCCTGCCTTCTCCCTGTAACCCTTTGACGCCCTGACTAATCAAGAACTTCCGCCTTAACTACACCCAATGACCCAATGACAGCCATCTGGGGAAATGAATTCCACAGACCCACCGCCCTCTGGCTAAAGAAATTCCTCCTCATCTCCATTCTAAATGGACGTCCCTGTCTTCTGAGGCTGTGCCCACTGGTCCTTCTGGACTCCCCCCAGCAAAGAATAGCACATGGATAAAAGAAAAATGGAGGGCTACGTGGAAGGGAAGGGCTCGGTTGATCTTGGAGTCAGTTAAATGGTTGACACAACATCATGGGCCAAAGGGACAGCACTGTGTCGCACTGTTCTACGTTCTATAGATCTGCTATCTCTTCATGTAAATTATGCCTCTGGTCTTTGATTAATGGGGAAAAGGATTTTTACTATTTATTTGAAGCTTCCCCCTCATAAACCTTTACATCAGATCATCACCCTTAGCCTCTTCTGCTCCGGGAAAAGCAAACCCAGACTCTTTATTATCTCTTTATAACTGTAATGCTTTAATCCAGTCAAAATTGTCATGAATCTCCTCTGCAGCATAATGCATGAAGTACATTTTTTTAAAAAGATTTTTTATTTTTATCGATATACAGAGTGGAAAAGGCCCTTCTGGCCCTTCAAACCTCGCCATCCAGCAACCCCTATCCTAATCCAGGGACAATTTACAATGACCAATTAACCCACCAGCTAGCACGTCTTTAGACTGTGGGAGGAAACCGGAGCACCCGGAGGAAACCCACGCGGTCACGGGGATAATGCAGCAATGGGAAATGAACCTGGTTCCCAGTACAGTAAAGCATTGTGCGAACCGCGATGCCACCGTGCCGTCAACATACCATCTGCCAGCTGGTGATGCATTGGCATCTGCACTGGATTTTGAGGCAAGTGGTCCCGGGTTCGAATCCGGCCAGCCCCTTGCACGATTTCCATCCGTGATGGGTTGACCACCGAGCTAGCAACTCGGCCTCATAAAAAAACAGACAAAATGCTGAAGAAATGGCAAGGTTGCCTCCCGATGCCGCCACAAGGCACAGATAGATTAGATTAGATTATGAGGACACGCAGTCCTCTTTTATTATCATTTAGTAATGCATGCATTAAGAAATGATACAATATTCCTCCGGTGTGATATCACAGAAACACAGGACAGACCAAGATCGAAAAATTAACAAAAACCACATAATTATAACAAATAGTTACAACAGTGCAACAACACCATAACTTGATGAAGAACAGGCCATGGCATGGTTAAAAAGTTCAAAGTCTCTCGAAAGTCCCACATCTCACGCAGATGGGAGAAGGAAGAAAACTCTCCCTGCCATGCCCGACCACAGTCCGACTCTGAGTTGTCCGAAAACTTCGAGCCTCCGACCAGCCCTCCAACGCCGAGTACCGAGTACCATCTCTGCCGAACGCTTCGACCTCAGCCTCGGTCACCAGCAGCAGGCAAAGCCGGGGATTTTGGGGCCTTCCCTCCGGAGATTCTCGATCACACAGTGGCAGCGGCAGTGAACTGGGCATTTCAGAAATTTCTCCAGAGGTTCTTCTGTGCCTTCTCACGTCTGTCTCCATCAAATCGGAATTGTGCACGGCATCCTACTTACAAATACGCTTTTTGTGGACAACAGAGCGAAGGCACTCGGCGAAGCGGTCTCCCAGACTCTGCCGGGTCTCACCGATACACAGGAGGCCGCACTGGGAGCACTGGACACAGTCGGTGACCCCAACAGGCTCGCAGGTGAAGTGTCGCCTCACTTGGAAGAACTGTTTGGGGCCCTGGATGGTAGTGAGGGGAGAGGTGTTGGGGCAGGTGAGGCACTTGTTCCACTTGCAAGGTTAAGTACCAGGAGGGAGACCAATTCATTGAGAGGGTGTGATAGACACAACCTTTCCATTTTCCTATTTTGATTCACAGTTACACATATAAAATGGCTGCCGTTGTTGATGCTGAGCTAATTCTTGTTGGTAATGAGCTCTTCTCCCTCTCGAACAGTTTAGGCATAAAGCCTAATGTACGAAAAGAAAACAAGACACGGTCCTTTACGTTGAAGTACAGCGAAAATGATTACCCCCCTTTAGGAATGATTCAATCAATCATCATTTATATTTTGGCATTATTTCTTCCAACTGATTCTCTTGATGGCATTGATTCCTGCTGTGATAAAATATTTGGGTTTATAATGCTTTTCAGGTTAGATTATGTCAAAAGTATTTCACAAATTGATAAATAATTTCTGTTATTTAGAAGATTGCCTGAGGAAGAGGTTGAGACAGGTAAAGTGGTTCAGATAGTTCCGTTTATTATCAGAGAATGTATACGGTATACAGGGTTCCTTGAGGTTGTTACAGCCGGGCGTGGTAGTGGGGATAAGTTCCCACTACTTATTAAATGCTCCCAATGGTGCGTGGCTTAAATAGCCTCTGACAACCAAGTCCAGCTCCTGGCCTTCACATGTGGCTTAGCTACTAGGCCCAGCAGAGCAGGGCAAAGGTGGGTAACTGGCGCCTTAAAATCAGTCACTTCGGGCAGATGGGAATCATCAGCCGTGGTTGGCGGCTCATCCAGGAGAAGGAAAACTCTGATCTCGAACCTCCGCTGCCTTGTGGCCGTACCCACTCATGGGGAAGGCTTCGGGAGTAAACCCCGAGGGAAAAATCCGGAGCTGGAGTCCCTAAGGCTGTCCAACGTTGAGTTCAACATTGCCTGGCAGCTCCTGTGATGCTGCTGGTACCAAGCTATACCGGTCTCTGTTGTTCCTTTGGGGTCGTCAGATGTGTGGAGAAGGGGAGTTTGCTACGTGGGCAACAGCTTGCTCTCCATATTGTACCACCCAGACAGCTAGGACGCAATATCCATGTCAACTCTGACCCATGGAGGCCTCAGAGTAGAGTATACAGCCTGAAATTCTTACTCTTCACAGACATCCACGAAAAACAGAACCCCAAAAGAATGAACGACAGAAAAACGTTTGAACCCCAAAGTCCCTCCTGTCTCCCCACCGCGCAGGCAGCAGCAAAGCATCAACGCAACAACATCCCCCCTCCCCCCACCTACTTTAGCAAAAAGCCTTGGTGCCCACCACCCACCGAGCAACAGCAAAGCGCCTGAAGAGTGACCCTGATCTGCAGTCAACAAAAACTATTGTTCACCCGACAGTTTGACATGCCGCAGGGCTCTCTCTCACTAACGAGGCACTGAGAGATGTCACCCAGTTCACAGTGTAAGGGGAGACCAACAGTTATGACTTTACAGTCTGCTCCATCGCCTCTTATTTCGAGATTCTCTGACTCGAGAATCAGCAGCAAACTCCGGGTTATCACTTAACAAGTCACTTGGATAGGAACACATGGAGTGGTGGGGCTTTGACTGAACACAGGAAACTGGGACGAGCTGGGTGGGCACCATAGCATTGTTGGGCTGATGGGCCTGGATCTTTGCTGGACCATGAATAGTGGGCTGGTAGAGTGATTATTTGGGGGACACGGAAGTGGCGATGGAAGAGAGATTGGGAGTGAGTGAGATGAGACGGAGACAGGGCAAAGGAAGGAGGTGGGATATGGTTGGGGCAAGGAAAGGGGGTGGGATGGAATTGGCTCCGAGAAAAAGAAGTGTAATTAATAAAGTAGCTAATAGTTTTGTTTGCTTCCAGAAAGTCGTCACTGTGTTTCACCAGCCATCTTGATTGTTATTCTACCTGTCCATCTGACAGCACGGAGGACAATTTAGTTCAGTGCTTCAGTCAGCTTGGTAGAGATGAAACTTGACATACTGAGGAATAGTGCGAAGGCTTCTGTAACCTGCCAGCGAGCTCTTACTCTAACCTGCCTGGCAAGGTGCTTGCTCACAGATGGGAAAGCGGCATCTCCTTGCAGAGCACGAATAGCAGTGATCCTCATGTAGCAGAACCACTTTGTTTTGTTAGCGCTAAGAAAACAGCAAGCAGGAATCGGCGAGTTTCTCAAGCAACTTCGCTGGAATGAAAATAACAGCTGCTCAGCGCTCCTGCTATTGTTTCCCTGACGCGACATCAGACTGAAGCGTTACAACCAAAACAGCGTCATCCCAGTCTGCGACGCTTTCAAACTTCAGCACCCGGCTCTTAAGTCTTACTTGTTCTATCACTGACAGAGGATGAAAGAGGCGACAGCTGAAAAGGAGGCTCATGGCTGCTATCAAAGTAACCTTAATAAAAATAGTCAGCTGTGCAAGCAAAGAACATTTGGTTTCCTTGCTGTTAATGTGCATGCAAGGCACTTAAGTCCTTCTGCCATTCCAGGCTGCACAAATTGATTTTATTTGAGTCAATTTATTATTGTCCCTCGGAGGTTTCAAAAACACCAACTAAAATAAGGATTAAGGTTACATATTACCCCAGAGAAATTATATTTGGTTTACAGACCTTCAAGTGCATGCCCACACTTCCTAAAGTAGTAGGACAAGTCAGTAAAGGGATTTAAAAAATGCATTCAGGATTTCCCTAACTTTTGGTAACTTCTGCTCCTTCTTCCCGTGAACAAGATGTCGTCAGCAACCAGCACGAGCAAAGGCGGCATCCTCCCGACAGATCAAGAAACGACTTCTTCCTCTTTTAAATCTGCTTCTGCTACTAAACCGTGTGCGACTGGAGCTTGTAATTTACGTTTTGATGATGTGTTTTCGCTGTCTCTGGGGAAATCCGGCAAGGTTGAGAGCGCAGACCCACGATTGGCTCCATTACACTTCACCGATGAAAGCATTGAGCAGGATTGAAATTGATGAGGATGAGAGTGGAAGGTGAGCGGGTGTTCAGCACCCTCTGTCTGCGTTTGACCCGTCTCCCTCTCCTTCTCGCTCACCACTGCCAGAGGAAGGGCCAGGAGTCTTCCTCATGTCACAAGGTTTGATCGGCTGGCTCGCGGTGTGGACTCGTTTTGGACAACTCTGCGCTTCATGTTACATGTGCTTCTGGTTTCCTCTTACTCTTTTTCTTTTGCTATTTTGTGTGATTTGATCAGGGCGCTTCGATGCAGACTGTGGCTCTGTGACCTGCAGTCAACGAACAACACAGTGCTAAGCTGAATTGACCATTTCAAGGACTCTGTAGTCCAAACTGAATTGAACTGAACACTCCTAGACCATTTTGAGGACTCTGTGGTTCGATGTTTAATATTCTGTGTGTTATTCGCTCAGTTTTTGCCGTTCTTTTTCTCGCGCGTTGGGTGTTTGGTGTTTTCGTTGAATGGGTTCCTTGGTGTTTCTATGTTTTGTGCCTGCCTGCGGGAGAACCAATCTCAACATTGTATCTGTATAGATACTTTGATAATAAATGTACTTTGAATCTTCGAATCCTCCTCCTTTCTTCCCCTGTTCCTCATTCTGGTTCCCCCCTCACCCCGTCTGTTCTGCTCACTTGCCTATCAACCTCCCTCTGGTGCCCCTCCTCCTTCCCTTTCTCCCATAGTCAACTCTCTTTTTCTTCAGCCCTTTACCTTTTCCATCCGTGACCTCCCAGCTTCTCTCTTCATCCAATCTTCCTCACCCACACACCTCCCCCCTCACCTGGCTTCACCTATCACCTTCCAGCTTGTACTCCTTCCCCTCCCCCCCACCTTCTTATTCTGGCTTCTTCCCCTCTTCCTTTCCCGTTCTGATGAAGGGTCTCGGCCAAAAGGCTGTTTATTCCCCTCCATTGATGCTGCCTGACCTGCTGAATCTCTCCAGCATTTTGTGTGCGTTCCTTTACATTCAGGATGCTTGCGTTTATTCAGTAAGCAACAGGATATCAGAACACAATTGAACCGATCCCTCTGCAAGGACAGGTGTGTTCCTCATCTTGCCCTTTCTGAAGACCACAATCAGTTCCTTGATTCCCCAACCCCGGGAAAGATGTCTGCGTATTCACACTATGCCCCTCGTTGTATGCACACTTCAGTCTCGCATGCGCCATTGCACAAAGTCTCTGTTCGGCCTCCTTGCAAAACTCAGTCCCTCGAGTCCGGGCAGCATCCTTGTAAATCTACCTGTGCACTCTTACATTCCTGGGCATTCGAATTGATGTACCAGACCATGATACAACTGGTCAAGACAATTCAACCAGAGCATGATACAACTGGTCAAGACAGTTTCAACCAGACTATGATACAACCGGTCAAGACAGTTTCAACCAGACCATGACACAACCGGTCAAGATAGCTTCATCAGTTCATCAGTAGAAGTTTGTTCCAGTGTTCAGTGACAAGTTGAACCTCCTTATCCTTTGACGGAGGTTATCTGCTGACTCTCGAAGATTCCCACTGCTCCAGAGGATCTGCCCTGGGACCCATCATAATGCGGTACAGTCCTCTGTCCTCTGCGGAAGGTTTTCTGCAGCCGCTTGGCAGAACAGATTGCTCGCTACAGGTGAAAGTGGAGGCAGACAGGGTTATGCCTTCGGTGGAATTAAAATGAGAAACAGCTGCTTGCATTTCAGGGCACATAGGAGGCAACCCTCACGGCACCAGTGCCACGGTAGGCTGCCGGACACGCAGCAGCTGCTTGGAGGCTCAAATGTCATGAGTATTTGTGAAATGTTCAGGCGATACGTCTGTGTTTCATGGTGAGCAATTTAAATGAGCATTCCCCTGTCACGTTTTGTGTTTTTCCTGTCATTCTGGTGTTTGGCCAACTCTTCACAGCAAAATGATGCACCTGCTTAATACTTGCATGACAATTCTGATAATTTTTTAAAGTATTTTTTTATTGAGATGCAGTGCAGAATGGGTCCTTGTGGCTCTTCGAGTCGTGCCCTGATTTGATTCTCGCCTAATCACAGGACAATTTACAATGCTTTGTGAACCTACCAAACGGTACATCTTTGGACTGTGAGAGGAAACCAGAGCACCCGGTGGCCACGGGGAGAATGCATAAACTCTTTACCGGCGGCAGGGGGAATTGAACCCGGGTCGCCTGTACTGTAAAGTGAGGGGGGTCGGGGATTGTTATTGCCACTGTTCTTTTCTGTGAGTAAGGGGGTCGGGGCTGTCATCGTCCCTGTTCTTTTTGCTGCTGGTGAAGGGAGGGTGGATTTTGGAATCTTTGAGTTTTGTTCCTTTTCTTTTTCATGTTGGGGGAGGAGGAGTTGATGTCTTTCATCAGCACCCATGCCTTTTCTGTATTTCATGACTATCTGGAGAAGACGAATATCAGAGTTGTGCATGCTTACGTTGACAATAAAATGAACCTTTGCAACTTTGAACAACTCGACTCAACCGTCAATCACCCGAGCTACACACCTTCCGAATTATCTCCATGAATGATGTGTTCCTTTTATCCTGCCACGTATTGCAGAGGTGTGGATTGGCCCCAAGAGATGCACGTGTGCCTTCACAAGTCAAAGTATTGCGTACAGGAGTTGGGTTGTCACGTTGCAGTTGCATAAGATGTTGGTGAGGCCTAATTTGGAGTATTGTGTGCAGTTCTAGTCACCTATGTATATCAACAAGATTGAAAGAGTGCAGAGAAAATTTACAAGGATGTCACCCGGACTTGGGGACCTGAAAGGTTGAATAGTTTTTACCCTAGAGTGTGGGGGAATGAGGGAGAATTGATAGAGGTATACAAAATTCTGAAGGTTACAGATAGGGTACATGTTAGCAGGCTTTTTCCCACTGAACCAAAAACTAGAGGTCATGGGTGAAAGGTAAAATATTTAAGGGGAACCTGAAGGAAAACTTCTTCACTCAGAGGGTGATGAGAGTGTGGAATGACCTGCCAGTGGAAGTTGTGGGTACAGGTTCAATTTCAACGTTTAAGAGAAGTTTGGATTGGTACATGGATGGGAGGGGTATGGAATCTGAGATGCAGAGGGACTTGGGAGTCCTTGTGCGGAACACCCTGAGGGTTGACTTGCAGGTTGAGTCGGTGGTGCGGAAGGCAAATGCCATGTTATTATTTCAAGAGGTCTAGAATACAAGAGCAGGGATGTGATGCTGAGGCTTTATAAGGCACTGGTGAGGCCTCACCTTGAGTAATGTGAACAGTTTTGGGCTCCTAATCTAAGAAAAGATGTGCTGGCATTGAAGAGGGTCCAGAGGAGGTTCACAAGGATGATTCCAGGAATCATACGAGGAACGTTTGATAGCTCTAGGTCTGTACTTGCTGGAATTCAGAGGATGAGGGGGGATCTCACCGAAACCTTTTGAATGTTGAAAGGCCTAGATGTGGAGTAGATGTTTCCCATGGCGGGAGAGTCTAGGACAGTAGGGCATAGCCTCAGGATAGATGGGCGCCTTTTCAAAACAGAGATGTGGAGAAATCTCTTTATCCAAAGGGTGGTGGATTTGTAGAACTTGTTGCCACGTACAGCTGTGGAGGCCAGGTCGTTGGGTGTATTTAAGGCAGAGGTTGGTAGGTTCTTGATTGGACATGGCGTCAAAGGTTACAGGGAGAGGGCCGGGAACTGGGGTTGAGGAGGAGATAGAGAAAAAAGATCAGCCATGATTGAATGGTGGAGCAGACTCGATGGGCCAGATGGCCTAATTCTGCTTCTATGTCTTATGGTCTTATGGACATACCAAATCTCTTCAAACTCCCAATGAAGCATAGGCGCTGGCGTGCCTTCTCAGAGTAGATCTTCAGAAGTATGGAGACTCAGGAGGTTGAAGCTGCTCACCCTTTCTACTGCCGGCCCTCAACAAAGAGCCCCCTCCCATGTTCCCCTTTCTTCTTCCTCTTTCTTCCCTCCACTGTAAGCTGAAAAAAACATCTTGCACCACGTCTGTGACAGAACTATCATTTGGATCCAACTGAACAGCTTCGGCGTAGTTTTGATGTCTTGCTGTGAGCTGTATCAAACTAAAAAAAAAATTTCTCAGATGTTTGTGTGTGTGTGTGTGCGCATACGTTTTCTTAAAAGCAGAGCAAAGCTGTCGCTTGTGAGCATCTGGTGCAGTCAGGTTTAGTTTCAGTGGCCGTTGAGCGGCTGCATGTGTTGCAAGGCTCACTGACTTGAAATAATCCCTCGTACGCAGCGGCGAGTTAAAAGTGCTTCCGATTCAAGTTGGTCTCCCTCTGGCAGCTTTCTGTAAGTACTCCATTCTTGGTTGACTTTAACCTCCACAGTCCCTAAGGCTTGTACTTGTCTGAGCCAGAGAAATAGTGCTCAGTCACTGTCGTCAGTCCAGATTTGATCAAAATCAGAATCAAGTCTAATATCAATGGCATATGTCATGAAATCTGTTGTCTTTGCGGCAGCAGTGCGATCTAATACGTAATAGAAGAGTAAAAGATCTGTGAATTGCAGTTAGTATTTTATATACAATAGTTAAATAAGCAGTGGAAAAAATAGAAATTAAAAAGTAGTGAGGTTCATGGGTTCAATGTCCATGCAGAAATCGGACGGCAGAGGGGAAGAAGCTGTTCCTGAATCGTTGAGTGTGTGCCTTCAGGCTCCTGTACCTCCTTCCTGGTGGTAGCAATGAGAAGAGGGCATGACCTGGGTGGTGGGGGTCCTTAATGATGGACGCCGCCTTTCAGAGGCGTCCTTGCTATTAATCTGAACTGGGCATGCTGTATATGAACCACACACACACACACACACACACACACACACAAAATGCTGGAGGAACTCAGTAGGCCAGGCAGCATTTGTGGGGAAAAAAGTACAGTCAACGTTTCGGGCGGAGACCCTTCGGCAGGGCTGGAGAAAAAAATACTGTATGTGAACCCTTAAAGTCAGAATCAGGTCATGACATCTGTCATGTAATTTGTTTTTATGCAGTAGCAGTGCATACACTATACTAAAAATTACAGTAAGAAATTTACATAAGAAGGTAAGTAGTGTGAAAAGAGACCAAAAACGGTGAGGTAGCGTTTGTTGTCCGTTCAGAAATCCGATGGCAGAGGAAATCTGATGTCTTCAGGCTCTGCTCTGATGGTAGCAATGAGAAAAGGGCATGTCCTGGGTGGCGAGGGTCCTTAATGGGTAGTGTAGAGGTTATCACGATGCTTTACAGTACAGGTGACTCAGGTTCAAGTCCTGCCACTGCCTGTAAGCAGTTGGTATATTCTCTCCATGACCACGAGGGTTTCCTCCAGGTGCTCTGGTTTCCTCCCACAGTCCAAAGATGTACCAGTTGGTTGGTCAATTGGTCACTGTAAACTGTCCCACGATTAGGATTGGATTAAATTGGAGGACTGCCGGGTGGCGTGGCTTGAAGGGCCGGGAGTGCCTATTCCACACTGTCTCTCAATAAATAAACTGATGATCACCTTTCGAAGATGTCCTCAGTGCTGGGGTGGCTGGTGCCCATGATAGAGCTGGCAGAGCTGGCAACTTTCTGCAGCTTTATACGATCCTGTGCAGGCCCCCCCCATACCAGACAGTGAAGCAACCAGTTAGAATGCTCCCCACAGTATACATTTATAGAAATTTGCTCAAGTCTTTGATGGCATACCAAACTTCCTCAAACTCCGAGTGAAGTAAACACAGGTTATATATGTATTTAATGGCTTATGTTTATAAAGTAGTATATTTAATTTAGTTTTCACTGTGCAATACTGGGTATTAGGGTGATGAAATATCTTTGCACTTTTGGATCCAGGATATCTTTGCATTTAAATCCTTGTTCAGAAAGAAGTCATGTTGCTGTGATGCCCATGGCCTGAACTCAGCTCTCTCTTCTATTTTGCCCGTTACACTGCTGACATTTATGGCAACAATGAAGGTCTATTTAGGTTTTGATAGCTACATTTAATATCAGAGACATGTATACAATATACACCCCGAAATTCTTTTTCTTCGCAAACATCCACAAAAACAGAGGAGTGCCCCAAAGAATGAATGACAGTTAAATGTTAGAACCCCAAAGCCCCCCCAACTCCCCCCTCCCACACACAAGCAGCAGCAAAGCGATGACCCCCCTCCCCCACCCACAAAAAAACAAGAGCGCCCCCCACCCCCCCCACCGAGCACCCAAGCGTGCAGCAAAGCATCGATAATGACACAGACTTGCAGTACCCCAAAGACTACTCGTTCACCCGGTATTCGACATTTTTAGGATTCTTCATTGCTGTTTCCAAAGCAATTTTGTTTGACCAGTCAGACAAAAGCCCATAAAGCCCAGACTCTAACTAGTACAGCATGGCAAAGTTATAGTCCTCTTGGATGGCTTCTGTTTGCTACCCTGTGTTTTTCTGACTTTTATTCATTTATTGTTTATAGCTAAAGCGCGGAATAGGCCCTTCTGGCCCACCAAGCCGCGCTGCGCAGCAATCCACGAATTAACCCTAGCCTAATCACAGGACGACTAACCTACTAACTCTTCAGTCTTCAGACTGCGGCAGGAAATGGGAGCACTTGGATGAAACCCCTGCACCCACACGAAGATCGTACGAGCTTCCTGACAGAAGACGCTGGAACTGAACCCCAAACTCCGACGCCCTGAGCTGTAATAGCATTGTGCTAACCGCTATTTTATCCGTGGCGACCAGTTTGCCTCTGCTCAACCTGAAACACGAAATGCATCTCCTCAGCTCATCGCAGGAACCAGCCGCCATTCCGTAAATTGTCTACACTTCTCGCTGCCCCAGTAGAGCATCCAACGTAATCAAAGACCATCCCCCCCCGACCCTAGATGTTCTCTGTTCTCCCCTCGCCCATCGGCAGAAGATACAGAAGCCTGAAAGCACATCCCACCATGGACAGCTCCTATTATAAGACTCTGGAATGGATCCCACATACAGCAAGATGGACTCTTGACCATCAAGTCTATCTCATCACCTTATTGTGTGCCTGCACATTCTCTGTAACTCTACTTATAGTTCATTGTCATTTAACTATATAGGTGTAAACCGCCAAATGAGACAAAAAGTTTCTCCAGACCAGAGTGTAAAGCGCAGTAGTACACATAACGCACCATAACTTAGGAAAGTAAGGATAAAATCTACAGATGAATAATGGATACATAAACAAAATAAGATGTATAAATTAAATATTGTAGAGTACAGAACAGATTAACCAGTGACACTTGGAACACGATGCGGCAGGGAGTTCAGAAGCCTAATGGCCTGAGGGAAGAAACTGTTTCCCATCCTGGCCGTTCTTGTCTTTGTGCATCGGAGTCTCCTGCCTGACGGTAGAAAGTCAAAGAGGATGCTGGATGGATGGGTGGGATCCTTGATAACACTAAGGGCCCTGCGTATGCAGCGCTCCTGATAAATGCCCCCGATGGACGCTAGGGAGACCCCTATGATCCTCTCTGTTCTCACAGGGACTTCCGGTCCGATGCTCGGCTGCTCCCAGACCAGATGGAGATGCAGCTTGTCAGGACACTGTCAGTGGTGCTCCTGTGAAATTTAGTTAAGATGGGGGTGGGGAGGGTTCCTCGCTTGCCTCGATCTCCTCAGGAAGAAGGCTGCTGTGCCTTCTTATTCATGGAGGTGATATTGAGGACCAGCTGACACTGTCCGGTCAGTTATTGTTTTTCCCTCGTCCCACCTCAGTACGCTGATGCGATGCAATGAAATGGTTGGAGTAGTTGGCTAGCAGAGCGATGTTTTTCACCTATGTACAGTGACAACAGTTACCACTTGCTATATTGCACTACATTGAGAACAAACAGACATCATTATAAAGGTCATGTATAATTCTTTCTTCTCCAGCCCTTTACCTTTCCCAGCTGCCCGGCTTCACCTAACACCTTCCAGCTAGCCTCCTTCCCCCCTCCCACCTATATATTCAGACATCTTTCTCCTTCCTTTTCAGTCCTGAGGAGGGATCTTGTCCCAAAGCGTCGACAGTTCATTCATTTCCGCAGAAGCTGCCTGGCCCACTGAGTTCCTCCAGTGTTTTGTCAGTGTATTGCTCAACATGATGCGAGTAATCTGTAATATGCCAACAGTACAAGCAAATCTTGCTATTTCTGCCTTTTCTCGAAATAACTTTGATAACTTTAAATATTAGCCAAGTTCACTTCTTACTATAAGATATTTCTTGACTTGCTGGCTTTTGTTCATGCCAGTAATCTCATCTCCGGAAACCCTGGTTGCCTTGTTAAAGTATAACTGGCTGCTTATTTAAATAGCTATTTTTACACATATGATCTGATATTAACTACCTTGAAGCAAAATTCATTCTGATTTATTCGATCTAGAGTAGGTTCCCTGACTAATTTTCATCTTCCCTCTGCATAATATCGGAGTTGCCAACAGTAACACGAGGAAGTCTGCCGATGCTGGAAATCCAGAGCAACACACACACAAAATGCTGAGGCAACTCAGCAGGCCAGGCAGCGTCTATGGAAATGAGTAAACAGTCGATGTTTCGGGCCAAGACCTTTCTTCAGGGCTGGAAAGGAAGGGGGTTGAGGCAACAAAATAAAAAGGTGGGTGCGGGGGCGAGGAAGAGCGATAGCTGGGAGGTGATAGGTGAAGCCAGGAAAGATAAAGGGCAGGAGAGGAAGAAATCTGATAAGGGAGGAGAGTGGACCATAGGAGGAAGGAAAGGAGGAGGGCGAGGTGATAGGCAGGTGAGAATAAGCCAGGGTGGGGAACAGAGAAAGAGAAAAGGAGGAGGGAAATTTTGTTTACCTGAAAGAGAAATCGGTGTTCACGCCATCAGGTAGGAGGCTACCCAGATGCTGCTCCTCCACCCTAAGGGTGCCCTCATCTTGGCACAAGCGGAGTCCATGCATCGTCCTGGGTCACACACAGGCCTTTCAGCCTGTCATTAATGTGCCAACCATTAAGTCCATGTCTATACTAAACCTGCTACGACATGCTCCCGGGGTTTAGATGCTCTAACTCTCCGGTATGAGGATGGCTGGTGCGACCCCTTTAAAGATTCAGGACCGCCCCGCTATTTGACATCCCGGTTTTGGAATTGAGTATTTAAAAGAGCACCTGAACTGAGGTCCGTTAAGCCCAACCGGAGATGTCGTCTAGCGTTCTGTTTCGTGCTCCATTCCCGGTCCAGTTTTATTCCGTGTCTCCATCCTAGCCTCAGATGCTGCAGCACTTGGGTCCAAACTATCCTCTTCAAGGACTCTCGTCACAATACCAAGCATATTTTCCAGTGCTTTGCCCATAAATCCCTGTTCTGCGGTTTTCCAAGTGTTCATCTGAATACCTCTGTCACCTTGCATAAAATCAGCTCTCTTCACTTGGATAAAGATGCGTAATAGTTGTTACAATTCTGCTTCTCCTCTTTTTAACCATCTAAGAGCCCTAAAGTATTTTGGTTTTTATGGTTTTAATGCATCTTAACCAGGACAGAGACATTTATTAGTGATCCATCACATTTATAGCTGAGAATGCACAACCCTTGCCGCCTGCAAAATGCAATGTTGCAAAGAACAAGGTCTATAAATCCCTTTCTAAATACAAGGGGTTCTACATGTGATGCCCTGGTTCACATCTTTACTGTTATGCTGTAGGTATTTCATTTAGCAGCTCAGTAAGAGCAGTCTGTTCTGCTTTCAGCCTGTTCGGGTTACTGTTGAAGATGAGGGATGATGAGGAATGTGTGCCGTCCAATTAACGGGAGCTTTTTCTTGGTGGGGGACAACAAGGTTGGCCTCGGGCTTTTGCTCGAGAGGAGATGGAGAGAGAAGACGCTGGGGAGAACCGGTCGTAGCGTACGGTCTGGTAGGAGACCCGTTTGTTTGAGAAGGATTGCGAGCGACGTTCGGGAGGTGGTGGGTGCTTTTACGTTGACCGAAGGCCGGGTGCGTGAGTGATGGAGAAGTTCAAAATGAGCTCCAACTTGTGCACATTTGACTGTTTAATTAGAATGGGCCCTTTTCTTTTTGTTATTCTTTACAAACCCTTCAGTTAAATATAATCCCTTTAATCGTATGCAGTGTACTGACTGTTATTTCATGGTGAATTACACAGCATCCACACGCACCGGGGTTTGGAGTGGGATGAGCGTGCCTCAATTTCACGAGTTCGACGTGGCTGGGAGTCGTCTTCCCTAGACTTATTCAGCCGCGGAAACCAAGGTGCTTTCATACAGATGCTGGGAATCCAGAGTAACACACACACACAAAATGCTGGAGAGACTCAGCAAGTCAGGTAGCATCGATGGAGAGGATTAAGGGTCTCAGCCCGATGCTCTGGGCTGAGACCCTTCACTAGGACTGGAAAAGAAGTGGGCCAAAGCCAGAGTAAGAAGGTGGTGGAGGGTAGGACTGTACGAGTTGGTAAGTGATAGGTGAGGGTGGGTGGGGAGAAGGGGGGGTGAAGCGGGACGGTGGGGGGGCAATGGGTGGCAAACTCAAAGGGTTGAGGAAGGAATCTGATAGGAGGGGAGAGTGGACCGTGGGAGAAAGGGAAGGAGGAGGGAGACCAGAGGGAGGTGATAGTCAGGCAAGGAGAAGAGAGGAGCCAGAACGGGGGGATGGAAGAAGAAAGAAAGGTGAGGGGGACGCAAGTTGGAAAAATCGATGTTCATGCCATCAGGTTGGAGGCTATGCAAAGGGAATATGAGGTGTTGCTCCGGCAACCTGAAAGTGGTCTCATCATGGCAGGAGAGGAGGCCATGGGCGACACGTCAGAGTGGGAATAGGTATTGCGATTATAATGGTTGGACACCGGGAAATCCTGCTTGTTGCGGACAGAACGAATGTCCTCATGTTTTCTTGCTTCTTACAATGCTACATTCTCATTATGTATCGACTTAACAGTGGTTTCAGAAGTTCAATAAAGGCAGAGGTCTTCTAGTACATATCAAGCTCCCCTTTCAGATTTGTTGTGTTTCCCCGCATATCCTTGGGCTGTTTTGACTTCAATGAATGTCGTCATATCAGAGCCGATGGCACCTTATTGGTCAGATGTACCTTTGGGTTCCAGAACTTAAAGGCAAAAGGCAAAGATACGCCATACAAGCTGCACTCCTCCAACCACTGGAGAGTGCTGCTACCTCACAAGTGGGGTCTGCAATGATTGGAGAAAGTTTGCAGAGTCCCTGCAGTGGCTCAGTGGGTTCCTAACAGCCTGATAGAAATTGTTTTTGCTACAAAGGAGAGAGCTGGTTGGGAGAAATTTACAGGGGAAACCTACCCTCTCACTCTGCCTTACCCCCGCCCCCCCCCCCCCGCAAGAGGGACCAGAGGGCACAGCCTCAGAATAGAAGGATGTCTCTTTAGAAAAGAGATGAGGAGGAATTTCTTTAGCCAGAGTGTGGTGAGCTTTTGGAATTCATTGTCACAGACAGTTGTGGAGGCCAAGTCATCGGGTATACTTAAAGCAGGGGTTTATAAGTTCTTGATTAGTAAGGACACCAACGGTTACAGAGAGGAGGCAGGAAAATGGGGTTGAGAGGGATAATAAATCGATCATGATGAAATGGCGGAGCAGACTTATTGAGCTGTATGGCCCAATACTACTCCTGTTTCTTTTGGTCTAATGATCTTATTTATAGGAGGCATGCATTTTGTGTATGAATACTACCAAGACGTTTCAACATGATGGGTAAGATGTTGCCAGGGAAGCTGATATAATGAGAAGGAAATTTTAGGAAAAAATATTTCCAGGTGATGCAGTCTTATTTCAAAGACAAAGTGTTTTGGAACTTCAGTATGTGATCAAATCTTCCTGGGTGAGTGGCTTTATTTTGCATTTGTCTTAATTATTACGCTTTACAGTACAGATGACCTGGTTTCATTTCCTACTGCTGCCTGTAAGGAGTTTGCAAATTTCTCCATGACTGCATGGGTTTCTTCCGGTTGCTTCCACTGTGCCTTTGCAAGGACTCTGCATACTTTCTCCGGTCATTGCATCCTCTGCTTGATAGGCAGCAACACTCTCCAGTGGCTGGAGGAGCGCAGCTTGTGTGTTTCCTCCTGCAATCCAAAGATGTACCGGTTGGTAGGTTAATTGGTCATTATAAATTGTTCTGTGATTAGGCTCGGGTTAAATCTGGGGAATGCTGGGTGCTGGAGCTCAAAGGACCGGAAGGGCCAATTTTGCGCTGTATCCCAATAAACAGATAGACAGATAAATGGAAATACAAATAAATAGATAGATAGATAGATAAATAAATAAATAAATAAATGGATGGATGGATGGATGGATAGATTGATAAATAGATAGATAGCTAAATGAGAAATATATTCCTGGTCAGACACTTGGAGTACTGTGCTTAGTTCTGGTCGCCTCACTACAGGGAGGATGTGGAAACCATAGAAAGAGTGCAGAGGAGATTTACAAGGACGTTTCTTGGATTGGGGAGCATGCCTTATGAGAATAGGTTGAGTGAACTCGGCCTTTTTTCCTTGGAGCACCGGAGGATGAGAGGTGAGAGTCAGCATCAAACTCAACCTAGATCTGGCTTAGGGATTCCACCTCTGGGGTTTTCCTTGGGGCTTACTCCCGAAACCTTCTCCCTGACTGCGGAGGTGTGGGATCTCCAGGGTAAGCTGTGAACCACAGCTGATGAACCCCCATCTGCCTGAAGCAACTGGTTTTAAGACATTAGTGAACATCGTTGCCCCTTCTCCAGTCAGTAGAAACGGTTTCCGTCAGGCTTAGTAGCTAAAACCAGCAGGCGGGCAGTTGTCAGAGGCTATTTGAGGTGCATGCCATTGGGAGCATTTAATTGGTGGTGGGAGCTTGTCCCCATTACCAGCCTGGTTGTAACAACTTTAAAGAACCTCCACACTGTTAATTCCTAACTATATATTAGGGATTGGTATTTATTGGTATTTACTTTTCCATAGTTCTAATATCTCCAGAACTATTATGTACTGAACAGTATTGCACCATCTTTATTTATATTTATCCTTGTGACAGTCAATCCATTTTAATTAGATGTTTGTTCAATTGTAAAATGTTAATCAATTCAACATCAGTTACAGCTGTATAAGACCTTGGTCAGACCCCACTTGGAGTACTGTGTTCAGTTCTGGCCACCTCACTACCGGAAGGATGTGGATACTATAGAGAGAGTGCAGGAGAGATTTACAAGAATGTTACCTGCATTGGAGGGCGTACCCCATGAGTGAACTTGGCCTTTTCTGCTTGGAGCCACGGAGGATGAGAGGTGACCTGATAGAGGTGTATAAGATGATGAGAGGCATTGATCGTGTGGATAGCCAGAGGTTTTTTTCCCCAGGGCTGAAATGGCTAGCACGAGAGGGCACAGTTTTAAGGTGCTTGGAAGTAGGTACAGAGGAGATATCAAGGGTAAGTTTCTTATGCAGAGAGTGGTGAGTGTGTGGAATGGGCTGCCGGTGACGGCGGTGGAGGTGGATATGATAGGGTCTTTTCAGAGACTCTTAGATAGGTACATGGAGCTTAGAAAAATAGAGGGCTATGGATAACCCTCGGTTATTTCTAAGGGAAGTACATGTTCGGCATAGCTTTGTGGGCCGAAGGGTATATATTGTGCTGTAGGTTTTCTATGTTTCTATATTCCTTTGAACAAAATGTTCATATTATTAAGGAAACAAACTTGGCGGAAATGACTCTTGGATTGTGAAGTGAAAGCAGGGTTGATGCACAGGTTTTGAATCATCATAGTCCATACAGGTGTTCAGGTTGGAATGTGGCATACTATTTGTGAACTAGGAAAGGATTGTTACATCAAACCTCTTACTGTCCTTGCATTTTTCGGACTGGATCACTGAGTATTTGGGCTTTGTTTCTTTGTCACTTATCAACTAACCTTACCACTCTGTCGACTCAACCACCATTACAGATCGTTACGCCATCTCGACATTGCAATCTCATTTCTGTCCTTGGATGCACCATGGGGAATTAGGCTATAAGGCGTAGGAGCAGAATTAAGCCATTTGGCCCATCGGATCTGCGCCGCCATTTCATCATGGCTGATCCATTTTCCCTCCCAGCCTCAATCTCCTGCCTTCTCCCCGTATCCCTTCATGTCCTGGCTATTCAAGAGTCTTTCGATCTCTGCCTTAAATGTACCCAAACACTCGGCCTCCCCAGCTGCCCGTGGCAATGAATTCCACGGATTCACCACTCTCTAGCTAAAGAAGTTCCTCCTCATCTCCATCCTAAAAGGGTGCCCCTCGATTCTGAGGCTGTGTCCTCTAGTCTTAGACTCCCCCAACACAGGAAAAATCCTCTCCACACCCATTCAATCGAGGCCTTTCATCATTCGATCGGTTTCCTCATTCTTCTGAATTCCAGTGAGTACAAACCCAGAGCCATCAAACACTCTTCATATGACAAGCCTTTCAAACCTGGAATCAGTTTCACGAATCTCCTTTGAACCCTCTCCAATGTCAGCACAACCTTGCTTAGATAAGGGGCCCAAAACTGCTCACAGTACTCCAAGTGAGACCTCACTAGTGCTTTATAAAACCTCTGCATTACATCCTTGTTTTTATATTCTAGTCCTGTTGAAGTGAATGCTAACATTGCATTTGCCTTCCTCACTACCGACTCAACTTGCAAATTAACATTTAGAGAATCCCTCACAAGGACTCCAATGTCCCTTTGCACCTCAAATTTTTGAATTTTCTCTCCTCCTCCTTTTATTGGTGTTCTCGGCTTTACTTCAAAGTTCAAAATTCAAAGTAACTTTATTATCAAAGTTTGTATATGTCACAACAATAAGATACATTTTCTTGTGGGCATTTATAGTAGATAAAAGAAATACAATAGAATCAATGAAAAACTACATACAAAGACTAGCAACCAATATGCAAAAGAAGACAAAATGTGCAAATGTAGACCAAAAAAAAACAAATGCCTCTCTCATGCTTGCATTTACCCTATAGATAGGATGAGTCCACTGAGGTTGGCTGGGAGGACAACGAGAGGTCATGGGTTAAGGGTGAAAGGTGAAAAGCTTGAGAATATGAGGGGAAACTTCTTCACTCAGAGGGTGAATAGTTTTCTTCAAGATGCTCAATGTGCCTGAAGCATAACTTTCACTGCTTGTAGCTGTTGTGTGCTGGGGCAGCAGGCTGAGGGTAGCAGACACCAACAGAATCAACAAACTCATTCGTAAGGCCAGTGATGTCGTGGGGATGGAACTGGACTCTCTGACGGTGGTGTCTGAAAAGAGGATGCTGTCTAAGTTGCATGCCACCTTGGTCAATGTCTCCCATCCACTACATAATGTACTGGTTGGGCACAGGAATACATTCAGCCAGAGACTCATTCCACCGAGATGCAACACAGAGCGTCATAGGAAGTCATTCCTGCCTGTAGCCATCAAACTTCACAACTCCTCCCTTGGAGGGTCAGACACCCTGAGCCAATAGGCTGGTCCTGGACTTATTTCATAATTTACTGGCATAATTTACATATTACTATTTACCTACTTATGGTTCTATTACTATTTATTATTTATGGTGCAACTGTAACGAAAACCAATTTCCCCCTGGGATCAATAAAGTATGACTATGACTATGACTATGATTACTACTATGCCAAACTGTTGTAATCATATTTATAATGATTCTGTAAGAAGAGAAAGCTGAATTGTTTTCCTTCTTTAAGTAAAACCTGCCCAAGTCTTGAATACTGCTGCATTATTTGAGGGAACGTTGCACACTTCAATTCTTGCACTACCGGACAAAAGTAGTTAGGATCACTACTTTATTTTAAGAATGTGAAATGTCAGAATAATAGTAGAGAGAATGATTTATTTCAGCTTTTATTTCTTTCATCACTTTCCCAGTGGGTCAGAAGTTTACATACATTTTGTTAGTATTTGGTAGCATTGCCTTTAAATTGTTTAACTTGGGTCAAACATTTGGGTAGCCTTCCACAAGCTTCTCACAGTAAGTTGCCAAATTTTGTTCTTTTCCTCCAGACAGAACTGGTGTTTGTCCTTCTCACACTGTATTGTAATCACCTGCAACCCTTCCTTCAAGAATTTTAAACAGGAGTCCTTTATCAATATTGTAATTAGATTTTTAACTCAAGGTTATGTCACTTAATCTCTGCTTGTCAATTTATCTTAATGACCTTCCGCTCTTTAAAGTGACTTTCTTTATCGTTGTGTAAAATACAGGGACTTTAATGATGAGCAACACACGCAAAATACTGGAGGAACTCAGCAGGCCAGGCAGCATCTATGGAAAAGAGTAAACAGTCAACATTTCAGGCTGAGACCTTTCAGCACTGAGTCCTGGTGAGGGGTCTCGGCCCGAAACATCGACTGTTTACTCTTTTCCTTAGATGCTGGCCTGGCCTGCTGAGTTTGTCCAGCATTTTGTGCGTGTTGCTTTGGATTTCCAGCAGCTGCAGATTTTCTCTTGTTTGTGATTGGACTTTAATGATGACTTGGTATCTTGTCAATTGTACAATGATGCCCAAAGTCTGCGAGTGTGGGAATATGTGATCAAGGGCTGGAGATCAGAGGCCTGGAGGCGGCCTGTCATTTAAGACTGGAGGTCAGAGGTGGCCTGTTGTCTAGAACTGGAGGTCGGAGGCCTGGGTGCGACCTGATCTTTAGAACTGGAGGTTGGAGATCTGGAGGTGGCCTGTCCTTCTGGACTGGAGGTCAGAGGCCCGGAGGCGGCCTGTCCTTTAGGACTGGAGGTCAGAGGCCTGGAGGCGGCCTGTCCTTTAAGACTGGAGGTCAAAGGCCCAGAGGCATCCTGTCCTTTAGGACTGGAGGTCAGAGGCCTGGAGGTGGCCTGTCCTTTAGGACTGGAGGTCAGAGGCCTGGAGGCGGCCTGTCCTTTAAGACTGGAGTTCAAAGGCCCAGAGGTGACCTGTCCTTTAAGACTGGAGGTCAAAGGCCCAGAGGTGACCTGTCCTTTAGGACTGGAGGTCAGAGGCCTGGAGGCGGCCTGTCCTGAGGTTGGAGGCCTGTGTGTGTGTGTGGCTGGGTAGGAGGGTGGCAAAAGGTACTGTTTTGTTGTTGCAGCTTGTGTTGTTCCGCTGAACCTAGTGGACATACCACGTTGATGCAGGAATGAGTGGCGACACTTGTGGGCTGCCCCCAGCAGGCTTTAGGTTGTGTTGGCCATTAACACCAATATTTCAATCTACAAAACTCTGCAAATATCTCAGGCACATATACAGTATGTACAGTTGAAGTCAGAAGTTGACATACACCTGAGCGAAATACATTTAAGCTCAGTTTTCACAATTCCTGATATTTAATCCTAGAAAACATTCCCTGTCTTAGGTCAGTTGGGATCACTACTTTATCTTAAGAATGTGAAATGTCAGAATAATAGTAGAGAGAATGATTTATTTCAGCTTTTATTTCTTCCATCACTTTCCCAGTGGGTCAGAAGTTTACATACACTTTGTTAGTATTTGGTAGCATTGCCTCTAAATTGTTTAGCTTCGTCAAACATTTTGGGTAGCCTTCCACAAGCTTCTCAAAGTAAGTTGCTGGAATTTTGTTCCATTCCTCCGGGCAGAACTGGTGTAACTGAGTCAGGTTTGCAGGCCTCCTTGCTTGCGCACGCTTTTTCAGTTCTGCCCACAAATTTTCTATCGGATTGAGGTCAGAAAATGATGTCAAGTCTGGTTCATCCTTGGGAGCAATTTCCAAATGCCTGAAGGTACCACGTTCATCTGTACAAACAATAGTACGCAAGCATAAACACCATGGGACCACGCAGCCGTCATACCGCTCAGGAAGGAGACGCGTTCTGTCTCCTGGAGATGAATGTACTTTGGCGCGGAAAGTGCAAATCAATCCCAGAACAACAGCGAAGGACTTTGTAAAGATGCTGGAGGAAACAGGTAGACAAGTATCTATATCCACAGTAAAACGAGTCCTATATCGACACAGCCTGAAAGGCTGCTCAGCAAGGAAGAAGTCACTGCTCCAAAACCACCATAAAAAAGCCAGACTACAGTTTGCAAGTGCACATGGGGACAAAGATCTTACTTTTTGGAGAAATGTCCTCTGGTCTGATGAAACAAAAGTTTAACTGTTTGGCCCTAATGACCATCGTTATGTTTGGAGGAAAAAGGGTAAGGCTTGCAAGCTGAAGAACACCAGCCCAACCGTGAAGCATGGGGGTGGCAGCATCATGTTGTGGGGGTGCTTTGCACC
This sequence comes from Mobula birostris, assembly GCF_030028105.1. Classification (NCBI taxonomy): domain Eukaryota; kingdom Metazoa; phylum Chordata; class Chondrichthyes; order Myliobatiformes; family Myliobatidae; genus Mobula; species Mobula birostris. Next base: position 8,537,028 of record NC_092397.1, read on the forward strand.
AGGAGGGACTGGTGCACTTCACAAGATAGATGGCATCATGAGGAAGGAAAATTATGTGGATATATTGAAGCAACATCTCAAGACATCAGCCAGGAAGTTAAAGCTCGGTCGCAAATGGGTCTTCCAAATGGACATTGACCCCAAGCATACCTCCAAAGTTGCGGCAAAATTGCTTAAGGACAACAAAGTCAAAGTCTTGGAGTGGCCATCACAAAGCCCTGACCTCAATCCGATAGAAAATTTGTGGGCAGAACTGAAAAAGCGTGCGCGAGCAAGGAGGCCTACAAACCTCACTCAGTTATACCAGTTCTGTCTGGAGGAATGGAAGAAAATTCCAGCAACTTATTGTGAGAAGCTTGTGGAAGACTAACCAAAACGTTTGACCCAAGTTAAACAATTTAGAGGCAATGCTCCCAAATACTAACAAAGTGTATGTAAACTTCTGACCCACTGGGAAAGTGATGAAAGAAATAAAAGCTGAAATAAATCATTCTCTCTACTATTATTCTGACATTTCACATTCTTAAAATAAAGTAGTGATCCTAACTGACCTAAGACAGGGAATGTTTTCTAGGATTAAATGTCAGGAATTGCGAAAAACTGAGTTTAAGTGTATTTGGCTAAGGTGTATATAAACTTCTGACTCTAACTGTAGCTGGAATGCACTTTTTCATAGCACTGTATTTGTCAACGTGGAGCGGACAGCGAGTTTGTAAATCTGGCGGGAGCAAAGGACGTTGGGAACAGCGAGGGCGGAGCACTGTGGGAGGGGTGTGGGACAGGTGGCAGAGGAGGAGTGCCGGGGAGGTGGGGGGTGGCGCAGGTGCAGACATCCCCAGCCCTGAGACACCAAGCAATGTCATTTGATTCCAAACAATTGGTTTATTGATCAGTAAAGAGTTTCTCTCTGGTGCGTCCCACTCCCTCCTCTCTACCTTCCCCTTTTCCCAACTACGATTCTCCTCTCCCTGACCCCTTCCCACTCTCAGTCCACAATAGAGACCCATATCAGAGTCAGGTTTATCATCACTCACACACATCACGAAATTTGTTTTTCTTTGCGGCAGCAGTACAGGGCAATGCATAAAGTAGGCGGGAGGAGGCGATAGTGCACCGCGCATGCGCAGCCCTCTTGTAAAAAATGATATCGTATCCGTTAAATAGGGGCCGTGGACAATTCTGATTTGATGGAGACTGACGTGAAAGTACAGGGGAACATCTAGAAAAACTTCTGAAACGCCAGTTCGCTGCTGTCGTTACTGCGCGGTTAGGAATCTTTCGGAGGGAAGGCCTCAAAATCCCCGGCTTTGCCTGCCGTTGGCGACCGAGATGGAGGTCGAATCGTTCGGACAGAGATGGCGCTCAGTACTCGGTGTCGGAGAGCTGATCAGAGCTCAAAGTTTTCGGATGACTCAGAGTCGGACTGTGGTCGGGTATGGCAGGGAGAGTTTTTCTTCCTTCTCTCCATCTGCGTGAGAAGTGGGACATTTGAGGGACTTTGAACTTTTTACTGTGCTCATGGACTCCTTGATCAAGTTATGGTATTGTTGCACTGTTGTAACTATATGTTATAATTATGTGGTTTTGTTAGTTTTTTTCAGTCTTGGTCTGTCCTGTGTTTCTGTGTTATCACACCGGAGGAAATATTGTATCATTTCTTAATGCATGCATTACTAAATGACAATAAAAGAGGACTGCATGTCTTCGTAATCTAAAAAAAATTACTACAGTACTGTGCAAAAGTCTTAGGCACCCTGGGAGTTTTGCACAGTACTGTACATGAGATAACTAAATGACTCAGAAGCTGAAAAGTAATTAGCTGCAAACTGTTTCCATTCCAGACACAATACGTCTAAATAAGAACGACAGCCAGAGTGTTCCTCTGGGAACAAGTTGAAGACATGTCATTAGAAAAAAGTGGCAGAGTTTACCTTACCTGTAATCAAACAGACCCAGAAGCTGACAATTTCTTTTTCTATTATGAAACAATCACAGCTGAGAGAAAGAAATGCCCTAGTAGTAAGGATTTAACCGTTTATTGCACTAAATATTAAATCAGTCTCCCATCAAAATAGCCTCACAAATATCTGAAAGGTTATTATTCATTCAGTCAGTGTTCTTCTCCCTCTCCCTTCTTCCCCCTCTCTCTTCCTCCCCCTCTCTCCCTCCCTCTCTCCCTCTCTCCACTCCCTTTCCCTCTCTCCATCTTTCTCTTTCCGAATGCTTTTTGTATTTCACACCATTCTCTGTAAACCATACAAAGTGACGTGCCTGAAATCCCAGGAGATCGGCAGTTTCTGAGGTACTCCAACCACCCCATCTGGCACCAACAATCATTCCGCGGTCATAGCCACTTAGTTCACACTTCCTTCCCCTCCCCCCCACTTTCTGCTGTCTGGTCCGAACAACAACTGAACCTCTTGACCACGTCTGCATGCTTTGATGCTTTGAGTTGCTGCCACGTGATTGGCTGATTAGGTATTTGCATTAATGAGCAGGTGTGCAGGTGTGATACAGAGGCCACCTCAGGAAATGGCCTTTTGTCTATAAATGCAGTGGGGACACGGGTTGTGAAAGGAGCCACTTAACAAAAAATCATTTCTCCTTTCTTTGACGGAACGAGAGCTCTGATATCTGCATCATGGGTCTTGGTGCAACCATTCTGAAGTTCAGTTCCAATGTTGTTAAGCTGCTGATGAAAATTTCATCAATCCCCTTAATGAGATGTTGTGGCACTTACATTAGTTATGTTGGCGTTACATTTATGTAAACATTGCTATGTAAGTGTTTGACTGCATTGTAGTTCTGTTAAAACAATATCAAGTCAAGATTCAAGATACACTTATTATCAAAGAAGGTGTAAATTATACAGGCTTGAGATTTGTTTGTTCATGGGTAGCCACAAAGAAAGGAACCTGAAGGGACCCAATTAAAGAAAAAAAGAGAAAATTAAACTAAAAGGCCAGCACTTGGTGCACAAGAGAAAGAAAAACAGATACAAGTCATGCAAACAGTTGAAGCCAATGGCAACAGCATTCCCAACCAAAACTGATTCCTCAGATCCGAACACTGGAGCAGCCCGGAGTAGGCCTGAAGCCTCGCTAATCAGTTCATCATATCAGCAGCCACGGAGCACAGCGGCAGGGGCAGTCTTCATAGCCTCCGCCCCATGGAGATGTCCATCGCAGAGAATGAGCGAAATCGGCTCTTGTCCTGATTATTTATTGTCATTTAGCTATATACATGTACACCGTCAAACGAGAAGACGTATCTCCGGACAAGAGAGTGAAGCACGATAATACACAATAACTTAGGAAAGTAAGAACAAAATCCACAAATGAATTACGCGTAAATAAACAAAGTAAAGTGCATAAACTAAATATTGTCAGGTACAGAACAGATTAACCATTGACACTTCGAATGCGATGCGGCAGGGAGTTCAGAAGCCTGACGGCCTGAGGGAAGAAACTGTTTCCCATCCTGACCATTCTTGTCTTTGTGCATCGGAGTCTCCTGCCTGATGGTAGAAAGTCAAAGAGGATGCTGGATGGATGGGTGGGATCCTTGATAATACTAAGGGCCCTGCGTATGCATGAGTCCTGATAGATGTCCCTGACGGAAGCTAAGCACATTTATTATCAAAGAATATATAAATTATACACCTTGAGATTTGTCTGCTTAAGGGCAGCCACAGAGCAAGAAACCCGAATGACTCAATTTAACAAAAAAGGACCAAAAACCACCGCGCGGAGAAGGAGGGAGATAAAGAAAGCACATACAAACAATAGAAGCAAGCCAACAGCACCCACAACCAGACTGAGCTTCATAACTGCTCCTGGAGCATCCAAAGTAGGCCCAAGTCAAGCCTCAGTCCCCGGTTTTCACCGCAGTGGGGCGGAAACGCACAGCAGCGGGATCAGTTCACAGCCTGAGCGCTGTGGAGAAAGGAATGAACATTTCCGTGAGAACGTGCGAAATCAGCCTGACCCACGCCTCCATGCCTGACCCACGCCTCCGTACCTGAACCTCGCCTCTGTACCTGACACTCTGGCTTCCAGTCTATCTGGGCTGGCGTTTAAATTGACCAAGCAGCGATGTGGTAAACCATATATATGTTGTAACCGGGTTAACTGTCTGGACACGCCCCTCTGCTGACTGCCCCTGTGGCTCCTCCCACAGATTCCTGTATAAATGTGTTTCTCCTTGCCCCTCCCCCTCAGTCCGGGGGCACAGACACTCACCATGGAGGTCGTATTGTACAGCAAATAAAAGCCTTTCGGTATTTTACCTAACCTCAGTCTTTTGGAGTTATTGAAGGTGCTTCAGCCGAGTAGTGTTGTATTCTAGGACGAGGATCCTGGCACCCTGATACGCCCTGGCCGCCCCGCCGGAAGCCGTTCTCGATCTCGCCAAATTGGCCTGGCGCCTGGAGTGACCCAACCTCGTGCCCGGGTTAGGTGGACAGGCATCGGAACTCTTCCGCATCGACTCCTCTCCAAATCGCTTACTCCCTCTCCGGCAGCGACACGAGCTCCCCCTGCAAACCCGGCGTCTCGAACCCCTCGCGCCTCACGTTGGCCCAAACCAGCCTCGCCGCCGCCTGCCTCCTCACGGTCTGCGCCGATAGTCCGCCACAATTTGCTTCATTACGAGTAAAATTTTCAGTCGATTCTCTTGCCTCACGATTTGCACATCTTAAACTGGAAGTCAGTCGGATGGTGGGAAGACCCCCCACAATCCTCTCAGCCGCTCTCGCAGTCCTTTGTACTGTGGATCTCCCAGTTTGTGAAAATCAAGATCATCGACCACAAAATTCATGGAAAACCATATCAGGTTTCAGAGTGGAGCTCAGCACTGAACCTTGCTTTTTCGGTCAGGGCAGTGTTCTTCATTGATATAGTAGAAATTCCCATCGCCGTGAGCACTTGACAGAGCAATTGAATTCTCTGTAACAAGCTCTTAAGGGGACGTACAACAAAAGAAGGGACATTCTTTCAGCTTCAGTTACGAGTCGGTGGTAGGAGATTGCTCTCAAGAAGTCAGAAGGTCTTGAATAGACTAACAAGCACTGGTCACAAAAGATATTTAAGTACCTAGCCCAAAGAAAGCTCCAATTTACAGCTAGCTGGTGCCATGAAGGTCTCAGTAAAAGTCATGATTGCATCTGATAAATGACTACACTTTTGGGAAGCCGCGTTGCTGCCAAATGGCTGTGCGCCGTCTGCCTGCTCCTGCGGGCGGAAGGAAAAATAGACGAAGTCTTGTTGCCTCCAGTACAGAGACTGGATGGCCTTCTTAAAGCCGTAGCCAAGACCAAGCTGTGAGATGCGGCAGAGATCTGCAGCTATCCGGGAACGATCCTGAGGTTGGGAAGCTGAGAGTGACCATGAGTTTGACCTCCATCGGCAAAGCGATCCAGGCACAAATTTAAGGAGTTGGCACAACATGGTAAGTGAGGGGTCTTGAGATACCAACACTTCAGAGGGAAAACGCTGGAGGAACTCAGCAGGTTGGGCAGCAGCTAGGGAAACAAATAAGCAGCCAACGTTGCGGGCCGAGACCCTTCTTCAGGGCTGGAAAGGAAGGGGGGAAAGACGCCAGAATAAAAAGTTGGGGGGAGGGGAGGGAGGCTGGCTGGAGGGTGATAGGTGAAGCTAGGTGGGCGGGAAAGGTCAAGGGCTGGAGAGGAAGGAATCTGATAGGAGAGGAGAGTGGACCAATGGAGAAAGGGAAGGAGGAGGGGACCCAGGGGGGAAAGGATCGGCAGGTGAGAAAAGGTAAGAGGCCAGAATGGGAAATAGAAGAGGAGAGGGCAAGGGGAAAAATAGTGGATAATTAGGAACTGTTCCTTTTCAGAAGTTGAAACTGTTCCAAGTACTGCCATTCATGTTTGTTGGGCATGTTCTTTGCTGACAGTAATAATTCTGCTGAGAAGTCTGGTGGATTTCCTCATGGATTCCCCAAAATGAGTGCAAATTTGCCTCAAGAGTACTCAACTCAACATTCCACTGCCAAAGAGCTCATTTTTTGTGGAATTATGGAATTTTTTCCTCCCAGAAAATATCTTTCATTGTTTTCTATGAAAAGGGAAGCTAAACTCTAAACTTAACAAGACAACATTCAGTGGCCACTTTCTGAACACCTACTATTTAATCAGCCAATCACATGGCAGCAACGCGATGCATGAAAGCATGCAGACACGGTCAAGAGGTTCAGTTGGCACACAGACCAGACATCAGAATGGGGGGAGAAAAGTGACTTTGACTGCGGAATGATTGCTGGTGCGAGATGGGCTGGTTTGAGTATCTCAGAAACTACTGAATCCCCTGGGATCTTCACGCACAATGGTCTCTAGAATTTACAGAGAATGGTGCGAGAGACAAATAACATCCAGTGAGTAGAAACAGCTTGTTAATAAGGGTGGTCAGAGGAGAATGGCCAGGCTGGTTCAAGCCACATGTCTTTGGAATGTAGGAACCCCATGTAGTCACAGAAAGAATGCACAGAAAATAAATAAGTAGACAGATAAATAAATAAACAAATAGATAGATAGATAGAGTCATAATACTGAGAACATGAGTTATAGAGACCTTGAAAATGAGTCCATAGACTAAGGACTCAGTTCAGTGTTGGGGTGAGTGAAGTTATCTATGCAGCTTCAGGAGCCTGATGGTTGAAGGATAATAACTGTTCCTGATGCTGTGATCTGGTGCTTAGACTAAGTAAGAGGAGAATCAGAATCCGGTTTAATATCACCGGCATATGTGGTGAAATTTGTTCACTTTACGGCTGCAGTACAATGCAATACATGATAATATAGAAAAAACAGCATATTAAAGTTATATATATATATAAAATAGTTAAATTAAGTAAGTAGTGCAAAAATAGACAAAAATAGAAATTAAAAAAGTAGCGAGGTAGTGTTCATGTGTTCAATGTCCATTCAGAAATCAGATGGCAGAGGGGAAGAAGCTGTTCTTGAATTGTTGAGTGTGTGCCTTCAAGCTCCTGTACCTCCTTCCTGGTATCTTCATGGTAGCAATGAGAAAAGGGCATGACATGGGTGATGGGGTCCTTAACGATGGACGCTGCCTTTTTGAGACAAAGTGGAAGTTATTTTTAAGAGATGTGTAGATTGGAGTTCTGTGGAATCAGTACACATCCACGACCAGATGTATATTAAGAACTTTGACTTGGCGCACGGGTCATAGATTCCAAATTTACTGATGACACAAAACCGGGAGAAGAAATGAACTGTGAGGAGAAAAGTAACAGGGCAAATTCTGGAGTTATGGAATATAGCAAATACTAATTTCAACAGCAACCAGTCTTCAGATCTGAATGTGGATTGTACACTAATTTAAAATGCAGCACAGAACAATAGTCTTGCTGGAGCTGCAGATTTGGGTTGATTGCAAACCAGGAAACACCTATTCACCTAGTCTGCATATGTATGAATGCAATAAACACCCCTGACCTGAGATGTCTGCATATGCATGAAGGCAGCTCAGAGACAGCAGTGATTAACATTCAATCTAGGGTGCCTGGAGTGTTAGTAGTGTTTGAAATTTATACGTAACTCAAAGGAAGCATTATGAATGCATTGTGACTATAGAAATTGTCCTGCTGTTACCTTTGATTTAGCATATAAAATGTGATGTGATGTGATGTTGGGTCAGAAAGCCTCTCTCTAGCGTGTCTCCGAATACTGTCAGCTTGTGTGTTCAAATAAAGACCGGCCACGTGTCTCTCCAGTGGCTATTGTTGGCAGTCATAACAGATAGTAACAGGCTTGCAAGAGATATAGACAATCCGGTGGAATGAATGGATAGTTGGCAGATGAAAAAGTCCTGCTGAGATGCAATCTGATTTGCTTTTGTAGGATGAACAAAATATTGGCAAATCAGACTCAAACTAAATGGGGTATAACAGCTGGGGGGCAGATGTGCACGGTTTATTGAAGAGTCAGGGGATATTGAGAAAGTAGTTAAAGTGCATAAAGATTCAGGACTTTATATGAGCAAAGAAAAACAATGAAGCATTATGAAATGGTAGCACACACAAGACGCAGGAGGAGCTCAATAGGCCAGGCAGCATCTAGGGAAAAGAGGGAACAGTCGGCTCTTTGGGCTGAGACCCTTCATCAGGACTGGAACGGTAGGGGAGAAGTCAGAATCAGAAGGTGGGGGGGCGGGGAAGAAGTCCAAGGTGGCAGGTGATAGGTGGGACCGGGAGAGGGGGAGGGGTGAAGTGAAGAGCTGGGAAGCTGATTGGTGAAAGAGAGAGAGGGCTGGAGAAGGGGGAATCTGACAGGAGAGGACAGAAGACCAGGGAAGAAAGGGAAGGGGGAGGAGCGCCAGAGGCAGGTGATGGGCAGGCAAGGAGATAAAGTGGGAGAGGGACTCAGGAATGGGGAATGATGAAAGGGGGCAATTACCAGAAGTTCGTGAAATCGATGTTTATGCCATCAGGTTAGAGGCTACCCAGACGGAATATGAGACGTTGCTCCTCCAACCTGAGTGTGGCCTCATCATGGTGGTAGAGGAGGCCATGGACTGACATGTCGGAATGGGAATGGGAAGTAGAATTACTTCACCCCCCCTCCCCTCTCCTGGTACCACCTATCACCTACCACCTCCCTTCCCCCCCATCTTCTTACTCTGACCTCTCCGCTTCCTCTCCAGTCCTGAAGAAGGTCCCAGCCCGAAACGTCAACCGTTTACTCTTTTTCCGTAGAGGCTGCCTGACCTGCTGCGTTCCTCCAGAATGCTGTGTGTGTTGCTTTGGGTTTCCAAGCATCCGCAAATCTTCTTGTCATCGCGAAATGGTGTCTTGGCCATGGTGAAAGTATTGTGGCGGGTTTTGGGGACGGCGCAGAAGAATGGCTCCAGAGCAAAGGAGAGAATTCTTCACATAAAAGTTGTTGGTGAACACAGCAGGCCAGGCAGCATCTCTAGGAAGAGTGTACCTCTTCCTAGAGATGCTGCCTGGCCTGCTGCGTTCACCAGTAACTTTTATGTGTGTTGCTTGAAATTCCAGCATCTGCAGATTTCCTCGTGTTTGCGAGAGGATTCTTCTTTTGTTTAATGGGTTCTTTGCTTTGTGGTTGCCGTTGGGGAGACCAATCGCAAGGTATGTGTACTTTGATAGTAAATGAACTTTGACCTTTGAACTTTGATAATACAGAATTTGATTTTGATTCCGATCCACTGTGATTCGTTTCATTACATATATTAGCAAGGCGGGTAAAAAAGAGACATGCATTTCTGTGTGACCTCTGATGTCCCAGAGCATTTTATTGCCAAGAAAAGATTTTTTTTGACGTGTAGCCAATGTTCAAACACTGAAAGTGTGGCAACCAAACCTATTTATGTAAAACAATCCACAGAAGGAAAACTACTGTAATGGCCAGATCTGTTCCAGTCATGTTGATTGAGAGATAAGTATCAGCCAGATCACCGGGGAAAACTTCCTGCTGCTCTTCAAAATAATGTCAAAGAATCCTTTACATTCACATCAGAGAGTAGACAGGGGGCCTCTGACTTGCGTTTCTTCAGAAAGCCGGCTCTGTTCTCTAGCGACTGCAGCAGGAACGTCCGCGTCAGATTTATTTACAGCGATACAGCGCGGAATAGCCCTTCGAGGTTGCCTGGAAACCTCCGATTTAACCCTAGCCTAATCACGGAGCAATTTCCAATGACCAATTAACCTACCAACCGGTACATCTTTGGACGGTGGGAGAAAACCGGAGCACCCGGAGGAAACCCACGCGGTCACGGGGAGACTGTAGAAGCTCCTTACAGGCAATGGCGCAAATTGAACTGGCGTTGCCCACACTGTAAATCATTGTGCTAACCACTACGCTACCGTGCTGCCCCAGTTTTGTGCTTAACCTGACAGTTGAGAGAATATAGCTAACAAAAGTTAGAAGTAATTTTATTATCAAAGCACATATATGTCACCATATACAGCCCTGAGATTCATTTTCTTGCGGGCATTCACAGTAAGGGCGAAAAACACAATTGAATCGGAGCAAGACCTCCACCTTTTCGTTCTGGTGCCTTCCCTCCCCCTTCCATTTCAGTCCTGAACAAGGGTCTCGGCCTGAAATGTTGACTGTTGCTTCCTCTCCGTAGTTGCTGCCTGACCTGCTGAGTTCCCCCTCCAGAATTTTGTGTGTGTGCGTTTTGCATTATGTAAAACGTTTTCAAAGGAGAGAGTCCAGAGGAGGTTCACGAAGGTGATTCCGGGAATGAAGGGGTTAACATATGAGGAGCGTCTGGCAGCTTTGGGCCGGTACTCACTGGAATTCAGAAAGATGTGGTGGGGGAGAGGGAGGGAATCTCTTTGCACCCTACCGAATGTTGAAAGGACTTGATAGGGTGGTTGTAGAGAGGATGCTTCCTATGGTGCAGGTATCCAGAACTAGAGGGTACAACCTCAAAATTGAGGGGCACCCATTTAGAATAGTGGTAAGGAGGAATTTTTTTAGGTAGAGAGCATCGAATCTGTAGAATACTCTGCCACAGACTGCAATGGCGGCTAAGTCCGTGGGTATATTTAAGGTGGAAGTTGATCGTTTCCTGATCGGTCAGAGCATGAAAGGATATGGCGAGAAGGCAGGTGTATGGGATTGAGTGAGATCTGGGATCAGCCATGGTGGAATGGCAGCACAGCCTGGATGGGCTGAATGGCCTAATTCTGCTCCCATGTTTTATGGCCTTGTGGACCTCTGGACTCATTTGGACTCCTCTCCCAAATCCTTTGCTGCACACACTCGAGGGTTCGGGCTGTGACTCACAGAGGGAGAGAAGACTTATTCCCCTTTCGCTCTTGACTAATGCAGAAGGTGAACGGGACCATTCGCATCTGTAATCAGGGTCACGAAGCGTGGATTTGACATTCAGTAATAAAATCCATCGCTAATTCTCTTGGTGGCACTTAATACAAGAATTAATGCCTTTGCCCCTTGGCTAATCTAATGATTTTGATGAATTTACTTCCCACGACTCAGACGGTTATCTTTATCAAGCTTGTTCTGTTTTCCTTAGCATCCTTTAACAATATTCCTCCTTGTTAAGCAGATTTTGTGGCCTGACAAGAAAACTTCCCTTATTTGATTAATAAAACAATCCTTCTTTTAAAAGGACATATGAAAGTTGACCGAGTGATGTTACTTTGCTTCCATAAGGCCTGAAGTTATTTGATTTCTCCTTCAAGGAAGTTTGGTACTTTTGAAAAGAAGCAATATATTATGCAGTATCTTAAAAATAAGAAAAAAAGCAGCAAGGACTGGAAATTGGGAAAAAGAAGAGAAAACGGAGGAAACAGCAGGTCACGAGAATCTAATCCAGAAATGAAAGGATTACTGTCTGAGGAATGTCTGACAGCTCTTGGGCTGTATTCCATGGAGTTCAAGAGAATGAGGGGGGGAGCTCACAGAAACATTATGGATATTAAAAGGCCAGAACAAATTAGATATGGCAAAGTTATTTCCCATGGTAAGGGAGTCTAGGACAAGAGGGCACGGTTCCATGACTGAAGGACGTCCATTTAGAACAGAGATGTGGAGAAATTACTTTAGTCAGAGGGTGGTAAATCTGTGGAATTGTTGCCACGAGGGGCTGTGGAGGCCAAGTCATTGGGAGCATTTAAGGTAGAGATAGATAGGTTCTTGATTGGCCAGGGCATCAAAGGGTATGGGGAGAAGGCAGGGGATTGGGGATGACTGGAAGAATTGGATCAGCCCGTGACTGAATGGCAGAGCAGACTTGATGGGCCAAATGGCCTACTTCTGCTCCTATATCTTATGGACTTATGGTCTTAATTAACATTTAAATGAGAGATTTTAAGAGGTACATGAATGGAAAGGGTATGGAGGGCTTTGGTCTGGGGGAAGGTCAAAGTTCAAAGTACATTTATGATCAAAGTATATATTATACAACCTTGAGATTCGTCTTCTTACAGATAGCCACACAGCAAAGAGACCCAACAGAACGCATAAAAAGATGACCTTTAAACACCCAACGTACTTACTTACTGCCCGTTACGCCGCTGGCGTTTTGGGCAGCAATGAAGGTCCTCCATCTCTGGCGGTGTCCAGGGCTTCCTTCATCGTGTCAGTAGCTTCCTCTCGGTTTTCACTCATGGCAGTCATGCAAGTCTCAGGTGGAGACTCAGGAATACTGTCGCACTCAGACGTAGAGTGATGTTTTCTTGCTGTTTCTGTAACAGTTGAACCCCTGAACCTGGAGGTCCAGTGGACCACTCTTAGTCTGGCCTCTGCCCTTTGACCTGCTTGGCTTGAGTGACCCTATCAAAAGCCGAAGCATAAAGCCCAGCCAACAGAGTTCTCTGGGTCACTGAGGCACGCAAGCCTCCAAACCACAAGTTTGTGGTCCTCTTGGAGGAAAAGCACCTCATGTGCAGAGAGAAGAAGAAGAAAACACAAATCGTGCAAACGGTAAAAGTAAGCAAATAGCATTCAGAGCAAAAGTGAGTCCGTAGACGTGAACCCCAGAGCAGGCCACAGCCTCGGCCTCAGTTCAGCACAGAGCCAAGTAAACATCACGGAGCTTGGAGCAGGTCGATGGGACCAGGTGGAAAAATATCTTGGCACAGTCTAGAGGGGCCAAAGGGCCTGTTTCTGAGCTCTTTGATGCTCCCTGTGAAAAGAAAGTCGATGTCTCGGATTCATCAGATCCGGTGTGAAAAGGAAAAAATTCTCTGAGCTGTAGTAATTATGAATGGAAGCACAGCGTGTACCCCATACGGCAGGGCCCAAGGCTGCAGGCAGCAAGCAGATATTTTAAAATTCTGCGTGAAGCTGTGATAATGTAACTGCCGCATAATCAATCACAATATATTAAAGCATTTTTCAAATATGTATCGAGCCACCTCAGCACTTAGATTGAGGTGGTATTGATAATGTGCAATGCAATTCAACGTATTAGATATAAACTGTCACAGAATATAATTTCTTTGAGTAGGGAAGATCTAATGGCTGTTCAACATTACAGCACTGAGGCCAAGATTTCAGTTGTGAACCGATCATCTCAACTGGACTGTAGCACAGGCAGCCATTTGGATTCACAGAAGCCACTCTGATAATCACAAAGCCCCGAGCATCAGCTTTTTAAGCTCCCCTTACGATAAGGGCTTTTGACTGTCTGAGAACGTCTTTGCTGCTCGCCAGCATTCAGTAAATCTTGGCACGTGTAATAAAATAATTATTTATAAATTAGAAGTATTTCAGAAACGGCTCTCAATTTCATCATTATTATGCGCTGTGTCATGTGACATCATCATTATGCACCATGCCGTGGACGATCATGGTCCCTTGACCACGATTGCTCTTGGCAAACTTTTCTACTCAAGTGGTTTTCCGTTGCCTTCTTCCGGACAGTGTGCGTCTTTACAAGATGGGTGATCCCAGCCATCATCAATGATCCTCAGAGATCGTCTGCCTGGCGTCAGTGGTCCCCAGGGCTAAAATGGCTAACACGAGGGGGCACAGGTTTAAGCTGCTTGGAAATAGGGACCCAGGGGATGTCAGGGGTAAGTTTTTCACACAGAGAGTGCTGGGTGCGTGGAATGCACTGCTGGCAGTGGTGGTGGAAGCGGATACAATAAGGTCATTTAAGGGCCTCTTAGATAGGCACATGGAGCTGAGAAAAATAGAGGGTTATGCGCTAGGGAAATTCTAGACAGTTTCTAGAGTAGGTTACATAGTTGGCACAACATTGTGGGTCGAAGGGCCTGTAATGTGCTGTGGATTTCTATGTCCTGTGTTCTATGATTAAGAAATTTAAAAAATTGTGCTCTTTGAACAGGCTACCAGAACAGCAGACGCAGCAGGATGGATGGTGCTATGGCTATTTCTGATTGTTACAACCAATCGAAAACCCCTTGTGTGCTCGCATCCCTGGTTATGTTTGGGGAAAATAAATGTCCAGTCCTTTGCCTTAGTTAAGTAAGAGTTACTGTACAATAATGACCTTCAGAATTCTTGCCAAAGAGATTATTTCTCAGATGCCAGAATAGATGGTGAACATTGGGAAGCTACTTATCCACATTTAGTCACAGTTAAGCTGGTCTTCAGCATCCCCTCCATTGTGGCTGTCTCCAATCTGCACTGCCTTCGGAAAGCAGCCAGCGTTCGGAGTGGTGGCCAGGCTGCTGTGGAGCACCGAGAATCCAGCGTGCGTCATGGTTGCCTCAGCGGATTTGCAGGAGGTCCTTGTAGACCTTGTACCCAAGGATCAGACCATTCCCACCCCAGGCAGGAGGCACAAAAGCTTGTGGAGACGTGCCACAAGGCGCACGGACAGTTTGTGTCCGACTACTGAACGGACCTCTTCGATGAGGAAGTTGAAATCTTGATTTCTCAGGCTGCCCAGTGATGATCACTGCACTTCAATTGTCGACCTGCACGACTCACAGTTCTCTGCGAGCGGCCTGGCGTTTCAATGCCTCCGGGTGCGGCCTGGAACTGTGGACACCGATGTCGCTGACCGGTGCGCCGCAGGAGACTGAAATAACGATACAGCAGGCGGTGTGCGCTGCTGTCGGATGAAGGCCCCGACACTCACTCTCTTTTGATGGCAAGGGAGAGCCTGTTGGTCCTCGACTCGGCGGAATCGGAGAAGCGACGTGGAAGATTGTATCGCTGACTCAGCGAGCTGCTGGTCTCCCGCTCCCCTCGCTAGTGAGAGAGAGCCCGTTTGAGATATCGAAGTGTCGGGATGGAGCGTAGTTTTTCGATGATCTCTTTGGGGGCTTTGACATTGCTTGCATGTTGGGGGGAGGGGTTCGGTGTTTTTTCTGGAGCCAGTTGCGGGGTGGGGGGGGGAGGGTTGATGCTTTTGCTGCGACTTGTGTGGGGGAGAAGGGAGGGGGCTTTGGGGTGCTGGCGTTTCTGTCATTCATTCTTTGTGTTTTTTCTGTTTCGTGGCTGTCTGTGAAGAGTAAGAATTTCAGGTTGTATATTGAATGCATTTTCTGATATTAAGTTGAACCATTGAACTATCGGAATCAGGCTTATTATCACCGGCATGTGTCGTGAAATTTGTTAACTTGGCAGCAGCAGTTCAATGCAATACATAACATAGAAGAAGAAGAAAAAAATAAAATAATACTAATAAATAAATAAGTAAATCAATTACAATCTACATATAGTGAATAGATTAAAAATCGTGCAAAAAACTGAAATAATATATATTAAAAAAGGGAGGTAGTGTTCACAGGTTCAATGTCCACTTGAAATCAGATGGCAGAGGGGAAGAAGCTGTTCCTGAATCGCTGAGTGTGTGTCTTCAGGCTTCTGTACCTCCTCCCTGATGGTAACAGTGAGAAAAGGGCATGCCCTGGGTGCTGGAGGTCCTTAATAATGGACGTTGCCTTTCTGAGACACCGTTCCCTGAAGATGTCCTGGGTACTTTGTAGGCTAGTACCCAAGGTGGACCTGACTAGATTTACAACCCTCTGCTTCTTTTGGTCCTGTATAGTTGCCCCCCACCCCATCCCATGCTAGACAGAATGCTCTCCATGGTACATCTATAGAAGTTTTTGAGTGTTTTTGTTGACAAACCAAATCTGTTCAAACTTCTCATGAATTATAGCCGCTGTCTTGCCTTCTTTATAACTGCATTGATACATTGGGACCAGGTTAGGTCCTCAGAGATCTTGACACCCAGGAACTTGAAACTGCTCACTCTCTCCACTCCTAATCCTTCCATGAGGACTGGTACGTGTTCCTTTGTCTTACCCTTCCTGAAGTCCACAATCAGCTCTTTCGTCTTACTGACGTTGAGTGCCAGGTTGTTGCTGTGCCATCCTCTGTAACTTAACACTCTATTGTATGGTCACTGCTAACACGGACTAATTGTGGTCGTTGTGTCAAGAAGTCCAAGATCCAGTTACAGAGGGAGAGGAGCTGAGACTCAATGTGTACAGTTTACCCAACTGCTTCTGATCGTATTAAACACCAAGCTGAAGTCGATAAGCAACATCCTAGCATAGGAGGCATCATTTTCTAGGTGGAGGACAGAGGCTATGGCATCATCAGTGGACTGATAAGTGAACTAGGAAAGGGCCATAAGATTTGGCCCATTGTGTCTGCTTCACCATTTCATCATAGCTGATCCATTTTTCCTCTCAGCCCCAATCTCCTGCCTTCTCCCCGTATCCCTTCGTGCCTTGACTAATCAAGAGTCTATCAACCTCTGCCTTAAATATATGTAAAGACTTGGCCTCCACAGCTGCCTGTGGCAACAAATTCCACAGATTCACCACTCTCTGGCTAAAGAAGTTCCTCCTCATCTCTGTTTTAAAAGGACACCCCTCTATTCTGAGGCTGTGCCGTCTGGTCTTAGACTCTCCCAGCAGAGGAAACATCCTCTCCACATCCACTCTATCGAGGCCTTCCACCATTCGATAGGTTTCAATGAGGTCACCCCTCATTCTTCTGCATTCTAGTGAGTACAGGCCCTGAGCCATCAAATGCTCCTCCTAGGACAAGACGTGATTTAATGCTGTCCCACACAAGCTGCTCAAAGCACTTCACTTTTGTTGAGGTCAGTGCTACTGGACGGTGTAGTATACTCAAGGTAGAATGTGATAGCATATACCTACACGTACACTCTACTTTTAAATTTTAAGATTCAGTCCTGGGGTCTTGATTTACGGCCCCAAAGCCCCACAGATATTGCTCGTGTTTTGTCTGCATTAAATAACATTTCCCTGTTTCTTAACCATAGAACCATAGAAACTACAGCACAGAAACAGGCCTTTTGGCCCTTCTTGGCTGTGCCGAACCATTTTCTGCCTAGTCCCACTGACCTGCACATGGACCATATCCCTCCATACACCTCCCATCCATGTATCTGTCCAATTTATTCTTAAATGTTAAAAAAAACCCGCATTTACCACCTCGTCTGGCAGCTCATTCCATACTCCCACCACTCTCTGTGTGAAGAAGCCCCCTCTAAGGTTCCCTTTAAACTTTTTCCCCCTCACCCTTAACCCATGTCCTCTGGTTTTTTTCTCCCCTTGCCTCAGTGGAAAAAGCCTGCTTGTATTCACTCTATCTATACCCATCATAATTTTATATACCTCTATCAAATCTCTCCTCATTCTTCTATGCTCCAGGGAATAAAGTCCTAACCTATTCAACCTTTCTCTGTAACTGAGTTTCTCAAGTCCCGGTAACATCCTTGTAAACCTTCTCTGCACTCTTTCAACCTTATTTATATCCTTCCTGTAATTTGGTGACCAAAACTGAACATATTACTCCACATTCGGCCTCACCAATGCCTTATACAACCACATCATAACATTCCAGCTCTTATACTCAATACTTTGATTAATAAAGGCCAATGTACCAAAAGCTCTCTTTACGACCTTATCTACCTGTGACGCCACTTTTAGGGAATTTTGTATCTGTATTCCCAGATCCCTCTGTTCCACTGCACTTCTCAGTGCCTTACCATTAACCCTGTATGTTCTACCTTGGCTTGTCCTTCCAACATGCAATACCTCACACTTGTCTGTATTAAACTCCATCTGCCATTTTTCAATGCAAACAACAGGAATTCTGCAGATGCTGGAAATTCAAGCAACACACATCAAAGTTGCTGGTGAACGCAGCAGGCCAGGCAGCATCTCTATGAAGAGGTGCAGTCGATGTTTCAGGCCGAGACCCTTCGTCAGGACTAACTGAAGGAAGAGTAAGTAAGAGATTTGAAAGTTGGAGGGGGAGGGGGAGATCCAAAATGATAGGAGAAGACAGGAGGGGGAGGGATGGCTTTGCTGAACACCTACGCTCTGTCCGCCAGAGAAAGCAGGATCTCCCAGTGGCCACACATTTTAATTCCACATCCCATTCCCATTCTGACATGTCTATCCACAGCCTCCTCTACTGTAAAGATGAAGCCACACTCAGGTTGGAGGAACAGCACCTTATATTCCGTCTGGGTAGCCTCCAACCTGATGGCATGAACATCGACTTCTCAAACTTCCGCTAATGCCCCACGTCCCCCTCGTACCCCATCTGTTACTTATTTTTATGCACACATTCTTTCTCTCACTCTCCTTTTTCTCCCTCTGTCCCTCTGAATATACTCCTTGCCCATCCTCTGGGTTCCCCCTCCCCCTTGTCTTTCTTCCCGGACCTCCTGTCCCATGATCCTCTCGTATCCCTTTTGCCAATCACCTGCCCAGCTCTTGGCTCCATCCCTCCCCCTCCTGTCTTCTCCTATCATTTTGGATCTCCCCCTCCCCCTCCAACTTTCAAATCTCTTACTCACTCTTCCTTCAGTTAGTCCTGACGAAGGGTCTCGGCCTGAAACGTCGACTGTACCTCTTCCTAGAGATGCTGCCTGGCCTGCTGCGTTCACCAGCAACTTTGATGTGTGTTGCTGCCATTTTTCAGCCCATTTTTCCGGCTGGTCCAAGTCTGAAAACCTTCCTCACTGTCTACTACACCTTCAATTTTTGTATCATCAGCAAATTTGCACTTAACGTATATGCACTTAATCCTCATTAATAGACGTTCCCCAATCTTTTACACTTCTGGCTTTATCACCTTAATCTCATCTGGTTCTAACTCACAGCCATCCCATAACATAAGTCGCTCGATATCAACTACTCCTCGACTTAGCATTATTCTATAACATACCATTTATCTTTTAAACATTAACTTATGATCAGAAGCCTCCTGGATTGGTAAGAAATCACTTTTGCTGTAATAAACATAGAACATAGAAATCTACAGCACATTACAGGCCCTTCGGCCCACAATGTTGTGCCAACCGTGTAACCTACTCTAGAAACTACCTAGAATTTCCCTACCACATAGCCCTCTATTCTTCTAAGCTTCATGTACCACTCACTGTGTGCAAAACTTACCCCTGACACCTCTTAAAAGACCCTATTGTATCCGCCTCCACCACCGCGGCTGATGGTGCATTCCACCCACCCACCACACTCTGTGTGAAAAATTTACTCCTGACATCCCCTCGGTACCTATTTCCAAGCACCTTAAAACTATGTCCCCTCGTGCTAACCATTTCATCCCTGGGAAAAAGCCTCTGGCTATCCACACGACCAATGCCCCTCTTCATCTTATACACTTCTGTCAGGTCACCTCTCATCCTCCATTGTTCCAAGTAAAACAGGCCAAATACTCTCAACCTATTCTTATAAGGCATGCTCTCTAATCCAGACAACATCCTTGTAAATCTCCTCTGCACTCTGTCTATATATTATCCACATCCTTCCTGTAGTGCGGTGACCGGAAATGAACCCAGTTCTCCAAGTGGGATCTGACCAAGGTCTTATATAGTTGTAACATTACCTCCCGGCTCTTGAACTCAGTCCCACGGCTGATGAATCTATGCATCTATCATGGTTATACTGGGAATCTTGGTTTCTGTATGCACTGTCTCTACAATTCTATTTTGATATTAGGATAACAGGAACTCCCTTTTAACTTCCAGTTGCATGAGAATAAATTCTTTATCAATACACACAAAATGCCGTCGGAACTCAATGGGTCAGGCAGCATCTATGGAATACACAGTCGACATTTTCGCCCAAGGCCCTTCTTCAGGACTGAAAGGGAAGGGGGAAGACACTAGAATAAAATAGTGGGGAGAGGAGAAGGAAGATTGTTGTGTTCTTTATATTTCATAGTCATAGTCATACTTTATAGATCCCAGGAGAAATTGGTTTTCATTACAGTTGCACCATAAATAATAAATAGTAATAGAACCATAAATAGTTAAATAGTAATATATAATTTATGCCAGTAAATTATGAAATAAGTCCAGGACCAGCCTATTGGCTCAGGGTGTCTGACCCTCCAAGGGAGGAGTTGTAAAGTTTGATGGCCACAAGCAGTAATGACTTCCTATGACGCTCTGTGTTGCATCTCGGTGGAATGAGTCTCTGGCTGAATGTACTCCTGTGCCCACCCAGTACATTATATAGTGGATGGGAAACATTGTCCAAGATGGCATGCAACTTAGACAGCATCCTCTTTTCAGACACCACCGTGAGAGAGTCCAGTTCCATCCCCACAGCATCACTGGCCTTACGAATGAGTTTGTTGATTCTGTTGGTGTCTGCTACCCTCAGCCTGCTGTCCCAGCACACAACAGCAAACATGATAGCACTAGCCACCACAGACTCGTAGAACATCCTCAGCATCATCCGGCAGATGTTAACGGACCTCAGTCTCCTCAGGAAATAGAGATGGCTCCGACCCTTCTTGTGGACAGCCTCAGTGTTCTTTGACCCATCCAGTTTATTGTCAATTCGTATCCCCAGGTATTTGTAATCCTCCACCATGTCCACACGGACCCCCTGGATGGAAACAGGGGCCACCGGTACCTTAGCTCTCCTCAGGTCTACCACCAGTTTCTTAGTCTTTTTCACATTAAGCTGCAGATAATTCTGCTCACACCATGTGACAAAGTTTCCTACCGTAGCCCTGTACTCAGCCTCATCTCCCTTGCTGATGCATCCAACTACGGCAGAGTCATCTGAAAACTTCTGAAGATGACAAGACTTCGTTTTACTTCGTTTACCTTATTTCCCAGATAGCAAATTTGAAATGCAAGATTATTTGTTTGACTAAGTTTTAAAAACTCAGGGCAATTTTTAAACGCTGTCTATGCCTGATCCATCTGATTGTGAAAGTCAGAAAGGCTAAGATAAGGGAACACATACCTGTCCTCATAGAGGGATCAAAGGTGGAGAGGGTGAGCAATTTCAAGTTCCTGGGTGTCACTACCTCTGAAGATCTATCCTGGGACCAACATACTGTTGCAATTCCAAAGAAGGCACAATAGTGGCAATATTTCGTTAGGAGTTTGAGGAGATTTGGTAAAACACTTGCAAATTTCTACAGATGTACCGTGGAGAGCATTTGGACTGGCTGCATCACTGCCTGGTATTGGAGTGGCTACTGCACCGGATCGAAATAGGCTGCAGAGAGTTGTAAACTCAGTTAGCTCCATCATGGACATTAGCATCCGTAGTATCCAAAACATTTTCAAGGAGCGTTGCTTCAAAAAGGCGTCATGCATCATTAGGGACCCCCATCACCCAGGACATGCTTTGTTCTCATTGCTACCATCAAGGAGGAGGTACAGAAGCCTGAAGGCACAGCTTATGATTATCATGATTATGATTATGAAGACACGTAGTCCTCTTTTATTGTCATTTAGTAATGTATGCATTAAGAAGTTATTTCCTCCTGTGTGATATCACAAAACACAGGACAGACCAAGACTGAAAAAACTAACAAAACCACATAATTGTAACATATAGTTACAAACAGTGTAACAATACCATAACTTGATGGAGAAGTCCGTGAGCACAGTAAAGTTCAAAGTTTCTCAAATGTCTCACATCTCACGCAGACGGGAGAAGGAAGAAAAACTCTCCCTGCCATGCCAACCACAATCCGACTCTGAGTCATCCGAAAACTTCGAGCTCTGATCAGCTTTCCGACACTGAGTACTGAGCACCATCTCAAGCAGGCAGGGCCAGGGATTTTGAGGCCTACCCTCTGAAAGATTCCTGAGCACACAGTAACGACAGCAGCGAACGAGCGTTTCAGAAATTTCTCCGGATGTTCCTCTGTGCTTTCACGTCCATTCTCCATCAAATCAGAATTGTCCACGGCCCCTATTTAATGGATACGATATCATTTTCACCGGAGAGCTGTACACGCACGGCATGCTGCCATCTTCTCCTCCCGACCTCAATGACTCAGGAACAGCTTCTTCTCCTTTGCCATCCAATTTCTGAATGGACATTGAACACAACCTCGCTACTTTCTTGTTTCTGCTTTTGTACTACTACCATTTATCAATTATGAACAATCGGGCTCAGCCTCTCCATGACGTACTGAATAAGCAGCAGAGCATTCTTTGAAACAGACTCATTCATCTCCACTGCCACAAGGATTGTTACAGGAAGTCTTTCCTTCCTAATGCAATAAGCGTATACAACAGTTCATCTCTGTGCGACAGGAGAACACTCATCAAAGTACTATAGTTCTTGTTTTATGATTTTGTAAATTATTATTGCACATTATTGCAGATTATTACATATTGGTAAATTATTATTGAGTATTATTCTGTACTTTATTATTAGTTAAGTACGCACAGTGTTAAGTGTGTTTTTAAATGTTGCTGCTGTAACAAAAGAATTTCCCACTTGGGATCAATAAAGTATTATTATTAATATATATATTCTTACTGTAATTCACAGTTTTTTTCTATTATTATGCATTACATTGTACTGCAGCCACAAAGACAACAAATTTCACAACATATGCCAATGATATTAAACCTGATTCTGATTCCAATCTACTCCTCCTTCCATTGCTTGCTAACATCATTGAGTCCTCTCTGAGGAACATTGGATGAACTTTAAATTCTCACCCTAATTTTTTTTAACACTTCCCCATCTCTGTAATATTGTGCAGAGATATTCTAGGATATCCATTTCTGGTGTGAAAATATATTCAAAACTCTCAGATGTTTATGTATTTAATCTTCTAACGTAACAAAATGGAACCTGTAAGATCCCATAGTGCTTTGCTATATGCTGGTTTGTGACAGGAGCCATACAATTGATCGTTGTTCATTATGTAACCAAGGGGAGGTTGATGCTGGCCTTGAAGTGATGCTGTGCTAGAGGAGCTGGCCTTGCAGAACAGGTAACAGCCAAAGCATAGTCTGAAAACTTGTATAGCAAAGGAACTTTGTAAACTGTAAATCAGAGGCCGTCTCCAGCCATGGGGAATGGAGATGCTTCTCTTCATTGCTAGCAATAAACATGTCTTTGTGTGTTTGGTACTTTGTTATAAGACCTAGTGAAAGGTACCCAACACTGGCCAACTAGGCTTGAATCCTTTTAATACAGACAATTAGCAAGGCCATAAGTTTCAGAATTCCTTCCCGTAGGAGAAGATAGCAGCTCACCGTGCGCGTAGCTCTCCAGTGAAATGATATCGTATCTGTTAAATGGGGGTTGTAGACAATTCTGATTTGATGGAGACAGACGTGAAAGCACAGAGGAACATCTGGAGAAATTTCTGAAACGCCGGTTCACTGCTGCTGTTACTGGGCGATCGAGAATCTTCCGGAGGGAAGGCCCCAAAATCCCCGGCTTTGCCTGCTGCTGGCGACCGAGACTGAGGTGGAATTGCTCGGATAGAGATGGTGCTCGGTACTCGGTGTCGGAAGGCTAATTGGAGGCTCGGAGTTTTGGGACAACTCAGAGTCGGACTGTGGTCGGGCATGGCAGGGAGAGTTTTCTTCCTCCTCCCGTCTGCGTGAGATGTGGGACGTTCGAGAGACTTTGAACTTTTTTACTGTGCCACGGCCTGTTCTTCATCAAGTTATGGTATTGTTGCACTGTTGTAACTATATGTTATAATTATGTGGTTTTGTTAGTTTTTGCAGTCTTAGTCTGTCCTGTGTTTCTGTAATATCACACCGGAGGAAATAATGTATCATTTCTTAATGCATGCATTACTAAATGACAATAAAAGAGGACTGCGTGTCCTCATAATCTAATCTAACCTCTTCTTTGTCTATTTATGGTGCTCGTTTATCCTTTGCTCTTCCACCAAGCCTTCCCTCATCTGCCCTAAGATCCATGTAGCACAATATCTTTGCTGAGAAGGGCAATTTTAATATAATTTGTAATACGTTGTGGCTGTGATAGAGTTTCTTATTATCTGGGCAAGTCCTAGTTTGCTTATAATGATATCTGCAGGCATGATTGAATCCTAGACAGATAACGTAATTCCTGTGTTGTTGGAACTATTACCTTTGTAGTGGAACTAGAAGAGTTGATTAAAGTAATTTTAGGTGTCAGATTGCAAGTCTGACATTTTGTGAGGATAACTCACATGGTAAAGGGATTTCACATTTCTTAGCTGATCACATTTCTCACAGACAGAATGGATTAAAGTTGAGAAATCGGGCAGGTGGCAAAATTGTACAATGGGAGTTTCATTAAGCAATCATCGTAAATGACCTAAATTTGAAAGGTTCGATAAGTGGGTGCTGGGGGCGGTAAGGTAGCGTAGTGGTTAGCACGACGCTTTACAGTGCAGGACACGCGGGTTCAATTCCCGCCGCTGCCTGTGAGGAGTTTGTACGTTTTCCCCGTGACCGCGTGGGTTTCCTCCCACAGTCTAGAGACGTACTGGTTGATAGGTTAAATGGCCATTGTAAGTTGTCCCGTGATGAGGCTAGGATTAAATCAGGGATTGCTGGTTGGATTTCGAAGAGACAGAAGGGCCTATTCTGTACTGTATCTCAATACATACATAAAGAACAAGCCAAGCTATTAGACAAGACCAACGTGGTTTTGCAAAATCCAGTGCGAGCACTGCAGCAAATATTTTGTCAGTCAAACTGGACGAAAACTACCCACAACAACCGGCTGTCGCGCGGCATGACCGACTCTCCCTAGTCTCTGACCATGAAGATTGAGGGGGTAACAAATTCGACTGGGCACCAGTGAAAATCATGGCGCAAGCAAGCACGCGGCATGCAAGAGAATTCCTAGGAGTGTGGTTTTCGGTGAACAATTCTGTAAACAGACGTGTGGACCCTGATCCTGTTTATGAGCCGAGGCGGGCAAAATTCCAGACCATGACGCCCGAAGCTCCCCACAAAACCAATCAGTGACTTGGCCCACCCCCCATGTCACAATCAAGTTTCCGAAATGACATCCAGTCAACTGATTGAAGCCCCAAGCATTTGGAGGTCACATCACAATCACCAACGCAATGGCGGTGCCTCCTGGTATGGTGTTGAAACGTTGGCAAGTAAATTACTGAGACTGGAGATCACCTCAACCTAACCAACCCAACCTGAGTAACACACTCTCCAAAATTATTTCCATAAAAAAAATTAAGTGGTAGATATTTATGAATACCGGAAGTGTAAGATCACGAGAATAGGCACAGGAAAGAAATAAAGGGAAGGGGAACGTCGACTCAGACCATGAGAGGCCTGCGTCGGGCATTTTCATGCCTTACAAGGCGCAGATTGGGAGTCTGTGTGGGGTGCCACTCCTCGCACAGACACTAGAGTGATGTGTGATTAAGTGCCTTGCTCAAGGGCACAAACACACTGCCACAGCTGAGGCTCAAACTATCGACCTTGAGGTAACTAGAAGAATGCTTTAACCACTTGGCCACGTGCCCAACACAAAGAAATAAAGGCTGCACTTAAAAAGGAGAAAGTCCCTTTTGTAGAAGAACAGCTGGGACAAGGTCTGTCTTTGCCGTGGTCCTGGCTGCTGGCATTTTCTTTCAGCACCACGTTCAGACAAAGCTTAACATTCAGTCAGCAACATGAAGATAAAGTCTGTGACATCAAGTCCAGATCGCAAGGGAATCCCCAGAATGCATTATTGTTCAATTTGATATTGTACAGACACAGTCTGAATGAGAAGTGTTCAGACAATTGCAAGATTATATTATCTGCTTGCTGGCCAAGTCCCCAGTTTCGAGCTCCATCATCTCACTTGTCTGGTGCTTTAGCTCCCTGCCTTTCAAGCCTTCATTCATGCCCCTTCTGCTCTCCTGGTTTGTATACCACCCGCCTCAGTCTCTCAGCGGGTCTGAAAATCGAATGCCGTTATCTGGTTTCTCTCTCCCTCTCGCTCGATGCTGCTGGCGTCCATGGGTCTTGGGCAAGGCTTAATCGACGCGAATTGCCGATTGGACTCTGCAGGTTTCCGGTTTCTGGTTGCTCCTGTTTTTGTTGCTGTTTTGTGCGATTTTGATCAGGGTGAACTAGCGCTGCGGCCTGCAGATGGCAAGAGACACAGCGCTGGATTGAACTGGACTGAATATGCCTGTGTTGAGCTCTGTTCATCTGGGCTCTGTAACCACTTAGTTAGCATGGACACTTTCCTTGTTATGGGCAAGTGACCAAGGGTGAATTGTGGGTAGGAAAATGGCTGTCTAGGGTACTAAATATGAACAGGGAAAGTAAAATTGATAAAATGAAAGAAGATCTTGCCTTTGTTGTTTAAGTGATAACAGGCTGGACTGTTTCAATATCTTTGTGATTTGGTGTTCTGTATTCCGTGTTTTCTTTCTTGCCGTTTGTGTGATTTGTTCTTTTCTTTGTGCACTGGGGCTTGACATTTTTCTTTATACAGGTTCTGTAGTTTTCTCTTGCTTCATGGTTGTCTGAAGATGAATCTCAGGGTTGTATACTGCATGCATACTTTGATAATAAATGTGCTTTGAATCTGTGCGTCACTACGTTTGGATATGGCCCAAGTGCGGAGCGAGAGACACTGAAGTGGGTCGATAGTTCACAGACTTTAACGTGAGTAGAGTTAGAGGGAAAGAAAACAATAAACACTAGGCTGAACAGGGTTGTTAACTAAAACTCTCAAATGGAAAATGAAGCCAACACTGCAGCTGAAAGGAATAACTAAATATGAAACGAATACCGCTAGTCTTCAGAGCCAGTTGACTCGACAGTCCAATTTTTCAGGCAAGGTCGAATGCAAGCAGGCAGCAAAACGTCGCTGTGCTTTGCTCAAGTCTCGACAAACACTACGAAGAAAAGAATGGAGTTAAATACCATCACAATGAAATAATAATTAGCTGACACATGTATATTCACAAGCGCAACTGCCGTTTCTGCTGCGCTGCCGAATGCGTGGGTTGTGACACTGTGTAGCTAAGTCTCATTTGCCCAATGGTCTGTTGAGATGTGCAATGATTTTACGCCTGCATCGAATGTTTCCCTGCAGTTTTGAAACTATGTCCACAATCAGTTCCGGTTGCATTGTTGAAGGTACGAAATTTTCATATCTGGAAATGTTAGTTGTGAAGATTCAAATTACATCAGCTGCTTAGCTTCCCAGTCACCCTGATCTCCAACTCATCCAAACACTGCTGCCATATTCTAACTTCCTCAAGTCCCATTCACCAAATCTTTATTTACCAGATCTTGATCCACCTAGAGATTATCTGTCCTAATGTCTAGCTGCTTCCTTACTCATTCCGTTTCCTGTTTTCATCGCATCCTGCAGCCTTAAACCCTCTATAATCACAGCAGTCCTACAATTCTGGCCTTGTGCATGTCTGGGATGTGCCATCAGATACTTAGCCCTGAATTCTGGAATTAGACCATAAGACATAGGAGCAGAATTAGGCCATTTGGCCCATTGAGTCTGGTCCAGCATTCCATCATGGCTGATCCATTATCTCTCTCAACCCCGATCTCCTGGTAACCTAATCAAGAACCCACCAACCTCCATCTTACACATACCCAATGACCTGGTCTCCCCAGCAATGAATCCCGCTGACTCGGCACCCTCTTATTAAAGAAATTCCTCCTCATCTCTGTTCAAAAGGGATGACCTTCTCTTCTGAAGCACCTCCCTATGGGGGTCACTTCATTCCCCCCTCTTTTCATGCCTGACACTTTAATCAGCCTTTAGTCACCTAATCGCAAACATGAGGAAGTCTGCCGAGGCTAGAAATCCAAAGCAACAGAGACAACATGCTGGAGGGACTCAGCAGACCAGACAGCATCTATGGGAAAAAAGTAGACACCTGGCATTTCGGGCCGAGACCCTTCATCAGGACTGGAAAGAACGAGGAGAAATCAGAGGGAGAAGGTGGGGGGAGGGGAGGAAGGTGGTAGCTGATGGGTGAAACCTGGAGAGGGGGAGACGGTGAAGTAAAGAGCTGGGAAGTAAAGATTGGTGAAATATATAAAGGGCTGGAGGAGGGGAAATCTGCTGGGGGAGAGTAGAAGACTGTGGAAGAAAAGGGGAATGAGCACCAGATGGGCAGGTAAGGAAATAACTTGGGAGAGGGAAATGGGAATGGGGAATGGTGAAGGAGAGGCGGGGTTAATTACCAATAGTTCGAGAAATCAATGTTCGTACCGTCAGGTTGGAGGCTACCCAGAGAGAATATAAAGTGTTGCTCCTCGAACCTGAATGCTGCAAAATCATGGCAGTAGAGGAGGCCACGGACTGACGTGACAGAACGGGAATCGGAAGTTGAATTGAAATGGGTGGCCACCGGGAGATCTTTATATCTCTTTGTGACGATGTCAAACTTTGTTTGATAATGCTCTTGTGAAATGTTTTTCCCTGTAGTAGAGATGAAAGGTAAATGCAATTTTTCATCGTGTTATTCTGACAACCCAATGTTGAAAGTGAGAAAACTAAACGGTGACCTACGTGACAGATAATCTGAATTACCTATAGCAGATATCTCTCCTTGATTTACTTCAAGATATAGAACTAGATTAATGGAGCACTGACACCTCCTATTACATTCAGTGGCCAGTTTATTAGGTAGCTCCTGCAGCCCATCTTCTTCAAAGTTCGATGTGTTGTGCATTCAGAGATGCTCTTCTGCACACCACTGTCGTAATTCAATTCAATTCAAGTTTAATTGTCATTCAACCAGGCATTAATACTCATGAATACAGCCAAATGAGACAGTGTTACTCCAGGATCAAGATACAAAACACAATACCAACAGACGCACACAGAACAAAGCATGCACAAGATGGCAAGCACAAACGGTATCGCAATCTTGCAATAACAGAGTCAAAAACTTGCGCCCTCAATCTACAATCAACCACAATAGAGCCCGTCTTCCACTAGCGAACACTGGGGAAAGGGGAGCAGCACTGACTCCAGACTGGATGCTCCACGCCACCGACCCCCCGCCCCAGTGACACACAGCTTGAGGCCCAGTCCTTGCACGTACAAGATAACAAGCACATATAGAATACCAGTAAAATGCAACAACACAGAACATACATGTATCTAGTCCAGATCCGCCAGTCCACCAAAATCATCAGTCAACTATGATAGAGCCTGACTCCCTCTGTGCATGGTTAGTTGAGTTACTGTTCCCTGCCCGTCTGGCCATTCTCCTCTGACCTCTCTCATTATCAAGGCCTTTTTTAAAGAATAGAATAGAATATCTTTATTGTCATTGTTGTGAAGCAATGAAACACAGTTTAGCAGCTCAATGTTTTGCAGCATGACAAAGAATATATACATAAAATAAACTCTAAAACCTCAGGAGTGCAGTCCAAAATTAATAATATATGGATGGGGGGGGGGGTAGGACTATTGCACACCTGCCATTCCTGGAAGTGTGATGCATTTAGCTGCCGCTGTCTTAGGAGGGGGGCAGGAGAAGGGAAGGGGTCCACAGACCCCTTGCCTAATGGTATTGGTCCATGGCATAAAAAGTTGGGAAACCCCTGCTCTAGACACTGCTGTGCGCAAAAATCCCAGGACGTCTGCAGTTTCTGAGATACTCAAACCACCCCATCTGGCACCAACAATCGTTCCACGGTCAAGGTCACTTAGATCACATTTCTTCCCCACTCTGACGTTCAGTCTGAACCTCGTGACCATGCCTTCATGCTTTTATGCATTGAGACAATGCCACATATTTGGCTGATCAGATATTTGCTTTCGTGAGCAGGTGGACCTAATAAAGTGGGCGCCGTGTTGCTTGGGAGTAATTCCACTGAGTACGGTCCCTTTCTGTTGCA
Organism: Mobula birostris; assembly: GCF_030028105.1. Classification (NCBI taxonomy): domain Eukaryota; kingdom Metazoa; phylum Chordata; class Chondrichthyes; order Myliobatiformes; family Myliobatidae; genus Mobula; species Mobula birostris. The sequence continues at coordinate 8,566,625 of NC_092397.1, forward strand.
CGCAGAGTAATTTAAATAGCCAGCAATTAGCTGGTTACATTATTTGAGACATGTACAGCTCTCTGTTGCTTCTCAAGGTCTGGCTGAGAGACACACACAGTATTCTGTAATCTGGCACTGACTGGGCTCCTGTTTTTTCTCTCTCCCTCTCTCTCAGTGCCAGGCCTCTCGCAGGAGCCAAATAAAACAGGGCCCACGGCCAAATCCGAATATTGGGTGTGAAATCCAGCCAAATGGCTCATTTTACACATGGCTTTGCTGTGTGCTCTTTGTGTGGAGAGGCATAATGATCTTGTGCGTGCTCAGAATTTTGGGCGACCAGGGCCCTGCCAAGAAGCTGAAATTTGTGAAGCACGTCACTTCATATCGTACGAACCAGCCCATTTTCATTTTTAATTAATGTTAAGGGTAAACTTTTCAAAAGATTCAGATTGCGTCACTTATTCAGCCTTGCACAATTCCTCGAGTTTGTCTCGTACATCAATCACAGCAGATTTAAATTAAATAGCATTCTGCGGGTCTTTTGTTCTCATACCCTGTTTTTCCATCTAAATAATAACCTTTCTCCTGAAGCGCAGCGCATGGAAACCAAACCTGTCTTGAAATTTTCAATTAAAATGTGATTGTCGGTTTGGAGATAATGACTCTGGTTTGGTCTTGCGAGGAGGGAAGCCGGTGGAGTCAAGTAAAGTGGTAAAGGGATGAAGGAAGATGTACTGAGGGAGATAAGAGCATAGGAGATAGTTGGGGAAGAGTTCAGGAGGCAGACGATGACAGGACCATCAGAGGCAGCGATTAGAAGCAAAGGATTGAAGTTGAGTGAAGGGCAAATCAGACCGACAAAGGTAAGAGTTAAGACCACCATCCAGTCCATGACCTTTTCTTGCTGTTGCAATTGGGAAGGAGGTACAGGAGCCTTAGGCCCCACACCACCGTGTTCAATAATTCAATAGATTCATTTAATATCAGAGAATGTATACAATATACAACCTGAAATTCTTATTCTTCACAGATGCCCCCAAATTCACAGCCCCCCCCCCCCCCAAAATCCTAAGAACTTTCTACAGGGGCACAATTGAGAGCATCCTGACTGGCTGCATCACTGTCTGGTATGGGAACTGTACCTCCCTCAATGGCAGGACTCTGCAGAGAGTGGTGCGGACAGCCCAGCGCATCTGTAGATGTGAACTTCCCACTATTCAGGACATTGACAGAGACAGGTGTGTAAAAAGGGCCCGAAGGATCATTGGGGACCCGAGTCACCCCAACCACAAACTGTTCCAGCTGCTACCATCCGGGAAACGGTACCATAGCATAAAAGCCAGGACCGACACGCTCCGGGACAGCTTCTTCCACCAGGCCATCAGACTGATTAATTCATGCCGATGCAACTGTAGAAGAAGATGTTATATTGATTGTCCTGTTGTACATAATATTTATTATAACTTACTATAATTGCACATTTGAACGGAGACATAACATAAAGAATTTTACTCCTCATGTATATGAAGGATGTAAGTCATAAAGTCAATTCAATTCAATTCAACGTCCACAAAGCAGAAGAGTGGCCCAAAGAATGAGGGGCAGTGAAAACGATAGACCCCCGAAGCCCTTCTCTTCCCCCTCCCCTACTAACCAGCAAAAAAAGCATCAGCACCCTCCACCCACCAAGCAAGCAACAGCAAAGCCCCCACCCCCCGAGAAAGACCATGCTCTGCAGTAGAGAAAAACGAATTGTTCACCCGACCAATGTGACATACCACAGGCTCTCCCTCGCCCGAGCCAAGGGATGGAGAGGTGTCACTCTTTCACAGCGGGAGGGGAGACAGACTCAAAACAGCTCGCTGATTTACAGTGATAAAGTCTGCCCGTGGCAGTTTTTCCCTCCCCCCTCCCCACCCCGAGTTGTCCGACTCAAGAATTGGCGACAGAGTCTGTCCGAGAACAGCTATCACCCTTCCACCGTCAGGCTCCTGAACTGGTATGGATACCTTCGCTCACCCCAACGCTGAACTGACTCCGCAACCTGTGCATTCTCTTTCAAAGGCTCCAATTGTGATTTATTTACCAATCCATTTGTTTGCGCTTTTATTTATTTATTTATGTTGTCCTTTCGCAACGCGCAGTCTCTGCTCTTGCACGTTGGCTGTTTCTGCACAGCTTTTCACCGATTCTGTCATACTTCTTTGTTCTAACGTGAATGCCTGCAAGGAAATTAATCCCAGGATTGTGTGTGGTGAAATGTACGTGCTTTGATGATAAATTTACTTTGAACTTTGACATGCCTTGGAAGCACTTGGAGGGAGTGCCGCACTCACTACTGGAGGAGATGCAGTGGAAGAGGGAATGAGGCAGGAAAGTTTCGGGCTAATTATTGCTATTGTGGGGGGGCGGGGAGGAGGTGGTGATATACCAATTGGGTAGGTTGGAGCAATGTGCGCAAGAAAATGTCAAAATTTTTCTATTTGTGGTTGAAGAGATGAACGTATAGAAGGAGGTACAGGAGCCTGAAGACACACACTCAATGATCCAGGAACAGCTTCTTCCCCTCTGCCGTCCGATTCCTAAATGGACACTGAACCCTTGAACACTACCTCACTACATTTTTTAAATTTCTATTTATGCACTGCTTATTTAATTTAACTATTTATTTTATACGTAATTACTGCACTTGACCTTTTTTCTATTATGTATTGCATTTACAATACATGATAATGGAAATCATTATTAATTTCTTGCCTTCTTTGTAGCTGCGTCAATATGTTGGGTCCAGGGCAGATCCTCAGAGATATTGACACCCGGAAAATTTCTCACTCACTCTCTACTTCTGGTCCCTCAACGAGGACTGGTGTTTCCCCTCGTCTTACCCCTTCTCAAGTCCGGAGTCAGTGATAATGAACCTGGTCCTGATTCTGATGCCACATCTTGCTGCTTGTGACAGGACAGTCATAGATCACTGCAGCACCTACGGCCCATCTAGTCTGTGCTGAACTGTAATGCTGTGTAGCAGCTGGACTATAGCTGTTATGGAACAGAATTCTCATTGGAGAAAAGGAACAAAGATGTTTACCTACAGCAGCAGTCTTGTCCCTTCAAGAACATAGTGGACATACTCGAGCCAAAAGCTATGGGTGAACCAGGAGATTCATAGTCTGCTGAGGGTTAGATCTGTGACATTCAAGACCGGTTATCTGGTAAAGTAAGTAAAGGCATCCGTTAGTCTTGCGAGACCATGGATCTGCGCCTGGAAAGTCTTCACTCTCCAGGGCGCGGGCCTGGGCAAGGTTGTATGGAAGACCGGCAGTTGCCCATGCTGCAAGTCTCCCCTCTCCACGACACCGATGTTGTCCAAGGGAAGGGCATTAGGACCCATACAGCTTGGCACCGGTGTCGTCGCAGAGCAATGTGTGATTAAGTGCCTTGCTCAAGGACACAACACGCTGCCTCGGCTGGGGCTCGAACTCACGACCTTCAGGTCGCTAGTCCAATGCCTTAACCACTTGGCCACTTGCTCACACAGGTGATCTGGTACTCCACAAGAATTCCAGGTAGGTCCTACGGAAGGCTATTTTAAGAGTGGGAAAACAATTCTGATTGAAGTTGGAAACAGGATTTGATGCCCGTCAGCTCGGGCAGGGTTTGCGGGCCGTTACTTGCTACAAGGTGAAACCTAACGTCGTGATTGGCTGTGGTGCTTCACTCCTAGATGAGCTCAACGCCTTCCATGGCCGCTTCGAAAGGGAGAATAAAGCTACACCCGTACAAATCCCTGCAGACCTGCTGACCCTGTGATCTCCGTCTCGGGGCCGACGTCACCTTTCGGGAGGGTGAACCTTCGCGAGGCGTGGTGTGTGTGGAAGGGCTTTGAAAGCGTGTGCCAACCAACTGGCGGGAGTTCAGGGACATCTTCAATCTCCCACGGCATCAGTCGGAAGTTTCCACCTGCTTCAAAAGGTCGACAATCATACCAGTGCCCAAGAAGAGCAGGGTAGGCTACCACAACGACTATCGCACGGTTATGCATGTGGCCAAGTGGTTAAGGCATTGGACTAGCGACCGGAAGTTCATGAGTTCGAGCCTCAGCTGAGGCAGCGTGTTGTGTCCTTGAGCAAGGCACGTTGCTCTGCGACAACACTGGTGCCAAGCTGTATGGGTCTTAATGCCCTTACCTTGGACAACATTGGTGTCGTGGAGAGGGAGACTTGCAGCATGGGCAACTGCTGGTCTTCCATACAACCTTGCCCAGGCCTGCGCCCTGGAGAGTGAAGACTTTCCAGGCGCAGATCCATGGTCTCGCAAGACTAACAGATGCCTCAATGCTGTGATGAAGTGTATTGAGAGGATAGACATGGCCTGAATCAACTCCTGCCAAAGCAAGGACTTGGACCTGCTGCAATTTGCGGATCACAGCAGATGAAATCTCACTGGCCTTGACAGTAGCAATACCTCTGACAGGCTGCTCAGTGTTTAACGGAATCATACCCTCGGTACTAATCAGCAAGCACTCCGTATACCCCTCTGCATCTGGATCCTTGACTTCCTCATCGGGAGACCTCAGTGAGTGCAGATCGGAAATAGCGTCTCCTCCTCGCTGACAATCGACACTGGATGAGCGCGTAGGCCGCTGCTCTGCTCTCTCTACGCTCACGGCTGTGTGGCTAGGCACCGTTCAAGCGCCATCTGTAAACTTGTTGGTGACGCAAGACTGTCGTTGGCTTCCAGATGGTGACCAGGAGGGCGCACAGGAGCGAGATAGATCAGCTGGCTGAGCAGTGTCGCAACGACAATCTTGCAGTCAGCGTCTGTAAGGCCAACGAATTGATTGTGAGCTTCAGGAAGGGGAGGTCGAAGGAACACACATTTGTCCTCATCGAGGGGTCAGCAGTGGAAAGAGTGAGCAGCTTCCTGGGTGTCAGCATCTCTGAAGATCTATCCTGGACCCAACATAATGATGTAATTACAAAGAGGACACAACAGTGGCTATATTTGGGATGTTACCAGAGACCCAGCGTCAAGGACACATTCAAAAGAGAGTACCTCAAAAGGTGACATCTGTAAGTAGAGATACTCATCACCCAGAATATGCCCTGTTCTCATCGCTACCATCAAGGAGGAGGTACAGGAGCCTCAAGGCTGATTTATACTTCTGCGTCAAATCGACGCCGTAACCTACACAAGTGGGCTACGCGCGTTGTGAGCGTTTATACTTGTGAGTTGGTGTGTCTGCGTTGTTCTGCAATTCGGGCACGTCGCGCGTGCGCACACACCTGCCCGTGCAAGGCTTCGTGGTCATGGTAGTCTTTCTCGGGGTAAGCAAGTTTAAAGCGAACGTCTTTTTTCGTAAAAGCGAAATGTGCCCTCCGTAATTTCGGAGGTCTGTAAAGCTTTACGGAAAGCATGGCAGCCAGAGTTCCTTCCCTGCCCTTCAGTCGCCCAATGGGAAGCTATTGCAGCGTAGGAGGAAATGCGATGCTACCAAGTGGACCAATCACAGCTGTTGCGGTCTGCGTGGCCGTGATGCATAGTCACATTTTGGGAGAGGTGCGCGTCTGGCTACGGTGTATTGATCCGCGTAGGCTCTGCGCAGGGTTCGCGGCTAGGGTTCGATTTGACGCAGAAGTATAAATTGACCTTCAAGACGCACACTCAACAATTCAGGAACTCCCCCGCCCCCGCCATCTGAGTTCTGAATGGACACTGAACCCATGAACACTACCTCAGTAATCTTTCCTCTCCTTTAGAACTGCTTATTTAATTTGATGATATATAATTAAAGTTAATAATAAAGAAAACAATTCATCAATATGTCAGTGATATTAAACCTGATTCTGCTGCTGAGACAGGCCATTGCTTCAGAGAAGAGGCGGGCAACCAGGAACACAATAAACAGATCATATCACACTTTACTGAAATTGGCACCAGTCAATATATGTGGCACTCTTTTGATCATTTACTATTTTACGAATTGCCAGCTTGCTCTCCAAAAAAAGTTGTCTTGTCTACCACTTCACGGGCTTAGCTATGTTGTGGCACCGCAGAGCGGAGTCCAACAAGCCGGAGGTCTCTTCTGCAGGCTCAGTGATGTGCCACGTATCTGAGTGAGAATCAGATTTAGTATCACCGGCATATGTCGTGAGATTTGTTAGCTTTGCATCAGCAGTGCAGTGCAATAGTGAGAAAAGACGGTGAGTTATAGTAAGTATGTATTAATTAGTTAAGCAGTGCAAAAAAAAATAGAAATAAAGAAGTAGTGAGGTAGTGTTCATGGGTTCAATGTCAATTTAGAAATCGGACGGCAGAGGGGAAGAAGCTGTTCCTGAATCGTTGAGTGTGTGCCTTCAGGCTCCTGTACCTCCTCCCTGATAGTAGCAATGAAAATAGGGCCTGTCCTGGGTGATGGGGGTCCTGAATGATGGACGCCACCTTTTTGAGACACTGCCCCTCGAAGATGTCCTAGATGCTACAGAGATTAGTGCCCATAATGGAACTGACTAACTTTACAGCTGCCATTACCCGACTTTGATTCTGTGCAGTAGCCCACCTCACCAACGCCTCCCCTCCATACCAGAAGGTGATGCAACCAATTAGAATGCTTTCTACGGCGCATGTACAGAAATTTGTAAATGCTTTTGGTGATGTGATAAATCTCCTCAAACTCTGAATGAAACATAGCCGCCATCTTGCCTTCTTTAAAGCTGCATTAATACGTTGGGACCAGGATAGATCCTCTAAACTATTAAATTAAAATATTAAAATGATTCAGTCATACATGTGTTACTACATTGCACTGGTTCAACCTGTGGTCATTCCGACATGAAAAGAGCATTTTATTGAATGTACCTATAAACTTGTTGCAGGTAACTACCATTTTAAATTTTCTTATTACATTTCTTACCAATAGACCAGTCATTCTCGAAATACTTTTACACTTAAACTTTTACAGCTTTCTGAAATGCAGAAAGGCTCTATAACTTGAATAACTCCCTCAACTCAGAGCCAAGGCTCCTTTAACAGGTTATAGGACATTTATAAAAATTGGCTAACATATGGCAGATTTTAGGAAGCAACACACATCAAGGTTGCTGGTGAATGCAGCAGGCCAGGCAGCATCTGTAGGAAGAGGTGCAGTCGACGTTTCAGGCCGAGACCCTTCGGAGTCCTGACGAAGGGTCTCGGCCTGAAACGTCGACTGCACCTCTTCCTACAGATGCTGCCTGGCCTGCTGCGTTCACCAGCAACTTTGATATGTGTTGCTTGAATTTCCAGCATCTGCAGAATTCCTGTTGTTTGCAGATTTTAGGATAGCCTTGTAATATTTGCTGTCCGCAGAGTGAAAAGGTTTTATGCGTTATGTATTCATTGATGGGACAGGGTAATGCTAAACATACAGTACCACACTTATTGACCCTGAGGTGAGGAAGACAAGTGTGATGTTAGTGTTCATTTCGAGAGGACTAGAATATAAAAGCAAGGATGTAATTTTGAGGCTCTATAAGGCACTTGGAGTACTCTGAGCAGGATTGGGCCCCTTATCTCAGAAAGGATGTGCTTGCCTGTGTTGGAGAGGGTTCGAAGGGGATTCACGAAAACGATTCCAGAATTGAAAGGCTTGTCATTCAAAGATCGTTTGATGGCTCTGGGCCTGTACTCAGAATCAGAATCAAGTTTAATGACACCGACTTGTGTTGTGAAATTTGTTAACTTTGCAGCTGCAGTGCATTGCAATACATAATAATAGAGGAAAAAACTGTGGATTATGGTTATCAAAATGGTTGTTGTGAGGCATCTTGTAGGTGTCGTGCTTGTCGCTCTCACTCTCAGCTCCCACCGCTGGCGAGAGGACTTGGGAACAGGAGAGCTGAATGTGTCAGTCTCTCCCTGCCAGTACACAGCCTCTCCTACAGCAAGCCTCACGTTGTGCCTCCTCGCCGGCGACACACGGAAACCGAACTCCTCTCCGACTCGGGCTGAGCTACAGAGGACGGGGAGGAGGTCCGGCCCTTGCACAACGTAGCACGCAGGCCCACCGGTGTGTGGACACGCCCTGGTGCTCGTGAACCAGACCCCCAGCGATGGATGGGTAAATAGCCCCACTGCCTCGTGGGCAGCCTCGGGAGAGACGAAGGCTACGGGAATAAAACCCGGACAGCAAATCCGGAGTGGAGCCCCTAAGGCGGCCGGACGTCACCGAACATCCTTCCGGCAGCTCCGGCAGCCGAGCTGGTGACAGACGTATTGCTTCATAAGCTTTCCTTTGGACTACACCAGTGAGGCCAAGACAGGGATCTTGATGACTGGGCATCTCAGGATCTCCACACCTTCCACCCAGGCTGGCGATGATCATCATCACTCTAGTTAAATTAAAAATGTGGTGCAAAAATAAAAATAGAAAAGTAGTGAGGTTCAGTGTCTATTCAGAAATCGGACGGCAGAGGGGAAGAAGCTGTTCCTGAATCGTTGAGTGTGTGCCTTCAGGCTCCTGTACCTCCTCCCTGATGGTAGCAATGAGAAGAGGGCATGACCTGGGTGATGGGGGACTCTATAATGCCATGTTTCATTTAGAAGATTACAGTACACTGTATTGGAGAGGGGGTATCACGCTTCTGAAATCATTGGAATTCAGAAGACTGAGGGGGGGATCTCATTGAAATCTATCAGAATTTGCAAGGCCTTAATAGAATGGATGTGGAGATGTTTCCTTTGAGGGGGGACCCTAAGGCCAGAGGACACCGCCTCAAAATAGAGGGATGTCCATTTAGAACGGAGGAATTCCTTTAGCCCGTGGGTGGTGAATCTGTGGAATTTGTTGCCGCAAGCAGCTGTAGAGTCCAAGACATTGGGTATATTTAAGGCAGAGGCTGATAGATTCTTGATTGGTCAGGGCATGAAGGGATACGGGAAGAAGGTAGGAGAGACTGGGGCTGGGAGGGAAAATGGATTAGCCGTGATGAAAATGGCGGAGGAGACTTGACTGGCTAAAATGGCTTAACTCTGCACCTCTATCTTCTGGCCTTATGGTCTTATTGTCCGTCCTTAATAGTCCTTTGAAGTAGGCAGTCTGCAATGCTGTTTCAGACAGTGGTTAAGCTGAACACATTAGAAGGTTTGAAATTTCTTATGGACTAGATTAGGTAATAAATAGGTTTAATGTCAATCAGTTGATTCATGGCCACAATTACTAAAAGATGCATTGTATTACCGAACGCTCTCCTGCACTGTGGGAAAAAGGTCAAGATTTTCCTCATTGTCTTTCCAGCAGAGTATTTTGTGGAGCACGGCTTCAGTGCAGTGGCCCAATTTTTTTCAAGGTAGTGAAATAGACTGCAAATTACTGAACTGAGACTTCTCAGTGACTTATGAATAATTTTTTTGCAATTATTTGTCACTGCTTTGAATTTGCAGTTCCGATTTTCTTTCACGGTGCATTGGAAATCAAAATAATTTATAGCTTTTATGTAATGGCCGGAAAGGGAGTTGGGGGGCACTGAGGATGTGGTCTGGGAGCCAAGGGGGCGGTAATCGAAAGAAAGTTTGGGGACCACTGGTTTAGAGAGATAGGGGCCAAACATGGACAAGTAGAACTAGCTTAGATGAGAATCTTGGTCAGCATGGACCAGATGGGCTGAAGGGCCTGTGACTATGCTGTAGGACACTACGGCACACTTACCATCCTCCGGTCGTCTGGCATTTGTGACCAGCAACCGTTTAAAATTCTCAGCCGCAACCTTCATGATCTCCTCACCTACCTTCCATCTGGCCCTGGTGTAGCCTCCATGGTATCCAGGACATCTTCAAGGAGCGATGCCTCAGAAAGGCAGCATCCATCATTAAGGACCCCCATCACCCAGGACGTGTCCTTTACCATCAGTGAGGGCACACACTCAACGATTCAGGAACAGCTTCTTCCCCTCTGCCATCCGATTTCTGAATGGACATCGAACCAATGAACACTACCTCACTACTTTTTTAAAAAATTTCTGTTTTTACAGTGCTTGATTAATTTAACTATTTAATATATCAGAATCAGAATCAGGTTTATTATCACTGGCATGTGATATGAAATTTGTTAACTTAGTTCAATGCAATACATAATCTAGCAGAGAGAGAAAAAATAATAATAATAAATAAAATAAAACATAATAATAAACAAATGGGTAAATCAATTACGTATATTGAATAGGCTGTCTACAAGAAGGGTCAGAGCCGTCTCTACTTCCTGAGGAGACTGAGGTCCTTTAACATCTGCCGGATGATGCTGAGGATGTTCTACGAGTCTGTGGTGGCCAGTGCGATCATGTTTGCTGTTGTGTGCTGGGGCAGCAGGCTGAGGGTAGCAGACACCAATAGAATCAACAGACTCATCCGTAAGGCCAGTGATGTTGTGGGGATAGAACTGGACTCTCTGACGGCGGTGTCTGAAAAGAGGATGCTGTCTAAGTTGCATGCCATCTTGGACAATGTCTCCCATCCACTACATAATGTACTGGGTTGGGCACAGGAGTACATTCAGCCAGAGACTCATTCCACCGAGATGCAACACAGAGCGTCATAGGAAGTCATTCCTGCCTGTGGCCATCAAACTTTACAACTCCTCCCTTGGAGGGTCAGACACCCTGAGCCAATAGGCTGGTCCTGGACTTATTTCATAATTTACTGGTGTAATTTACATACTACTATTTAACTATTTATGGTTCTATTACTATTTAATTATTTATGGTGCAACTGTAATGAAAACCAATTTCCCCCAGGATCAATAAAGTATGACTACTACTACCACTACTAGATTATTAAAAAATGTGCAAAAACAGAAATACTGTGTATTGAAAAAAGTGAAGTAGTGTTCAAAGCTTCAAAGTCCATTTAGGAAATATAATTACCGTAATTCATGTTATGCCGCTAAGTTAACAAGTTTCACGGCGTAGGCCGGTGATATTAAACCTGATTCTGACGCTTGGTCAACCCTTAAACCCATCACGGCATGGAGTCCCACCTCTTTATTTACGGGGAATTTTACCTGCACTTTCTCCCGAATCCCCCAGCCACGAAGTCTCTTCAGAACAGGGATGAGGAGGAATTTCTTGAGCTGGAGATTGGAGAATCTGTGGAACTCATTGCCACAGTTGGCAGTGGTGACCGAGTCATTCAAAGCAGGTTGATAGGTTCTTGATTAATCAGGATGTTTAAGGTTACGGGGAGAAGGTAGGAGAATGAGGGTTGTCGCGGAAAAGAGTACTTGGACCCGGAGGGAGAGTGCGGTAGAAAGCAACACTCACCACACGCTGGAGGAACTCAGCAGGTCGGGCAGCATCCGTGGAAACGATCGGTCGACGTTTCGGGCCGGAACCCTTCGTCAGGACTGAAGAGGGAAGGGGTAGAGGCCCTATAAAGAAGATGGGGGGAGGGTGGGAAGGAGAAGGCTAGTAGGTTCCAGGTGAAAAACCAGTAAGGGAAAAGATAAAGGGGTCGGGGAGGGGAAGCAGGGAGGGGATAGGCAGGAAAGGTGAAGAAGGAATAGGGGAAAACACAATGAGTAGTAGAAGGAGGCAGAACCATGAGGAAGGTGATAGGCAGCTGGGGGAGGGGGAAATAGGGATAGGGGAAAGGAGCAGGAGGGAATTACCTCCTTCTACTACCCATTGTGCTTTCCCCTATTCCTTCTTCACCTTTCCTGCCTATCCCCTCCCCGACCCCTTTATCTTTCCCCTTACTGGTTTTTCACCTGGAACCTACCAACCTTCTCCTTCCCACCCTCCCCCCACCTTCTTTATAGGGCCTCTGCCCCTTCCCTCTTCAGTCCTGACGAAGGGTTCCGGCCCGAAACGTCGACTGATCATTTCCACGGATGCTGCCCGACCTGCTGAGTTCCTCCAGCGTGTTGTGAGTGTTGCTTCGACCCCAGCATCTGCAGAGTATTTTGTGTGTGTGGTAGAAAATTCTTTATTTGTCGCACGATATCATGGGAAGCCCAGCGCCTAAACGTGGGATCCTGGAGCTCCGTCCAACAAGAAAACTCAGTCATGTTTATACATGACTGGTACATGACAAGAGACACCTAGGTGGATTTTTTACAGAAGTAAAGGTCACGTGCCTCAGCACATTGTATGACCAGATAATTCCTTATTTGAACCTTGGTCTAGCACTTTCAGAGAACAATGTATAATTAGTCCACCGCATCCTGCATGACGACTTCAAGGCAAAGCTTAGTAATCAGTTTCTTAGTATTTATTTGAACTCCAGCAACACTACCGAACGGCGAGGTAGCAAAAATATGTCCTTGAGCAGCTGCACATTTTACTTAAGTGTTTGTTCTCAAAAAATATACCAGACAAGCTGACACAACCGCAGACATATAAAACTTCTCAGAACAAAGAAGAACAGATACAGTTATTTTTACATCTCGGTTACGAGGCACATTTCAGTCACACAGAGAACATTAGTTACAGATAAGGGATTGTAGACTTCGAATTCACATTTTAAAACAAATCATTAGTCCCTTAGTGCCCATTACAATGTAAGGCCTTGATATTTTCTACCACGAGGGTTGAGCGGGAGAGCAGATCAGTCATGGTGGAATGGTGGGGAGACTTGATGGGCTGAATGGCCCATTTCTGCCCCCGTGTCTTATGGCCGTATTTGTTGTTTTGCGGCAGCAATACAGTACGTAATAAAAATATAAATTACAGTAAGGAATAGATGTTTCTGTAAAATAAGTATTGCAAAAAGGGAGAAAATAAGAGTTCTTCGGTTCATTGTCCATTCAGTAAATCTGATGACGGGAGGAAAGTAAGTAGATATTCTTGAAACGGTGGCCCCCTACAGAGCAAACCAGTTAGAATGCTCTCCACTGTACATCTGTAGAAAGTTTCTAGACTCTCTTGTGACATACCAAGCCTCCTCAAACTCTGAAGCAAGTGTAACTGCTAGTGTGCCCTCTCACTAATTGCATCAATATATCGGGCTCAGGACAGATCTTGAAACTGCTCACCCTTTCCTCTGCTGATACCTCGATGAGGACTGGTGTGAATTCCCCTTCCTGACGTCCACAATCAATCCCTTCCGGACGTCGAGTGCGATGTTGTTGTTGTAGCACCACTCAACCAGCTGACCTGTCTCACTCCTGTCCGCCTCCCCGCCACCACCCCAGACTCTGCCAACAACGGCTGCGTTATCGGCGGGTTTAAAGATGGCATCTCAGCTGTGCTGAGCCACCTGGTGTAGAGGGAGCAGCGCAGAGGGCTCAGCACGCGTCCTTGCGGCGTGCCGGTGTTGATTGCCAGTGAGGAGGAGATGCTATTTCTGGTCCGCACTGTCTCTGGTCTCCCAATGAGGAATTTAAGAGTCCAAGTGCAAGGAGAGGTACAGAGGCCCAGGTTTTGAAGCTTGTTGAATAGACTGAGGGGATGATGGTGTTGAACACTGAACTATCATCAATAATCAATTTCAACTATATTTTATACACGATTTCCCAGACTCTCTTTTTTCTGTTTTTTCCGCATTTCACAAAGACTATTTGAACCTGCTTACATCTTCCAAATCCACCTGCCCCTTCAGATTCCTCTTATTTCAGCTGACCTCATTTGCAGTAATGTAAAGATGTGGTCAAAAGTATGTGAATCATAAATAAGAGAAAGATACTTGGAGTATTTTCTATAAGGTTGATTTTATAGTGGCTTTCTTGTGCTAGGTCCTCCAAGAGGACCACAACCTTGTTGTAGGGTTTGGAGGCTTGCGTGCCTCAATGACCCGGGGAGCTACGTTGCCTGGAGTCAGGGCTTTGTGCTGTGGCTCTTGGTAGGATCGCCCATGGAAAACAGGTCAAAGGGTAGAGGTCAGACTAAGAGTGGTCCATCCAGTCCTCCAGGTTCGGGGTTTAGCTCAGGGCTAACAACCCTGACCGGTCAAACAAAATTGTTACGGAAACAGCAATGAAGAATCCTTCTACATCTGAATGGGGAGGTCTCCATCCGGGACTTGCATGACTGACAGGAGTGAAAACTGAGAGGAAGCTACTGACACAATGAAGGAAGCCCTGAATACACCAGAGATGGAAGACCTTCATCGCTGCTCTGAACGCCAGTGGTGTAATAGGCAATGAGGAAGTCTTGTGCTGGGGACTAATTAAACAGAAATGGATGCCATACAGAAAAACCTAAACACAAAAAGTTCTGCAGGTGCTGGAAATGCTGGAGGAACCCAGCAGGTCAGGCAGCGTCCATGGAAATGAATGAACAGTCGACGTTTCGGGCCGAGACCCTTCTCCGGGACTGGAAAGGAAGGCAGAAGATGCCAGAATTAAAAGGGTGGGAGGAAGAAGAAGGAGGATAGTTAGAAGTTGACAGGTGAAGTGAGGCGGGTAGGAAAGGTGAAGAGCTGGAGAAGAAGGAATCTGATAGGACAGGAGGGTGGACCGTGGGAGAAAGGGGAGGAGGAGGGGACCTAAGTGGAAGTGATAAGCAGGTGCGAAGAGGTAGGAGGCCCGAGTGGAAAATAGAAGAGGAGGGGAGAGGGAATGATTTTTTTAACTGGAAGGAGAATTTTTTTTCCCTCCACCACCATCTTCTTCTATTCCCCACTGTGGCCTTTTACCACTTCTCACCTGCCCATCACTTTCCCCTGGGCCCCCTCCTCCTTCCCTTTCTCCTAAGGTCCACTCTCCACTTCTACCAGATTGCTCCTTCTCCAGCCCTGGCCTGCTGAGTTCCACCAGCATTTTTTGTGCGCATTGCTTTGGACTGCCAGCATCTGCAGACTTCCTCCTGTTTATGATTTCACTGACCCTACTGTGTTTCTTTGTATCTCCTGCGAGTGCCCCGCAAGAAAACGAATCTCAGGGTTGTACGAGGTGACATACGTGTACTTTGATAATAAATCTACTTTGAACTTTGAACCCATCTTAAAATGCAACTACCTGCTTGGTAGGCGAAGGTTTCTTTTCTTCCCCATACTCCCTTACCCAGTAGTGGTTGGCTATAGTGCCAAATGGGAACTCATGCTGCATTCTCTCTGTTAGCCGGCAGCACCAGCTGCCTCCCGTCATTTCTTCGAGGTTGCCCCCTGTGACGTGAAAACAATTCCTCAGGTATTTGGACGATGATAGGGTTACTTAGTTGGGGCGTTCTGGATGGACCATGCAGGGATGTACAATAAAGCTTTTGTCAGTGATAATTACGGTTAGATTAGGCCTATGCAGCAGCCCACA
The DNA here is from genome assembly GCF_030028105.1 of Mobula birostris. Classification (NCBI taxonomy): domain Eukaryota; kingdom Metazoa; phylum Chordata; class Chondrichthyes; order Myliobatiformes; family Myliobatidae; genus Mobula; species Mobula birostris. The sequence continues at coordinate 8,581,824 of NC_092397.1, forward strand.
CAATGAAATGAGCTACTGCTTTATAGCACACACAATAGTCCACTGTGATCAGCCTGCCAACAAGTCTCAGTACTACACTGCAGAGGAGAGGGATCCATTCACTGCCATTCCCCCGTGCAAAACAGCAAAGCCATTTTGATACTAAATGACAGGCTTTCATTTGAACTGAAAGTGGAATTGCATTAAAAAAAAACAAGAGATGGAGCAATTTTGAAAGCAAACACATTCTGGTAGGCATGGCTTGTGGTATCTTCTGTGCATGAATGCTCCATTTAAAATGATCCATAGTCTGCAATGTTGCCCTTTTAAACGGCATTGCCTGTTGTTTGAGACTTGAACAAGCAGAGCACAAAACTGTACACAAACAGGCTGTAGGCAGAAGCTGTTTTGATGCCTTTTCATTTGAATTCCTGGAGCCCGTCATCTAGGAGGAAGCTTCCAGTGTTGACACGATTTTCCGCGGCTTGGCAGCAGACCATCTAAACAAGGCAGGCTTTGTTTATGGGTCCACTGCCAGGGTACGACAAATAAAAAAATACAACAGCACTTATTGGAAGTGCCTCAGAAAACACTGGATTCCTGGACTTCAGAATAACAAAGGACGATTTGAATTTTAATCGTGCCTTTCACAATGTCAGGATGGCTGAGAACACTTTTAACACCTGTTGGAGAAGTTCTGAAATTGAATCACCTCTGCGTTGTAGGAAATGCAGCCTCAGAATACAAGGACGTCCTTTTCGGACAGCGATGAGGAGGAATTTCTTCAGCTAGAGGGTGTTGAATCTGTGGAATTCATTGCCACAGACGACTATGTTGTGTATTCAATATTTCACTAATACTTGAGTAATATTGTAAATATATTGTTTGATTAAACATTCTTCAAATAATTCACAATGGTTATATGTACAAAGTACGCAAATGGCACACGTTATCATTCCCCCGCGCCATATGCGTGCCCCTCGCTTAGCATAAAAATGAAACTGGGGCATGATTTCACAATCTGTGATTTTCTTTTAGATCGGGAGATTGCAACAGCTCTCGGGGAAGCAAGAACCGTGCTTTCCTACTCCGTCTTGAAGGCGAAATGGGAGCATTCTCTGAGAATTTATGAACAAGAGAAAATCTGCAGACGCCGGAAACCCATTCGGCACGCGTCAAAGTGCCTCCAGCATTTTGTGCGTGTTTCAGAGAACTTACAGTCACCCCTGCGATACCATGTGGCCGGGAACTCGGAGGATCACAGGCTACAAGCCTACCCTGCGCGTCAGTGACCAGAGAGGGTGAACGTCTTCTACGTTCGGTTTGGTGCGCGGAACAAAGTGCAGGCGAGGAAGGCGCTCCTCCCCCCGGGAGAGCAGACACTCCGTCTGGCTGAAGCTGAGGTGGGGAAGGCCCTGGTCAGGGTCAACCCACACAGAGCTGTGGGGCCCGATAATATAAGTGATCGAGTTCTGAAAGACTGTGCAGCCTAGCTGACAAAGGTGCTGACAGACATATTTAACATCCCTCTGGAACAATTCATTGTCCTCTCGGTCTTCAAGGCAGCAACTATTAGCCCAGTGCCAAAGAAGGCGACGGTAACCTGCCCAAATGATTATCGTCCAGTGGCACTAACATCAACCATTATGAAATACTCCGATCGGCTGGTCATGAAGCACATTAAAGCCTTTCTCCTTTCCTCAGGGAGGAAGTGGAGCGGCTGGTGGATTGGTGTGAGAAGAGCAACCCGACCCTGAACATGGAGAAGACAAAGGAAATCATTGTGGACTTCTCCGTAGGGAGAGAGTTAAGTTCACCGACTTCCTGGGAGTTCACATCACGGACGACCTCACCTGGTCTCTTAATATCACCTCCCTGAACAAGAAGACACAGCAGCACCTCCACTTCCTCAGAAGATTAAGACAAGCAAGGTTCCCACTCTCCCCCCATGATCTTAACTGAATTTTACAGGACCACCATTGAGAGAGTCCTGACAAATTGCATCTCCATCTGGAATGGGAGCAGCCGAGCATCGGACTGGAAGTCCCTACAAAGGACTGTGAGAACGGCCGAGAGGATCATAGGGGTCTCCCTACCGTCCATCGGGGACATTTATCAGGAGCGCTGCGTACGCAGGGCCCTCAGTATTATCAAGGATCCCACCCATCCATTCAGCATCCTCTTTGACTTTCTATCATCAGGCAGGAGACTCCGATGCACAAAGACACGAACGGTCAGGATGGGGAACAGTTTCTTCTCTCAGGCCATCAGGATTCTGAACTCCCTGCTGCATCACATTCAAAGTGTCACTGGTTAATGTGTTCTGTACCTTACAATTAATAATAACATACTTTAGTTTGTTATTTATGTGTAATTCATCGGTAGATTTTATGCTTACCTTCATAAGTAGTTCACAGTATGTGCTTTACAGCCTGCTTCGAAGAAACTTTATCTCATTATATTACATGATTATGTATGTTACATACATTTATTCGTTCAATGACAATAAACTTGACTTATTTTTTATGTTTTGGAGTTAGAAAGCGTAACTGTGGCAATGAGTAAGTTTGAAAATGAACCTGAGATCATTACCTACCTGTTGAAACGCAGTGAGACCTTCAAAAACAAAAAAATGCGTGGAACGCTTTCTTCACAAGAGGAGAAGACGTTCGAGTTTTAAAAAATGCAGGAAATGGACAAAATTCACGGGCTCAAAAACAGTGATGGTGATAATGACAACAAACTAAAATATCCCATGTTCCTGATACCATCCATGATAAAGTAGCCAGTGAGCTGGAATGTATAGAGGCCAAAAGGATTCTTTCCAAGATTGAGTGGAGCACATGGGCAATCCGAGTGGTCCCAGTAGCCGAGAAGAATGGGTCTGTCAGGATCTGTGGTGATTTTAAGGTCACTATCAACCCTGTACTGAAGGTAGATCAATAACCCCTGTCCGGATAGAGGATATTTTTGCAAACCTTTCTGGGAGGGGAAACACTTCAGCAAAGTGGACTTAGTTGACACCTATCTGCAGGTGGAGATGGCAGAAGAGTTTAAAGTGTTTCAAACTGTAAACACTCGTAAGTGCTTTATCGCTATAATAGGCTTATTTTTGGAGTATCATCTGCACCTGCAATCAGGCAGAAATCTGTGGACCAGGTGCTTCAAGGATGCCTGGGCTCTCAGTGTTACCTGGATGACATCATTGTTACCAGTGAAAATGATGAGGAATATCTCCAAAATCTCAAGGCGGTATTAAAAAGATCGGGAGATTATGGGCTCAGAGCTTGATGCAACCTAATATCACTAACTGTGGTTACACCATTGAGACACAAGAATAGACAAGTGTGCTAAGAAAACTCAAGCAGTGGTGGATGCCCCAAGGCCAGAGGACATGTCACAGTTGTGGTCCTATTTAGTACTTGTCAATTCTATAACAGGATCCTGTTAAACTAGCTACTATGCTCTATCCCTTGAACTTGGTGCTACAGATTGGGAAGAAATGGCAATGGACAAAGCAGTGTGATACTCGAACGCCTCACTGCTTCACAATGTAGGTAGTCATCTCGGGTTTGCTTAAACCTTCTTCATCACCACTGTTAGGTTCTGTAATTCCAAAACATGAAAACTAATCATAATAAAAACAAAGTACCCGGGAATAAGGTGTCTAATTTCACTTTTATTTTAAGCGAGGCATGTGCGAATGATGTGGTGGTGTGAGGACGCATGCTTTTCACGTACTTCTAGATATAATCCATAATGAATTATGTAACGAAACAAAGAATGCTTAATCATACAATACATTTACAATATTACTCAAATGTTACCAAAGTATTAAATAAACACCATTGGTGTGATGTATCTGGTCAGATCTGGGTAAGTAGCCTTCAGGATGACATTCAGAGGAATTTTGTTTGGACAGTTATCTTTCTGACTCGAGGACTCGTGCCGTGGTCTATTAAAATCAAACTTTTGTCCAATATTCTGGGATTCACTTCAAATGTCAAAAGCGCCCGGACTCCAAACGCGGCTTGATATTCGGAACTTTTTGTAGTACAGGTTCAGAACATGTGCATGATTCCGGAGAGCTGCCTTCAGCAAGGTATTGATTGGGAATATAACCCCTGGCAAAATCTTAGAAACCGACACTGGAAAAATGAGGGGAACAAAGTCATTTTGCGCAGCTCATTGTTCAAGCCATCAGAGGATTGAGACCTACCCAGGCCTCTATTAGTAAACAAACTAGCTATCTGGAATTCACAGTTTTCTGAGGTTAATACTTTATTAATGTTCAGGATGTAAGTTTAATGAAGGATTAATTAATATTAGGTATCTCCTCTGACTTGTCATGGAATTAAACCCAATTTATCTGACTAATATTTAAATGAAAACAGCTGCCCTTCAGGTTTTTTTCATGTTTTGGTTCAATAACAGATTTGATAGTTGACAAGATTTGGCCTTTGGTGACCTTAACTTCTTTGGATTCTAGGAGATTAAAGCTTTTTTTATTTTACCTTAGGGCACAGGTTGAGATATTCTTAATAGATATTGATGATTCTGAGAAACGTTGAACTGCCTGGTACAATACAAGTGCAATTGACTTAAAAGTGGACTGCATGACCTGAGCTTGTTTTGTATGTGCCCGGCGGTCCTGAAAGCACAGGCCCTTGACGGCTTCTGGAAGAGTCAGGTGCTTTTCCTGATTCACATACATGCAGTGTCTGCTTTATCAGGTACCAGCTGTATTCATCTTCCAGGAGCGGTGTCTCAAAAAGGCAACGTCCATCATTAAGGACCCCCACTACCCAGGATGTGCCCTCTTCTCATTGTTACCATCAGGGAGGAGGTACAGGAGCCTGAAGGCACACACTCAACGATTCAGGAACAGCTTCTTCCCCTCTGCCATCCGATTTCTGAATGGACATTGAACCAATGAACACCACCTCACTACTTTTTTTTTTGCGCTTCTTATTTAATTTAACTACTCAATGACCACAGGGGCAGAGTTCAGCCATCTGGCCAATCGACCTGCTCCGCCATTAAATCATGGCTGATCCTTTTTTTTAAATCTCCTCCTCAACCCCAGTTCCCGGCCCTCTCCCCATAACCTTTGATGCCACGTCCAATCAAGAACCTATCAATCTCTGCCTTAAGTACACCCAACGACCTGGCCTCCACAGCTGCACGTGGCAACAAGTTCCACAAATTCACCACCCTCTGGCTAAAGAAATCTCTCCGCATCTCTGTTTTGAATGGATGCCCCTCTATCCTGAGGCTGTGCCCTCTTGTTCTAGACTCCCCCACCATGGGAAACATCCTTTCCACATCTACTCTCTCTAGGCCTTTCAACATTCGAAAGGTTTCAATGAGATCTCCCCCTCATCCTTCTGAATTCTAGCGAGTATAGACCCAGAGCCATCAAACGTTCCTCGTTTAATAACCCTTTCATTCCTGAAATCATCCTTATGAAACTCCTCTCGACCCACTCCCTACTTACCCTATACGTACTGTAATTCACATTTCTTTTCCATATTACCATGTATTGCATTGTACTGCTGCCACATAGTTAACAGATTTGACTACATATGCCGGTGATATTAAACCTGGTTCTCATTCTGTACCATGTGGTTACTTGAGTTACTGTCTCCTGTCTGTCTGTTTGAGCTAGTCTGGCCAATCTCCTCTGACTTCTCTCATTAGCAATGCGTTTTCGCCCACTGCTGCTCTGGATTTTTTTCTCTCTCGCTTGCGCCATTCTCTGTGAACTCTAGAGGCTGTGTGTGACAATCCCGGGAGATCAGCAGTTTCTGAGATACTCAAACCACCCCGCCTGGCACCAAGAATTATTCCACAGTCAAAGCCACTTAGATCATATTTCTTCCCCATTCTGATGTTTGGTCTGAGCAACATCTGAACCTTTTGACCATGTCAGCATGCTTTTATGCATTGAGTTGCTGCCACATGATTGGCTGATCAGATATTTGCATTAGCAAACAAGTATACCTAATGAAGTAGTCACAGAGTGTATACGTGCCTAAACATTACCTACTGGGTATTGATAAGAAAGGTTTGCATTTGTATAGAGCCTTTCATATCCAATGTAATGCATCCCAAAGTACTTCAGAGCCAATAAACCATTATTAATTGTAGGTAGAACATTAGAGAGACCATAATTATGAAATGAATCATTTCTCAGTGCTTGTACTTTCATTTGGGGTCATTTCATAATGAAGAAGATGACAGAGGAGCTAATTTACCATAAATCAACAAATCTGCAGCTTGGAACTCCGTTTAATTTCTCAATCATCCTAATGAACCAATAGCACTGTTAGTACTTCTCAAATTTAGAGAGTGAGACAAAGCCTGCAGTTTAGAACACCGGATAGGAAAAGAAACTGGGTTTACATAAGAAGTAGTGAATAAAAAGACTGAAGAATCACAGTAAAAATTGAAGTAAGCTGCAGAGAGTTGTAAAATTAGTCAGCTCCATCATGGGCACCAGCCTCCGTAGTATCCAGGACATCTTAAAGGAGCGATGCCTCAAAAAGGCAGCGTCCATCATTAAGGACCCCGACCACCCAACCCATGCCCAATAAAGGGTGGTGAATTTGTGGAATTCGTTACCACAGGGAGCTGTGGAGGCCAGGTTACTGGGTGTGTTTAAGGCAGAGACTGATAGCTTCTTGACTGGACACGGCATCAAAAGTTGCGGGGAGAAGGCTGGGGAGCGGGGCTGAGACAGGGATAAAAACAGATTCAGCGGAGCAGACTCGATGGGCCAAATGGTGTAATTCTGCTCCTACGTCTTATGGTCTTACTTTTGGGAAAGAGGTACTGAAGGCACACAAAGAACAATTCAGGAACAGCTTCTTCTCCTCTGCCATCCGATTTCTAAATGGACATTGAACCCATGGACACCAACTCATTACTTTTTTATTTCAGTGTTTGCACTGCTTATTTAATTTAATTATTTAATGTACATATATATATATAAATACTTATCGTGTGGGCACGTGGCCAAGTGGTTAAGGCATTGGACTAGCGACCTGAAGGTCGTGAGTTCGAGCCCCAGCTGAGGCAGCGTGTTGTGTCTTTGAGCAAGGCACTTAACCACACGTTGCTCTGCGATGACACTGGTGCCAAGCTGTATGGGTCCTAATGCCCTTCCCTTGGACAACATCGGTGTCGTGGAGAGGGGAGACTTGCAGCATGGGCAACTGCTGGTCTTCCATACAACCTCGCCCAGGCCTGGAGAGTGAAGACTTTCCAGGCGCAGATCCATGGTCTCGCAAGACTAACAGATACCTTTACTATATACTTACTGTCATTCACAACTTTTTTTCTATATTATCATGTTTTGCAATGTACTGCTGCTGCAAAGTTAACAAATTTGCCAGTGATAGTAAACCTGATTCTGATTCTGACAAAATAAAAGAGGTGATTTGCTCTTTTGACTCTGAGAAAGATTAATGCGGTGAAGGATTTGGTCTAATTAGGGCAGCGCGCTAACATGGTGGTTAGCACAGTGCTTTACGGTACCAGCAACCCGGGTTCAATTCCCGCCGTTGCCTGTAAGGAGTTTGTACGTTCCCCCCGTGACCACGTGGGTTTCCTCCGGGTGCTGCGGTTTCCTCCCACAGTCTATGGTAGGTTGATTGGCCATTGTAAATTGTCCTGTGATTAGGCTAGGGGTTAAATTGGGGGATTGCTGGACAGCATGGCTCGAAGGGGCAGAATGGCCTACTCCACACAGTACCGCAGCAAACAAACAGAAAAAGTCTCACTTTCTGTTCTGTAAAAAGAAAGGAAGAGGATGACTCCACAAAGCTGCAGATTCGCGAGGCAGATGGTGAAGTCAAAAAAAGAGCAATGTAAATAACAGCACTGTGAAAATACTGAGAAGAATAGCAAAACACAAGCAAAAAACCTTGGCGAAGTGAGAAAGTGCATTGTGCATCACTCTAGGTTTTGAAGCAGGGTGCCTGAAGCAAGCGTACAAGTTGAAGGACATTCAAGAATACATAATGCCTCATTCGGAAAATGGTCCGATGGGTAATATTTATTTAGTGAGGGATACAGTGAGGAACAGGGCCTTCCGGCCTGTTGAGCCGCACCATCTAGCTAAAGTGAACTACATCAGCGGAGAGAGACCGAAGCTAGCGGATACAGAAGTGGTTTATTCAACAATGTAAGACACTCTGTGGAGGAAGAGGCCTCTTCAGCCCAATATTAGATGATATTTTATATGCTAAAGGTTAAAGGATATTGTCTGGACCAGTTGCTGTGTTATGCTTTGCTTTATCAAAGACATCAAAGGATTCACAATCGGAGGCCGTAATATAAATAACATCAGATATGCTGATGACATCGTACTAATAGCTGACTCAGAAACAAAACCTCAAGAACTACTCGCTATAGTGGCAGCGGAAAGTAATCGCAGAGGCCTGTCAATCAACACCAGGAAGGCAGAAAGTATGGGCATCTCCAGAAAGACAAACATCTCACAACGTGTGATCAAGATCGGAAATACAAACATCAAACAAGTCAACAAATTCAGATATCTTGGCAGCCTAATAAGAAGTATTGGCAGGTGCGACACAGATATCAAATACAGAATAGCAATGGCGAAAGAAGCTTTCCAAAAAATGAAGACCTTATTAACAGACAGAAAGATGAGCACATACACTAAAAACAGAATACTACAGTGCTATATTTATTCTGTCCTGACTTATGGAAGTGAATGCTGGACCATTTCTCCAGCAATGGAAAAGAGACTCGAAGCAGCTGAATTATGGTTCTACAGGAGAATGTTAAAAATATCATGGACCACACACACATCAAATGAAGAAGTTCTCAGAAGAGCCCAAGCAGTTCAATCACTCACACCAACAATAAGAGAAAGACAACTCAGATTCCTAGGACACATCATGTGGAAAGATGAGCTAGAAAAACTCACACTCTCTGGAAAGGTCGAGGGGAGCAAACCTAGAGGAAGACCTCGGCTTATGTACATCAAAAGCCGAGCCAGGTGGTTACACTTCAAGGAAATGGAAGTCATTCAAAGAACGAAAGATAGATCTATATGGAAAACCATAAGGTCTGCATCGGATATGGTACCTAGACAGACAGAAAGCTTAAAGGACAATTCTAGAGTTACAATATATCTACAATGCTTCCTTTGTATTACATGTAGTTTTCGCACACCTCCCTCTTCGCACCCACACTCCAGACACCCAAAATGAAAGTTAATCAGCATGGTCTGTTGTTTTCAATAAACTTGCTCCACAGTTCCAGGAAACGGGGCTGCAGTTTAAATTTAGTCTCCAAGCCACATTCAGGTCTAAAGATTGTTTGCTGAAGTTAGTTGCTGAGGTTAACATTTGCTGCATACCTAATTCCAGAAAATGCTCTAACACCAGCAACCCACCAATTTAACCCTAGCCTAATCAGAGGACAATTTACAATGACTAATTAACCTACTAGCTGTTACGTCTTTGGAATGTGGGAGGAAACTAGAGCCCCCGGAGAAAACCTGCACATTCACGGGGAGGAATGTGCAAATTCCTTCTGGACAACGTCGGAATTGAACTCCGAACCCTGACGCTTCAAGCTCTAATAGTGTCACGCTAACCGCAGTGCTACCACAGCACCCGTGATAAGATCGGCAGAGAACTGAGTAGATTGGAGAAAATAACGAACACATGGCAGTCTGCAGATGCTGGAAGTCCAAAGCAACACACACAAAATGGTGGAGGAACTCAGCAGGCCAGGTAGCGTCGAGGGAAAAGAGTACATTACAGGTGGGAGGAAAAGAGAAGCAGCGCACCGCGCGTGCGCAGCCCTCCGATAAAAAATGATATCGTATCTGTTAAGTAGGGGCTGTGGACAATTCTGATTTGATGGAAAATGGACGTGAAAGCACAGAGGAACATCTGGAGAAATTTCTGAAACGCTCGTTCGTTGCTGTCATTACTGTGCGATCGGGAATCTTTCGGAGGGTAGGCCTCAAAATCCCCGGCTTTGCCCGCTGTTGGCAACCGAGAAGGAGGTTGAATCGTTTGGACAGAGATGGCACTCAGTACTTGGTGTCGGAGGGCTGATCAGAGCTCAAAGTTTTCGGATGACTCAGAGTCGGACCGTGGTCTGGTATGGCAAGGAGAGTTTTTCTTCCTTCTCTCCATCTGCGTGAGATGTGGGACATCTGAGAGACTTTGAACTTTACTGTGCTCGTGGACTTCTTCATCAAGTTATGGTATTGTTGCACTGTTGTAACTATATGTTATAATTATGTGGTTTTGTTAGTTTTTTTCAGTCTTGGTCTGTCCTGTGTTTGTGATATCACACCGGAGGAAATATTGTATAATTTCTTAATGCATGCATTACTAAATGACAATAAAAGAGGACTGCGTGTCTTCATAATCTAAAAATAGTCGATGTTTCGGGTCGAGAATCCTCATCAGGACTGAGAAGGAGGGGGGAGAAGTCAGAGTGAGAAGGTGTAGGGGGAGGGGAGGAAGAAGTACAAGGTGGCAGGTGATAGGTGGAGCTGGGCGTGGGGGAGGGGGTGAAGTAAAGTGCTGGGAAGTTGATTGGTGGAAGTGATAAAGGGCTGGAGAAGGGGGGATCCAATAGGAGGGGACAGAAGACCATGGAAGAAAGGGAAGGGGGAGGAGCCCCAGAGGGTGGTGCTGGGCAGGTAAGGAGATAAGGTGCAAGAGGGTAGCAGATTGGAAAAGAATGTTGTTAGAACATTTCAGGCAGCGGTTGGCTCAATCGCTTTACAGTACCAGCACTCATCAATTAGGGTTCGGTTCCTGCTGCACTTTGTTAGGAGTTTGTACGTTCTCCCCACGACCGCCTGGGTTTCCCTGTGCCGATGCGTGAGTTTTCTCCGGGCGTTCCCTCGGTTTCCTCCTGCATCACCGAAGGTGAGCAGTTAGGATGTGAGTGTGCGGCAGCGGGAAAGTCGTCCCGCTGGTGCTGTCTGATCTCGTCACTCGAGATTCAGTGTCACGCAACCCTGCCACTTTGATCTGGCCCTCACCTTCGCTAACCCAGTGCCAACACTTGCCTTTACTGGATCTTTCTCCTCCTTACACAAGTCGGCTGGTTTGTGGGGGTGTGGCTGGGGTTAGTCAGCAGGCAGGATTAGGGTGAAGAGTAGGATTGGGGGATATACACGTGGGGCAAGGAGAGAGAGGGTTAGGGTTAGGGCTAGTGAGTCATGGGCACGCGGAAGTGTGACAATACTTGCGGGCAACCCTCACTGATTTGATTTGACGCAAGCGATGTGTATTGCCCTGTGTTTCAATGCTTCGATGTTCGTTCTGTGCCGTGTCGTATGATGTAGACGATCACGGTCTTTCCATGACCGTGATTGTTCTTGCCAAATATTTCTATGGAAATGGTTTGCCATTGCCTTCTTCTGGGCAGTGTCTTTACAAGACGGGTGACCCCCCCCCCCCCAGCCATTAGCAGTACTTTTCCGAGATGGTCTGCCTGGCGTCAGTGGTCACATAGCCAGGACTTGCGATGTGCACCGGCTGCTCATACGACCATCCCATAGCTTCACATGACCCTGATCGGGTGGGGGGGAGTGAGGAGGGGGGCTAAACAGGTGCTACACCTCGCCCAAGGGTGACCTGCAGGCTAGCGGAGGGAAGGAGCGCCTTACACCTCCTTTGGTAGAGACGTATCTCCACCCCAACGTATGACAAATAAAGCTAATCTCTTTAGAACGTCTCAAAAACGAGTCGTCCAAATTTTTACATTAATTAAAAGGATCTTTTAAACTGGTTTTAGGGTCTGGTGGTCAAGGCAGCGTTCGTCTAGTGATCTGAAGGTTGCTAGTTCGAGCCTCAGCTGAGGCAGCGTGTTGTGTCCTTGAGCAAGACACTTAACCACACATTGCTCTGCGACGACACCGGTGCCAAGCTGTATGGGTCCTAATGCCCTTCCCTTGGACAACATCGGTGGTGTGGAGAGGGGAGACTTGCAGCATGGGCAACTGCTGGTCTTCCATACAACCTTGCCAGGTTTGCCCCTTGGACACCTTCCAAGGCGCAAATCCATGGTCTCTTGAGACTAACGGATGCCTATAAAGGGTCTGGGGCAAATTTATTTGGATGTTGTGGGATATTGTGGGATGTTGTGGGAAAGATTCACATCTTTAGTTACTCTTCACAGTAGTTGGATTTAAAGATTTAATAGTAATCTGGCCCAGCTACCTGTTGGATGGCAGGTGTGATGGTATCAGGTGCCAAATGGCCTGAGGGTAAGATCAAAACAGTTCTGTCTTGTTTCCACTTCAGCATGCTTGTGCTATAATTGGTCTTGGTTTAAGCAGAGGGTGTGTTTTCGATGATGTAGGTACTCAGTCAGTCATTAATTATATTTTGCAATCTTTAAATTATATAATGACCTTTGTGTCTGTAATCCACACCTTGTTTGTAGAGTCAAGGGATTCAATTCTCTGAATAATAATTTATTGAGTCTCACTTTGAGGACCTCTGTTGGTCTCGGCCAACCATGGATGTACAAAGTTCAAACTTCAGAGTAAGTTTTATTATCAAAGTATATATGTGTCACCATGTGCACCCTGCGATTCATTTTCCTACGGGCAGATTCGGCAAATCTATAGAATAGTGACTATAACAGGAACAATGAAAGATCAACTAGAGTGCAGAAGACAACAAACCACAAATGCAGATATAAATAAATAGCAATAAATAACAAGAACATGAGATAAAGAGTCCTTAAAGTGAGATCATTGGTTGTGGGAACATCTCAATGGATGGGGCAAGTGAGTGTAGTTATCCCCTTTTCTTCAAGAGCCTGATGGTTGAGGGGTAGTAACTGTTCCAGAATCTGGTGGTGTGAGTTCTGAGGCTCTTGTACCTTCTACCTGATGGCAGCAGCGAGAAAAGAGTGCGACCTGGGTGGGTGGTGGGGATCTCTGATGATGGATGCTGCCTTCCTACGACAGCGTTTCATGTACTGTAGATGTTTGCTGTTGTGTCCTAGCTGTCCGCGTGGTACGCAAACCAGGTTGGGATGATGCGGAGAGCAAGCTGTCGCCCACGCAGCAGGCTTCCCCTCTCCACACTGCTGCTGAACCCAAAGGAACGGGCCGGCCTCACAGGAGCTGCCAGCCGGCGCTGAACTCAACGTACACCTGCCTTAGGGACCCCAGCTCGGACTTTTCCCCCCAGGGTTTACTCCCCAAGGCTTCGCCCATGAATGGGTACGGCTGCCCGGCAGCGGAGGTTTGACGTCAGAGAATTTCTTCCCCTGGATAAGCTGCCAAACATGGCTGACGAGCCCCATCTGCCCGAAAAATCTCACTGGCCCATATAAATATCAGCAATTTTGAGAATTCTGAATAATGGAAGATCACCTGAGCAAACTGTCTTAGAATAGCCTGAGTTTACCGGATTTTTGTTTTACTCTTATACTCTCCATCTGGCAATGTTTCACAACAGCTGTTCAAACTAATTACCTTCATGCTCGTATTGAAATCCTTCGGACACCTCCTCTCCATCCGTACTGCCTCATACATCCCCATGAGCCTCTGAGATGTACGTGGTTGTGACGGAGAGTGCTCGGTAAACACATTTCGTACACATGTGCATTTACATGTGGCTGCACGAGGACATACCCGACCAAAACGTTTCCATAGAGGGCTTCCAGACCGTTCCGGCTGACCGGATTTGCACTGAGAGCGGTAAGCGTAAAGGAGTTGGGGGCTTGCTGTTCTGGTTAACAACAGGTGATGAAATCCTGGTCATATTACGAACAAGGAACGTGTTTGTAGCCCGGATATTGAACTTTTTGCTGTTGGACTCCGGCCATGTTATTTGCCAAGGGAAATCTCACACGCAGTTGTGGTTGTTGTGTACATCACTCCCTCTGCCAACCCGACGTCGGCACGTAACATCATTTACACCGTCATAGCCAGATTACAAACCCAGCACCTGAGTGCCCTCATTACCATCTCGGGTGACTTCAACCATGTTACCATGGCTAGAACACTGCCCAACTTTACGTGGTATGTGAGCTGTACAACCAGAGGGGAGAGGACTCTGGATTTGATATACGCTAACGTTAAGGATGCATACAGCTCCTCTCCCCTCCCCCCACTGGGAAGGTCAGATCACAACCTGGTGCATCTAAAACCCTGCTACGTGCCTCTGGAACCAATTTCCCTCGGGATCAATAAAGTATGACTATGACTATGACTATATACACACACACACACACTTATAAACCATGGAAAATTTCTACAGATGGACTGTGGAGAGCATTGTGACTGGCTACATCACTGTTTGGTATAGGGGTGGTGAGGGAACTATTGCACAAGATTGAAATAAGCTGCAGAGAATTGTAAACTCAGTCAGCTCCATCATGGGCACAAACCTTCGTCGTATCCAGGACATCTTCAAGGAGCAGTGCCTCAGAAAGGTGGCGTCCATCATTAAGGACCCCCATCACCCAGGATGATTGTTACCGTCAGGGAAGAGGTACAGGAGTCTGAAGGCACATACTCAGTGATTCAGGAACAGCTTCTTCCCCTCTGCCATCCGATTTCTGAATGGGCGCTGAAGACTACCTTGTGGCGACCCACTTTCTACGCAGGCGTACCGGCTCACAAAATGGCACGCGCGTCGACAGAGAGGCCAGCCCCAGAATGGTGCTGGGCCTTCTTCTTCACCAGCAAGGGGAGAAAGCCCGCGCGCGAGGGGAGAGACTTTTGTAATGCACCTCTGACGTTATTTCCGCCCGGAGAGGGCGGGAATGGAACTGCGTAAAAGCCAGTGCCGCGAAGTTTGAATACGCTAGTCTCGAGTGCAACGTACAGGCTGCGTGTCGTTATTTCTAGCTCTGTGTGTAGCACATTGCTACAACCTCACTATTTTTATTTATTTCTGTTTTTTCACTACTCATTTAATTCAACTATTTAATACACACACACACACACACACACACATATACATATGTGTTGTGTGCACTGTATATATATACATACTCCTCATGTATATGAAGGATATAAGTAATAAAGTCAGGTCAGTTCAAGTCAATACTGTAATTCATGTTTTTTTTCTATTGTTATGTATTGCATTGTTCTGCCGCCACAAAGTTAACAGATTTCATGACATATCCGGTGATATTAAACCTGATTCTGATTCCGATACTCTCACATGGGCACACAAACTTTGCCTTGCAATTCTGCTCCTTTTGCACAGACACTTCAATGTCTCCCCCCCCAGCCCCTGGCATATTCTTATAACGGGCTGGCTCTATGGGGCCTTTCCCGCCACGCACTTCGGAATATGGTCCATTTCCGTCGTAATGGGGCTGTGAAGATGTTCTTCGTTTAACTGTATTTAAGGTAGATATTCCTGTTCGCTTTGCAGTATGATTGTAACTACGTTGTGAGGTAATTCTGATCCATGTGCGGTCTTAAGTTAACTTCGTGGCTAATTAAAGATGCTATGTCCTGGTGCCTAAAAAGCCGTGGCGGATTGCTCTCGGTAGGAGGGAGAGAGAGATGGGCTGCCAGGAGTTCACACTGGACAAAGTATGGAGCTGTTACTATGACTCTGTAAAAATTGGCAGTCTTCTTTTCGCTAATTTTTGTGATTTTTGATGCACTGAAGAAACACCCTTGCAGGTTTAATATCGCCAGCACACGTCATGCAATTTGTTAGCTTTGCAGCAGCCAAACAATGCGGTACATAATAATAGAAAAAACAGTGAGCATGTACTTTGTAATAGTGAGCATATGCATATTAAATAGTTAAATTAAATAAGTAGCGTAAAAACAGAAATTTAAAAATAGTGAGGTAGTGTTCATGGGTTCAATGTCCATTCAGAAATTGGATGGCAGAGGGGAAGAAGCTGTTCCTGAGTTGTCTTCAGACTTCAGTAGCTCCTTCCTGATGCTAACAAGGAGAAAAGTGCATGTCCAGGCAGGATCTGTGGAAAAGGGTACGGACAAAGTTTCAGGCCGAAACCCTTCGGCATGAAACGTCGACTGTTTAGTCTTTTCCACAGATGCTGCCCGGCCTGCTGGGCTCCTCCGGCGTTTTGTGTGCGTGCTGCGTATATAATTCGGTGCTGTGCTGATATTCCAACGGGCTAGGGTTTATTTGCTGTGATCAGCAAGTGTACCGAGGAGAGCGTTTTGACAGGCTGCATCACCGTCCGGTATGGGTGGGTCGGCTGGAGGGCTGAGGGGCTACGGCACAGGATCGGAGGAAGCTGCAGAGAGTTGTAAACTCAGTCAGCTCCACCATGGGCACCAGCCTCCGTAGTGTCCAGGCATTCATTGCCCTTTTCTCTTTGTTAGCATCAGGAAGGAGTTACTGAAGTCTGAAGATGATTCAGGAACAGCTTCTTCCGTCCAATTTCTGGATGGACGTTGAACCCATGAACACTACCTCACTACTTTTTTTCTATTTCTGTTTCGTTTCGCACTCTTATTTCAATTTAACTGATTAATAAGTACTTACTGTAATTCAGTTTTTTTCTCTGTATTCATTTATCATGTATTGCACTGTACTGCTGCCGTAAAATTAACACATTTCTCGACGTGTGCTGGTGATAGTAAACCTGATTCTGATTCTGAAACATGAGGGAAAAAAACATCTTCACTCAGAATGAGGTGAGAGTGTGGAAGCAGCTGCCAGTGCAAGAGGTGCAGGCGAACTCGATTCCAACATTTAAGAGGAGTTTGGATGGGAGGGGTACGGAGGACGATGAAGGTCGATGGGAGTAGGCAGTTTTAAATGGTTTGGAGTGGACTAGGTGGGCCGAAGGGCCTGTTTCTGTGTTTTACTTCTCTGTGACTCTATCAGGGCAGGTTACAGATGGAAGTCGTTCATGCCTTGAAATACTAGGGATGAGCCAAAACCTCCATTCCATCCGTGACTCATTGTGTTGGATGAAAATGCAGAAAATTCTGCCTGGGCATTTTCAATGTCAAAAATGACCAACTCAACTAATTGTAGGGGGTAGGAACATAGAAACATAGAAAACCTACAGCACAATACAGGCCCTTCGGCCCATAATGCTGTACCGAACATGTCCTTACGTAGAGTTACCCATAGCCCTCTATTTTTCTAAGCTCCGTGTACCTATCCAGGAGCCTCTTAAAAGACTGGATTTTACAATTCCTCATCTGTCTGTTCTAAATCTCTTGGAATACTTCCAAAAGATGATGAAAATAATTTTTTAAAAAAAGCACAGAATGCTGTAAATACAAGGTCAGACAGCATCTGTCGACAAGCGGGGAGAACATTTCAGGTTGGCGACTTTTCACCAGAGCAGGA
This sequence comes from Mobula birostris, assembly GCF_030028105.1. Taxonomy (NCBI): domain Eukaryota; kingdom Metazoa; phylum Chordata; class Chondrichthyes; order Myliobatiformes; family Myliobatidae; genus Mobula; species Mobula birostris. The sequence goes on from NC_092397.1 coordinate 8,599,133, forward strand.
AGCGTTATTAAAATAAATGGTGTTTTAAACTGTAGGGAAGGGAGGAGGCCTGCTAGAGGAAAGTCCAAAGGGAATATCTGTTTCAGGGCGGACACCAAGAGAGACTGAGTGACACAGACGATGATGGAGAGCACCTGGGATTTGTTGCTCCGCTTCAAAAATTTGGGGTTGGTGTTTAAGCTTTTCAGAATTCTCAAAATTGAACCCCAATAATAGTCAGAAGGAAAATAATTCAAAGCCTTTAAGGACAATGATCCCCAGAAGCTTTTTGTTCGGCATTGTTTCAAGCAGTAAATGATGAATGTCAGAAACAGAAACAAGAGAAAAAAAAAGCGGATGCTGGAAATCCGAGCAACACACACACAAAATTGCTGGAGGAACTCAGCAGGCCAGGCAGCGTCTATGGAGAAAAGCACAGTCGATGTTTCGGGCTGAGACCCTTCGGCAGGACTGGAGAAAGAAAACTGAGGAACACACATGAAAGTTGCTGGTGAATGCAGCAGGCCAGGCAGCACTCTAGGAAGGGGTACAGTTGATGTTTCAGGTGGAGACCCTTCGTCAGGACTAACTGAAAGAAGAGTCTAGCTTTTCTTTCAGTTAGTCCTGACGAAGGGTCTCGGCCCGAAATGTCGACTGTACCTCTTCCGAGAGATGCTGCCTGGCCTGCTGCGTTCACCAGCCACTTTTATGTGTGTTGCTTGAAATTCCAGCATCTGCAGATTTCCTCGTGTTTGCGTTTTTAAAAAAAAGCTGAGGAGTAGATTTGAAAGGTGGGGGAAGGGGAGAGAGAAACGCCAGGCGATAGGCGAAACTGGGAGGGGGAGGGATGAAGCAAAGAGCTGGGAAGTTGCTTGGCGAAAGAGACAGAAGGCCATGGAAGAAAGAAGGAAAGGAGGGGGAGGGGAGGAGCACCAGAGGGAGGCGATGAGGTGGGCAAGGGGGTGTGAAATGGTGAAGGGGGGGGAGGTGGAGGCATTACAGGAAGTTTGAGAAATCGATATTCATGCCAGCAGGAAGGAGGCTACCCAAATGGAATATAAGTTGTTGTTCCTCCAACCTAAGTGTGGCTTTATCCCGACAGTGGAGAAGGCCATGGATGAATGGGAATGGGAATGGGAAGTGGAATTAAAATGGGTTGGCCACTGGGAGATCCCTCTTGTTCTGGCGTCAGTGAACAGTGAAGCGGTCTCCCAATCTCCACCGGGTCTCACCGATATACACGAAGCCACACCGGGAGCACCAGGCAACAAATACTGGACTGAAATTGTTATATTTGAATGCACGCAGCATTCTTGATCTTGAAATGTAGCTACAGATTGGCAAATGTGACATTGTGGCCGTCTCTGAAACTTGGCTAAAGGATGGCTGCCACTGGGAGCTGAACGTCCAAGGATATACAGTGTGTTGGAAAGATCGGTTGGTAGGCAGAGGAGGTGGTGTGGCTCGGTGTATAAGAAATAATATTAAATTATTAGGAAGAGATGACATAGGATTGGGAGGTGTAGAGTCTCTATGGGTTGAGTTAAGAAATGGCAAGGGTAAATGGACCCTAATAGCAGTTGTATACAGGCCTCCAAACGGCAGCCGGGATGTGGATTACAAATTACAGCAGGAGATAGAAAAGGCGTGTCAGAGAGGCAATGTCATGATAATCGTTGGGGATTTTAACATGAAACTGGATTGAGAAAACCAGGCCAGTACTGGACCTCAAGAGAGAGAATTTGTAGAATGTCTAAGGGATGACTTTTTAGAACAGCTTGTTGTTGAGCCCACTAAGGAATCGGCTGTGCTGGATTGGGTGTTCCTCAATGATCCAGGTGTGATAAGAGAGTTTAAGGTTAAGGAACCCTTAGGGAACAATGATCACAATATGGTCGAGTTCACATTGAAATTTGAGAGGGAAAAAATAAAATCCATTGTGTCGGTATTTCAGTGGAATAAAGGAAATTACAATGGCATGAGAGGGGAATTAGCTGAAGTTGACTGGAAAGGGACATTTGCAGAAAGGACAGCAGAGCAGCAATGGCTGGAGTTTCTGTGAAAAATGAGGGAAGAGCAAGACAGATATATTCCAATTAAGAAGAAATTTTCAAAGGGGAGAAGGACATTACCGTGGCTGACAAGTGAAGTCAGAGCCAAAGTAAAAGCAAAAGAGAGGGCATACAAGAAAGCCAGAGCTAGTGGGAAGATAGAGAATTGGGGAGCTTTTAAAAACTTGTAGAAGGAAGCTAAGAAGGTCATTAGGAAGGAAAAGACGAATTATGAGAGGAACTACTACTGACTACTACTACTGTATTGACTCAGGTCTAGGGGGCCAGCGTCGGGCACGATGACGGACTCTCCACTTCTCCCTCTCCCTCATCAGTGTGTTCAGTTCATCTACATTAGCCACGCCGCTGTCTTCTAGGAGCGTGTTGACCATAGTCTTGGGAGGGCGCCCAGGGTTCATCCTCCCATGCTTGGGCTCCCATATGATGACCAGGCTGGCAGGTAGCTCGGGGTGGCGTAGACAGTGCTCCGCTAGTTGCAGTCTTCTCGCCTCGATTTTAGTGGTGAGCATCGGTAGGTTGTTATAGAGCTCGACGTTCGTCATGTGCTGTTGCCAACTCACGTCAAGAGCCACCCGGAGCATTTAAAGGTCAGGTCAGGGCCTTGCCTTGCTAGTGGTACCACGTAGCCCAGTACTACCTGTCTCGGGCCGGGTTGTCAGCGACTCAACCGGAACATCCCCTGGTGCTCTTCGGTTAACCAGGGAGGAGGGTGTGTAGGCACCCAGCAGGACTGAAAACAAAACCTGCCAAAGGGCGGATGAACTCTTTGTGAGTCAACGACCACCTGCTGTCTGTGTGAGGAATGGCGCGCCACGCAATCTTTCGTTTCGTGCCCTGTAAGGCATTATGATGATGATTATGAGAGGAAGCTGGTGACTAATATCAAAGAAGATACTAAAAGCTATTTTAAGATATAAAGGATAAAAGAGAGTTGAGGGTAGATATAGGACCAATACAAAATGACACTGGAGAAATGAGAGATGCAGAGATGGCAGAGGAACTGAATGTGCATTTTTGCATCAGTTTTCATAGTGGAAGACGTTTTCAGTATACTGGACATTCAAGAGGGTCAGGGAAGTGAAGTTTATGTAGTGAAAATTACGACTGAGAAGGTGCTCAGGAAGCTTAATGGATAAATCTCCTGGACCTGATGGAATGCACCCTCGGGTTCTGAAGGAAGTAGGTGGAGAGATTGTGGAGGCATTAACAATGATCTTTCATTGTTCTGGATGACTGGAAAATTGTTAATGTTTCACCGCTATTTAAATATGGTGGGAGGCAGCAGAACGGAAACTATAGACCTGTTAGCCCGACATCAGTGGCTTGGAAGTTGCTGGAATCGATTGTTAGGGATGAGATTACGGAATACCTGGAGGCACATGACAAGATAAGCCAAAGCCAGCATGGTTTCCTGAAAGGAAAATCCTGCCTGACAAACCTACTGCAATTCTTTGAGGAAATTACAAGCAGGGTAGACAAAGGAGATGCAGTAGATGTGGTGTACTTGGATTTTCAGAAGGCCTTTGACAAGGTGCCACACATGAGGCTGCTTAGCAAGATAAAATGGAATTATAGGGAAGTTACTAGCATGGTGGAGCATTGACTGATTGTCAGAAAACAGAGAGTGGGAATAAAGGGATCCTATTCTGGCTGGCTGCCTGTTACCAGTGGAGTTCCACAGGGGTCGGTGTTGGGACTGCTGCTTTTTACAATGTATGTCAATGATTTGGACTACGATATTAATGGATTTGTGGCTAAATTTGCTGATGATACAAAGATAGGTGGAGGAGCGGGTAGTGTTGAGGAAACAGAGAGCCTGCAGAGAGACTTAGATAGTTAGAGGAATGGGCAAAGAAGTGGCAAATGAAATACAATGTTGGAAAGTGTATGGTCATGCACTTTGGTGGAAGAAATAAATGGGCAGACTATTATTTAGGTGGGGAGAGAATTCAAAATGCAGAGATGCAAAGGGACTTGGGAGTCCTTGTGCAAGATACCCTAAAGATTCACCTCCAGGTTGAGTTGGTTGTGAAGAAGGCGAATGCAATGTTGGCATTCATTTCTAGAGCTATAGAATATAATGCAGCCCCCCTGGCCACCCTCAGGGTCGCTCGGCTCACTGTCGTCTAGGGAAACAGCCTCGGCCCCGCCAAACTGGATAATTCGTTTGTGTGGATGCTGTGTGAGGTAACCCACCCCACCCAAATAACAGACAATACACCAGATGCAATTAAGTGATTTACAGTTTATAGATATTACTGGAACTATATAATTAAAAGAGAATAAAATATAAAAGGAAAATAAAAGGCGCCACACTTATCAAAGTTCAATCTCTTCGTGCACAACAACCGTTGGAGCTCAAGGACCTTCTTCTTCACCCTGCGACCCCCTCGGACCACCTCGACCGGCAGCCTGGGACCAACAACGGTGGTCGACCAGACGCTCCACACGAGTCCGTCTCCATCTCCTCGCCAAACGTCCCGCTCGGGGTCCGACCCCGTTAGCGGACTCACAGCACCTGGTCCATCCTCTGTCTCGCTCTCCCGCCTTCTGCCCCAAAACCCCGCGCATACAGTATCTTCAAATACACCAAAACCATAACAACTATCCCAATTGGTTAATAACGTATTTCTTATCACCCTCTAAACCACAACAAGCTGCTAGTGCAAACTTTCTCAGCGTTAAAGCACAACAAAGCTGTATTCCGCAGATTAACATAACAAAGACGCCATTTTAATTAGCCTCCGCAGTAACATAAAAATCGAAATCCCCTTACACTCTCCCCCCACCAAATAAAGTCATGTTCTCATGACTTCTAAATAACTCGCCACCCAGTCCTACAGACACACAACACACACATACACAGATACACACAGTGACAGTGCTCCCCAAACAGTGGACCTTACTCCCGTCCCACGGGCGCTAAATAGGCCAACCTACCTGGGAGCTTCTTATCCCTCCGAGACCTCCGTACCCCCTCACCTAAACCCAAAAGGCTCAGACACTACTAGGGATACCTCGGGCCTGCTTGCCAACTCCTCTCTCACTCAGGCCACCACTACAGCTCGGAGCCCCCTGTCCCGTGTCTGGGGCCCCGCCTCTCCTCCTTCCTGATCCTGCCGTAACTCAGACTGCCCACAGCTAGCCCTCCCCACTACACCTGACTCAGTGGGAGAAGGGCTAAAGGTTTCTTCCTCAATCACGGGGAAGTTAGCGAAAGGCAGCATGTTCCACATGTGCAGCACATCATCCTTCGAATCCGTATCCTTCCTCATTTCCTCGATCGGTAGCTGCTGTTTAAGTTTCTCCAAACTGAAACATTTAGCCGGGGCTACCCCTTCAGCCTCCTGCAGTCGAGATGTCAGCTTCTTCGGGGACTCCTTCAACTCTCGCCACAGCCTCCGCAGTTCTGACTCAGGGTTCCCGGCCATCTCAATCTGGGACGCAGTTACCCCACCAGCTTCTTCCTCCCTGACCTGAAAAGCAGCAGTTAAAGAATGTTCAGCTTCCAGTTGTTTCTTCCTGAGGATGTCTTCCAGGTCAACTTTCAGTTTTTCCACTTCATTTAAACTCGCGATAGTCATCTTCAGGTTCCTTTCAAGTGTCCGCCTCCCTTTTCTGAGATCTGTCCTCCATTTCTTTACCTCCTCGGGAGTGTAGTCAAACTCCCCTCCCTGGGCTCTCGGTTTTCTGTTGACCTTAGTCAGAACACTTCCTTGATCTTCTCCAACTTGTAAATCTTCCAATCTGTTCTGAATGGACGTCTTGAGTTTCTGCTGATCCCTTCGAAGGTGGGTCATTGTTTCTTCTCGCTGGATTAATTCGTCAATATATGACCGCAGTGCGGTGCAAATCCCCTCTCTCCCTTGTGTCTCATTCAGATTGACGACCTGGGTTTCCATCCCCCGGTCCACCACCGTCTGTCCCAACACCAGGGAGTTCAACTGGTACGTCGGGTCATTTTTCTCACATTGCACCAAACCCCTCTGACCAAAAACTCCTCCACATTTGACACTTCGCTTCGGTCGCCCGGGCTCAGCCACTCGCCTCGCCTCGCCTCATAGTCCCCCCAGGCGAATCCAAGCTCTAGGTGGTCATCCACATACGTCAAAACTCCACACACCTTCACTTCCCCCATGGTTTTCCTCATGCCCTGTGGGAAGGATGCAGGGGGTCCGGATATGCCCTTGGCCATCTTTTCGGATCGGATGAATCCTAGGGAACTAGTAAAGGCCATCTTCAGCTCAACAGCCGCACTCCTCAGGATCTGGCAACATCCACCCCTCAGATGCAGCACATTAAACCACATCGCATAATCCACACACACACGCTGCCTTCATCTTCCACGCCGCCAGGGTCCAGTTGCCGCGACCTCAGTGAGGTGTCTTCAGCGCTCAACTCCCCTCCCTCGTGGTAGTTCAGAGCATCTACTAAGAGGGTCTCACCCTCAGCTACTTTCCCCAAGCTGTACCACTGCTGGGTCTCGTTTAAATTCGGTTCTGGCTCAAGGCTGCTACACACGTCCTCAGAAGCAACTCGACACGCTGGGTGCCCAGAAAATGCCTCCATGACTTCCAGGGTCATTAACCAATCATCGGCTTCTGGATAACTACTGCCACTAGTACCCAAAGTCTCGGGTGCCCTTGCGGTTGTCAAGGATAAATGCTTCAGACACCAGTTGTAAAACGAACTGTACAACAACTTGATCTGTGCCCCAGGGTCGAGGATAGCTTTAGCATCGCTTCCCTCTATCCATAGCGACACCCTGGGGCGTGGCCCCTCTAAGCCTTCAGGAATAGGGTCTTCTCCTTTCGGAAGTTCATTGGTACACTGCTGGGAACGTGCTTCCCCAGAGACCCCAAGCCGTTCCCCCACTGGGCCTCCACTAAGTTTCCCGACACCTCTCTGATCAGCTGAACAACTGATCCCCTGAAATGATCCCCCTGGCACTGCAAGCAATTTAGCCCCCCTCCTAGCCAGAGAAGACACACTGAAAACTTTCCCCCCCTCTTTCAAATAACTGACAGCTGTCACTACGGTGTAAGTGAACCTGACAGCTCTAACACCGTCACCAGCCCGCCTACTCAAACTTTCAACCAATCCCTGTCACTCTCCCTCAACCAAGCACTGTCACTCTTCTAACAACTGAGAGATCCGCTCCGCCCACGTCTCACACGTCTCCGCCCCTCTTGGGGTGGACACTATCCGCAGTGCCAGGCGGAGCCTGCCAGAGCTAGAACATTTATTCGCAGACTCTACCTCCAAATCAGACCACTCTTTCCTCTCTCTCCCAACCGCATGGACAGCCCCGAGTGCCACCTCCAACTCGTCAATGCCAGCCCAAACTCGAACAAAGACCTCACCCACAACGCATACAGCAATCACCAGCAAATAACCCACAGAGACACACATTACAGATTTAAACAGGGCACCCACACAGCATACCGGCAGACTCAATCTCGGACAAAGCCCCCACAGTGCAGCCCCCCTGGCCACCCTCAGGGTCGCTCGGCTCGCTGTCGTCTAGGGAAACAGCCTCGGCCCTGCCAAACTGGGTAATAGTTTGTGTGGATGCTGTGTGAGGTACCCCACCCCGCCCAAATAACAGACAATACACCAGATGCAATTAAGTGATTTACAGTTTATAGATATTACTGGGACTATATAATTAAAAGAGAATAAAATATAAAAGGAAAATAAAAGGCGCCACACTTATCAAAGTTCAATCTCTTCGTGCACAAAAACTGTTAGAGCTCAAGGACCTTCTTCTTCACCCTGTGACCCCCTCGGACCACCTCGACCGGCTGCCTGGGACCAACAACGGTGGTCGACCAGACGCTCCACACGAATCCGTCTCCATCTCCTCGCCGAACGTCCCGCTCGGGGTCCGACCCCGTTAGTGGACTCACAGCACCTCGTCCATCCTCTGTCTCACTCTCCCACCTTCTGCCCCAAAACCCCGCGCATACAGTATCTTCAAATACACCAAAACCATAACAACTATCCCAATTGGTTAATAATGTATTTCTTATCACCCTCTAAATCACAACAAGCTGCTAGCGCAAACTTTCTCAGCGTTTAAGACAACAAAGCCGCATTCCCCAGATTAACATAACAAAGACGCCATTTTAATTAGCCTCCACAGTAACATAAAAATCGAAACCCCCTTACAATAAGAGCAGGGATGTGATGTTGAGGCTCTATAAGGCAGTTGTAAGACCACACTTGGAGTATTGTGTGTAATTTTGGGCTCCTTATTCTAGAAAGGATAATCTGGCACCATTGGGACCTGAGGAGTGCTGGATTAGTGAAAATGCTGAATTACAGAAGGATCACATTAAGCATACTCAGTGCCGGATTACCGAAGGAACCGGATTACAGGTAGTCCGATTAGTGAAGGTCGACCTGTACTGATATTAGAGAGGGTTCAGAGAAGATTCACAAGAGTGATTCCAGGAATGGAAGGGTTACTGTATGAGGAACGTCTGGCAGCTCTTGGGCTGTATTCCCTGGAGTTCAGGAGAATGAGGGGGGATCTCATAGAAACATTCCGAATGTTAAAAGTCCTGAACAGATTAGCTATGCCAAAGTTATTTCCCATGGTAGGGGATCATAGGACAAGAGGGCACGACTTCAGGATTGAGGGACGTCCATTTAGAACTGAGATGCAGAGAAATTACTTTAGTCAGTGGGTGGTAAATCTGTGGAATCTGTTGCCATGAGCGGCTGTGGAGGCCAAGTCATTGGGTGTATTTAGGGCAGAGATAGATAGGTTCTTGATTAACCAGGGCATCAAAGGGTATGGGGAGAAGGCAAGGGAGTGGGGATGACCGGAAGAATTGGATCAGCCCATGATTGCATGGCTGAGCAGACTCGATGGGCCAAATGGCCTACTTCTGCTCCTATATCTTATGGTCTTATATGACCCCCAACAGACTCACAGGTGAAGTGTCGCCTCACTTGGAAGGACTGTCTTGGGCCTTGAAGGGTGGTGAGGGAGGTGGTGCAGGGGCAGGGGTAGCACCTGTTCCGCTTGCAAAGATAGGTGCCAGGAGGGAGATCAGTGGGGAGGGACGAATGGACAAGCGTATCAGAGTCAGATTTATCCTCACTGACCTATGTTGTGAGATTTATTGTTTTGTAGCGGCGGTTCAGTGCTAAACATTAGAAGGATTATAAATTACAATTAAGTCGGGCAGAGAGAAGGCCCTCACCTCTGCTGTCGCAGGCAGCAGCTGATCACCTGGGGGGAGGGGGGTAGCTTTTGTGGCTGGCTTTGTGGGGCACACCTCAACGCGTGCATTAAGATTGTTTGGAGCGTCAGGGCAGGAGGCACCTTTGGGCCAGTCGGCGCTCTCTTTCCTTGCGCGGTCAGCAGTGACCGTGAGGCCTTGCCACATGCGTCAGGGATGGTCACTGGGCAGGTGTCTCTGAATTTGTTCGATGCCCAGGCAGTCCCTGCCCTCTCGATGCTGAAGATGAGGTCACTGCTCTGAGGCTGTTCTCCCTCCGGACTCCGAAACAGCGTCCTGGCTTTTAGTAGGAAGCGTGGATTTTGCAGGAAGCTCACCGCTGCACTCAGCCAGGGTGTTTGGTTGGGCCGTGAGATGACCGTCCTTGCGTCCCCGAAGTCAATTACGCACTTAGCGATGTAGCCGATGACAGATGAGTCATAGTCCTTGAGGACTGTGGTGGCCTCTTTTGAACATCTGCAAGTTAGTCTGTTCAAAGCAATCCTGAAGAATAGAGATTGTCTCATTAGCCCACACAGTGATGTTCCTCATGACTGGTTTCTCCATTTTCAGCAGCAGTTGGCATGCTGGGATTTACATGATATATACTAATTAAAGCAGGTTAGTGCTTAAATTTTCAGCAAAGACCTGAGCAGACAGTTAAGGGGCTTGGCTAGATGATCGAAATCTTTGCCTCGCAGATGCTCTGCAATTCTTTCAGATTTTTCACAAAGCACAGAAACCGGTCCTTCGGCCCATCTGCTCCATGCCAAACCATTTAACCGGCCTACTCCCATTGACGTGGACCCAGACTATGGCCGACCATGCCCCTCCCATCCATGTACCTTCTCTTAAACGCTGAAATCGAGCTCATATGCACCACTTGTGCTGGCAGCTCATTCCACACTCTCACCACCCTCTGAGTGAAGAAGTTTCCCCTCATGTTCCCCTTAAACTTTTCACCTTTCACCCTTAACCCATGACCCCTAGTTGTAGTCTCATCCGACCTCAATGGGAAAAGACTGCTTGCATTTAGCCTATCTATACCCCTCATAATTGTGTTTATCTCTATCAAATATCCTCTCAATTTTCTATGTTCTAGGGAATAAAATCCTAACCTATTCAACCTTTCCTTATAGCTCAGGTCTGCCAGTCCTGGCAACACCCGTGTAAGTTTTCTCTGCACTCTTTCAATCTTATTTACATCTTTTCTGTAGGTAGGTGACCAAAACTGCGCACAATACTCCAAGTTAGGCCTCACCAATGTCTTATACAACTTCAACATAACATCCCATCTCCTGTACTCAATACTTTGATTTATGAGGGTCAATGTGCCAAAAGCTTTCTTAACAGCTTGATCTACCGGTAATGTTTTAAGCAAGACAGGTCATGACCTTTTGAGTTACTAACCTTATTTAGCTATTTTATCTTTGACATCCTTAGAACATAGAAGATTGAGGGGAGATTTGACAGAGGTATACAAAATTATGAGGGGTATAGATGGGGTAAATGCAAGCAGGCTTTTTCCACTGAGGTTGGGTGGGACTACAACTAGAGGTCATGGGTTAAGGGTGAAAGGTGAGCAGTTTAAGGGGAACATGAGGGGAAACCTCTTCACTCAGAGGGTGGTGAGAGTGTGGAACGAGCTGCTAGCACCAGTGGCGCGTGCGAGCTCGATTTCAACATTGAAGAGAAGTTTGGATAGGTACATGGATGGTAGGGGTATGGAGGCGATGATCCCAGTGCAGGTCGATGGGCGGAGGCAGTTTAAAAGGTTTCAGCATGGAGTAGATGTGCTGAAGGGCCTCCACCTGTGCTGTACTTTTCTATGACTCCCCCGCCATAGGAAACATCCTCTCCACCTCCAAGTCTTTCAACGTCCTCTCTCATTTTGCAATTCTTTCATACCTTTCAGCTGTTGTGATGTGCGACAGGTCACGAACTTCCGAATTACTAACCTTTTACATTTTCACCTTTGACATGAACTGCGGAAAGGAGTGGTCAGATCCCGGTCAGATTAGAAACAGGTTTAATTCTGAGGTCTGGGACACTTCAGATACCCTTGATTGTTAATTTTACTGTCCTACTCCCTAAATAAGGATGTTGTGTCCTTGTTTGCGGAAATTACTCTGTATAAAAGCAGTGCACATACTTGAAAATACTGAGATCTGTGTATCTGGCATTTATCCAGCCAATGAGGCATTTATTGCCTCTCACAGTCCTCTCAACACGAATGTTATCTCCTAATTAACAATTGATTTATAAGAGTTTGAGACAATCCCAGACAGTGTAAGATAGCTTTTACTTAACGGTTTTCCAGATAAAGCTTCCCTCTCCTTCCCACCCCCATCCCCTCTCCTGCCCCTACCCATTCCCTGTCCTCTTCTCCCTTTCCCGCTTTATCCCTCCCTCTGTCATACTACACCCCTCCTACCTCCTCTGCCCCCATTCTACCTCCTCCCTTACCCCTCTCCCTCTCTCGCCCCCCTCCCCTCCCACCTCACCCTCCCCATTTCATCTCTTCCCATTCCCCCTCTCCCTCCCTCGCACCCTTCCAATCTCCTGCCCCGCCCCTTCCCCCTCCCCTCCCCATCCCACCTCCCCTCTCTCTCACCCTCCCAATCTCCCCTCTTTGCCCACCTCCCATCCCACCTGCTCCTATCCCCTTCTTCCCCTCTCACACCCTCCCAATCTCCTGCCCTTTCCCCCGCCCCTCTTCAGCCCTCCCACCTCCCCCTCCTTACGCCTCCCCCTCTCTCGCCCCTTCCCAATCTCCCACCCCTCCCCCTCTCCCGCTCCTTCCCCCTCCCCTCTTCACCCCTCCCTCTGTCCCCCTCTATCTCACCTCCTCCTTTTCACCTCACCCTTTCTTGCACCTTTCCAATCTCTCGCCCCTCCCCTCTTCACTCCCCTCCCCATCCCACCACCTCCCACCCCCCCTCCCTCTCTCACACCCAATCTCCTGCTCCTCTCCTTTTCACCCCCTACTCCCTCACCTCTCCCTCCCCATCCCACCTCCTTCAATCTCCCACCTTCTCCCTCTCTCCCGCTCCTTCCCCCTCCCCTCTTCATCCCCCCATCTTCCCCTCCCCATCCCACCTCCTCCCTTAAGGCTGATTTATGCTTGTGCGTACGGGCTACGCCATAGCTTACGCTGTATCCTACGCCGTTGTGAGCATTTATACTTGTGCGTTGGTGTGTCTGCGTCGCTCTGCAATTCACCGCCAAAACGCTAGTTGGCGGTGGGGTCTCTATGCCACTGTGTTGAGTTTCTTCCTGTACTTCAAACAATGGCGACTGAAACTGAGCACATCATGTTGGAGTTGGAGCTAATAAACGTTGAACAAGAGTTTCTTCTCTCTCAATTCTGAAATGGCAGAGAAGAAGAAGCAACTGGAAATGCATAGGAGGAAATGCGATGCTACCAAGCAGACCAATCACAGTTGCTGCGGTCTGCGTTGCCGCGACGTGTAGTTATATTTTGGGAGAGGTGTGCGTTAGGCTACGGCGTAGGGTTCGACGTATAGTACAGTGTAGGGTATGTGGCTATGCCGTACCTACGGTGTACATTTGACGCAGAAGTATAAATTGGACTTTACCCCTCCCCCTCTCTCACACTCTCCCAATCTCCCACCCCTCCCCCCTCTTGCTCCTTGCCCCTCTCTCCCCCTCCACCCCTCCCCATTCCACCTCCTCCCTTATCCCTCACCCTCTTTTACACCCCTTCCTCTCTCACTCCTTCCCCTTCTCCCCTCTTCACCCCTCCCTCCGTCCCCTTCACCCTTCCCACCTCTCCTTCCCCCTCTTGCTCCCCCATTCAGTTTATTCCCCCAAAATAAAAAGAAGATCTTGTTTGCTTCATCACGTCCAAGCTGTGCCAGACGACAGCGAGGCACCGCTAATAAGTTTAAAGAAAAGACTGGCGGAAGAACTCAGAGAGACTGAGTGGGGGTGGTGTTGGGACACAGGCCGGGAGGTGATAGGTGGAACCAGATGTGGAGGGGATGGATCCAGGTGAGGGAGAGGTGAATAGAGGGAGAAGAATTACCCCATGGACGGTGAGTGTGTGGGAGGAGAACGGTGTGGACTTGAGTTACCCGAAATCTGAGAATTCAGTTTTCACATGATTTGGTAGTTAGCTACCCAGGTGGACAATACGGTGTTGTTCACCCCTTCCTGTAGCATTGGAGAGGGCTGAGGACAGACAAGGCGGTGTGGGGGTGGGCAGAGTTAAATTGACATGCAAGTGGAAAGTTAAGTCAAGTCAAGCTTAATGTCATTTAACTATATACATGTATACCATCGAGCGAGACAATGTTTATCTAGACCTGAGTGCAAGCACAGTAGTACACATAACACACAATAACTTCAGAAAGTAAGGATAAAATCTACAGATGAATTAAAGTAAAAGGGCATCCGTGAGTCTCGTGAGACCATGGATCTGCACCTGGAAAGTCTTCACTCTCCAGGGCGCAGGCCTGGGCAAGGTTGTATGGAAGACCGGCAGTTGCCCATGCTGCAAGTCTCCCCTCTCCACGACACCAAGGGAAGGGCATTAGGACCCATGCAGCTTGGCACCAGTGTCGTCGCAGAGCAATGTGTGGTTAAGTGCCTTGCTCAAGGACACAACACGCTGCCTCGGCTGGGGCTCGAACTCACAACCTTCAGATCACTAGTCCAACGCCTTGACCACTTGGCCACGTGCCCACACACAGGTGAATTACGCCCAAATAAACAAAGCAAAGTGCATTAATATTAAATATTGTCGGGTACAGAACAGATTAACCGGTGACACTTCGAATGCGATGCGACAGGGAGCTCAGAAGCCTGACGGCCTGGGGGTAGAAACTGTTTCCCATCCTGACCGTTCTTGTCTTTGTGCATCGGAGTCTCCTGCCTGATGGTAGAAAGTCAAAGAGGATGCTGGATGGATGGGTGTGATCCTTGATAACACTAAGGGCCCTGCGTACACAGCGCTCCTGATAAATGTCCCCGATGGATGGTAGGGAGACTCCTATGATCCTCTCAGCTGTTCTCACAGTCCTTTGTAGGAATTTCCAGTCCAATGCTCGGCTGCTCCCAGACCAGATGGAGAAGCAGCTTGTCAGGATGATTATTGTATTGTACACCTACTGCAGATATTTTTCCTCCTTTGCTCAACTGTCATGTTCCCCTCTCACCCTCTTAAGGGGTGGGGGCTCCACCTTTCAATTTATCAGCCGCCACCTTCCGTCCCAACCTCACCCCAGCTGACCACCATCTCCTCGCAGTACGGTTCCACCTGCTACCGATCCTCCTCTCTTTCCAGCACCCCCTCACACTGCTATACACTGGCAACGTGTCCCTTCACTCTCCCCTCTCAGTCCTGATACAAGGGCTTGAACTGAAATGTCAGCTGACATCTTTTGCTTCCACAGTCGCGGCTTGACCTCAGTCCAGGTTGGCAAAAGGCATCTCCTCCATGATCTCCATCAGCACAGAGCTGAGTGCTTTAGCCCCCTGCTCCACTGGCTTTACACCCATGACCGTGAGGCTAAGTCCAGCTCCGTCAAAGATTACAGGAGGAGGGACTGAAAATTCGGCTGAGTGGTGTCGTAACAACAACCTCTCACTCAATGTCAGCACGACCAAGGAGCTGATTGTGGACTTCAGAAGAGGGAAACCAGAGGTCCGTGAGACAGTATTCATTGAAGGATCAGTAACTTTAAATTCCTGGGTGTCACTAACTCAGGGGACATGTCCTGGACCCATCATATAAATGTAATTGCATAGAAAGCTCAACAGTACCTCTACTCCCTTAGAAGCCTGCGGAGATTCGGCACGTCATCAAAAACCTCGGCAAACTTCTATAGATGTGTAGGGGAAAGTGTTGCTGACTGGCTGCATTACATCTACATGAAACGCTGTCGTAGGAAAGCAGAGGTTCTCACCACCCAGGCCATGCTCTTTTCTTGCTGCTGCCATCAGGTGGAAGGTACAAGAGCCTCAGGACTCACACCACCAGGTTCAAGAACAGTTACTACCCCTCAACCATCAGGCTCTTGGACAAAAGGGAATAACTACACCCATTCTACTTCTGGTGTTCCCACAACCGACGGTCTCACTTTAATTTATTGCACTTTAATCTAGTTGCTCTTTAATTGATCCTGTTTACTGTTACTATTCTATAGATTTGCTGAGTCTGCCCGCAGGAAAGAGAATCTCAGGGTTGTATGTGGTGACATGAGCGTATACTGATAATAAATTTTACTTTGAACTTTGACCTGCAGAGTTAATCAGCGATCCGCATTTAGTGCTGGGTTCTCTTTTCTTTCCACTGCAGCGAAGAATTCTTTCTTCACACACAAGATGATGCCAACTCCTTCTAGTGTTCAACCGACATAAGAGTAGGCAGCCCTCACGCATCTGAAAGAGGCACGAGATAGGGTTAGTTACTCGTGCGGGCATGCAATGTTCAAAGTTCAAAGTACATTTATTATCATACAACCTTGTATGCTATATACAACCTTGAGATTCATCTCCTGTCGGACAGCCACAAACAAAGAAGCACCAAATGAACCCGTTAAAAAAAAGACCGTCAAACATCCAGTGTGTAGAGAGAGAAAAAAAAAAACAAATCACGCAAACAGCAGAAGCAAGTAAACAGCACTGTGTATGAAAGTGACGTGAGGCTCGGCATCAACGCAGACGGAGCAGGCCACAGCCACAGTTCAGCGTGGAGCAGCGAGCAGAACTGGCCCGACCCTCGCTTCTGATCCCGATACCCTGCCTTTTCAGTCTGGCCCTGCGTTTAAATCATTGAACCACCCGCTGTTTCCTGGCTGTAGGACCCGGGCCCTGTCGGTTCAACATGCTCTGGGCCTGGACTTCGCCGCCACGTTTTGGCCAACTTTCCCAAATCAATACGTTGCCACTGGGAGCACGGCAACACTTGCGGGCTGCCCCCAGCTCTTCCTCGGACCTTGTTGGTCGTTGACGGCACGTCACTCTGTTCTGATATACATGTGACAAATAAAACTAACTTTTATATTGAACCTCACCAGAAATGATTAGCAATATAGTCCTTCTCATTCAAAGTCTACATCAGAATCAGGTTTAATATCACTGGCCTATGCCAGTGTGGGCACGTGGCCAAGTGGTTAAGGCATTGGACTAGCTACCCGAAGGTCGTGAGTTCGAGCCCCAGCCGAGGGAACATGTTGTGTCCTTAAGCAAGGCACTTAACCACACATTGCTCTGCGATGACACTGGTGCCAAGCTGTATGGGTCCTAGTGCCCTTCCCTTGGACAACATCGGTGTCGTGGAGAGGGGAGACTTGCAGCATGGGCAACTGCCGGTCTTCCATACAACCTTGCCCAGGCCTGCGCCCTGGAGAGTGAAGACCTTCCAGGTGCAGATCCATGGTCTCGCAAGACTAACGGATGCCTTTAAATGCCATGAAATTTGTTGAGTTTACGGCAGCAGTTCAATCAAACACGTGATAAAAGAGCTCTGACCAGCAATCCCACTCTGCGTTTGGGATTGGTTAGCAAGAGCAAATTAAAGGAAGGCAGGGGCAGGCGCAGCGGCCATTGTCGGAGTGGCCATTCTCTGAGTGGGCAGACTCAGAGTGGTGAGCTGGAGGCTTCAGCTCTTCGAGGCTTCCGGGAAGCAAAGGAAAGAAAAGCTCAAGGTTAAGTTCTTTCTCCCCCCTTCTCTCCTTTCTATCTGCTCAGCTAGGGCAGTAAGATAGTGAAATGCTCCTCTTGCAGGATGAGGGAAGGCAGTGTCTCTGACGATTAGAACTGCAAGGACGGCATCCAGCTGCAGCTTCTAGCAATCCTCACTGAGGAGGATGGACTGCAGATCACTTGGGAGGCTGAGCAGGACATATAGAGAAGTAATGACACCCAAGGTACAGGGCACAGGAGACTGGGTGACAGTCAGGAAGGGGAGAAGGGTTAAGGAGCCAGTGCGGCGTACCCCTGTGACCATCCCCCTGAACAACAGGGATATCATTCTGGATACTGTTGGGGAGGAAGACCTAAAAGAAGGAAGTTGCAGTAACTGATTCTTGCCTTGCGACTCAGAAGGGAAGGAGGGAGAAGAGGCATACTGTGGGGTTTCATTAGTTAGGAGAACGAACAGGAGGTTCTGTGAGCGAGAACAAGATTCCCGGATGCCAGGGTCCGGGATATTTCAGATCGAGTACAGTACTCAGCATTCTCCAGTGGGAGGGTGGACGTGGTCCGGGTAGATGCCAGTGGCACGGGTAGGATGAATGATGAGGTTCTGCATAGGGAGTTCAGTGAGATAGGCGCTAAGTTAAAGGGCAGAACTTTCAGGGTTATGATCTCAGGTTTGCCACCCATGCCACGTGCTGGAGAGGCCAGAACTAGGAAGATTATATAGTTTAGTACGTGGCTAGGGGTTGGTGTAGGAGGGAGGGCATAAGATTTTTGGATCTTTGGGCTCCCTTCCAGGGAAGGAGGGACCTGCACAGACAGGACGGATTACACCTGAGCTGGAGGGGGACTAATATCCAAGCAGGAAGGTCTGTTAATGCTGCCCGGTGGGTTTTAAACTTGAGTTACATTATGAGGACACTCAGTCCTCTTTTATTGTCATTGAGAAATGCATACATGCGTTAAGAAATGATACGATGTTTCTCCGGAGTGATATCACAGAAAACAGGACAAACCAAAGACTACACTGATAGAACCACATAATTATAACATATAGTTACAGCAGTGCAAAGCAATACCATAATTTGATAAAGAACAAACCATGGGCACGGTAAATAAAGTCTCAAAGTCCCCGAGACGATCGACTGCCGAGTCCCCGATAGCAGGCGGCAAAAGGGAGAAACTCCCTGCCATAATCCTCCAGGCACCGTCAACTTGCCGATGCCTTGGAAGCAGCCGACCACAGCCCACACTGAGTCCGTCCGTCCGAAAACTTCGAGCCTCCGACCAGCCCCTCCAATACAGCCTCCCGAGCGCCATCCTCTGCCGAGCGCCTTCGACCTCGCCCCGGCTGCTGAAACACGCAAAGCCGAGGATTTCGGGGCCTTCTGCTCCAGAGATTCCGGTTACCACACAGTAGCAGCGGCAGCGAAGCGGGCATTTCAGAAGTTTTCCAGATGTTCCTCCGTACTCTCACGCCCATCTCCATCAAATCAGAATTGTGCACGGTCCCCTAGTTGACAGATAACAGACATCACCACCGGAGTGGCCGCGCGCACTGCCATCGCGCCGCCATCTTCTCCTTCTCCTTTTTTAATAAGGAGTTGCAGAGGGATTGGAAGCAGAGTGCCAGAACAGTTAGTGGAGCAGTTGTGGACGCAGATGTTGACAAAGTTGGGAATCAACAGGTTGAGCAAACTGTGACTAGAATCCTGAGCTGCCTGTATTTCAGTGCAAGGAGTATCGTAGGAGAGGTGGATAATAGTACTGAAGATGAGGTAGCTGGTTTACAAACAGAGGCAATGCGTAGTGAGGAGAGGAAAAAATTGCAGTCAACAGGATGAGTTGCAACATAAAAGGCGGACAAAATTGGAAAGGGTGAACACAGGACTGGAGGTGTTGTACCTGAATGCACGCGGTGTATGGAATAAGGTAGATGAATTTGCAGCGTAGTTGCAGGTGGGCAGGTGTGCTGTTGTAGGCATCACTGGATCATGGCTGAAAGATTACAGCTGGGAGCTTAACGTCCAAGGATAC
Source organism: Mobula birostris (assembly GCF_030028105.1). Classification (NCBI taxonomy): domain Eukaryota; kingdom Metazoa; phylum Chordata; class Chondrichthyes; order Myliobatiformes; family Myliobatidae; genus Mobula; species Mobula birostris. The sequence continues at coordinate 8,618,118 of NC_092397.1, forward strand.
ACATTATATTGAAAGGACGGGCAGGAAGGCAGCTGGGGCAGTGTTGCTCTGTTGGTAATAAATGAAATCAAATCATTAGAAAGAGGTGACAGAGGGATAGAAGGTGTTGAATCATTGTGGACAGAGCTAAGGAACTGCAGGGGTAAAAAGACCCTGATGGGAGTTGTATACAGACCCCCAAACAGTATGTGGTCTACAAATTAAAATGGGAGATAGGAAATGCATGCCAAAAGGGCAATGTTACGATAGTCATGGGGGATTTCAATATGCAGGTAGATTAGGAAAATCAGGTTGGTGCTGGATTCCAGGAGGGGAAATTTCTAGAGTGCCTATGAGATGGCTTTTTAGAGCAGCTCGTGGTTGAACCCACTAGGGGATCAGCTATTCTGGATTGGGTGTGGTGGAATGATCTAGAATTTTTTAGCGAGCTGAAGGTTAAGGAACCCTTAGGGGAAAATGATCATAATATGATCAAATTCACCCTGAAATTTGAGGAGAAGCTACAGTCAGATGTATCATAATTACAGGAGAGCAAAGGAAATTACAGAAGCATGAGAGAAGAGTTGGCCAGAAATGATTGGAAAGGAACACTGGCAGGGATGATGGCAGAGCAGCAATGGCTGGAATTTCTGGAAGCAATTCGGAAGGCACAGGATAAATACATCCCAAAGAGGAAGAAGTATTTTAAATGCAAGATGACACAACCATGGCTAATAAGAGAAGTCAAAGCCAACATAAAAGCCAAAGAGAAGGCATATAATAGAGCAAAAATTAGTGGGAAGTTAGAGGATTGGGAAGCTTTTAAAAACCAACAGAAGGCAACTAAAAAGTCATAAAGGAGGTAAATATGGAATATGAAACAAAGTTGGCCAATAACATTGAAGCTGATACCAAAAGTTTCTTCAGATACATAAAGTGTAAAAGAGACGAGAGTGGATATCAGATTGCTGAAAAATGATGCTGGAGAGGTAGTAATGGGGGGCAAGGAAATGGCAGATGATCTGAATAAGTATTTTGAAATAACCTTCACTGTGGAAGACTCTAGCAGTATGGTGGAAGTCCCAGGTAGCAGGGGTCATGAAGAGTGTGAAGTTGCCATTACTAGAGAGCAAGTTCTCGGGAAACTGAATGGTGTGAAGGTAGATAAGTGACCTGGATGGTGTACACCTTATGGTTCTGAAAGAGGTGACTGAAGAGATCCTGGAGGCATTAGTAATGATCTTTCAAGAATCACTACATTCTGGAATGGTTCTGGAAGACTAGAAAATTGCAATTGTGACTCCACTCTTCAAGAAAGGAGAGAAGCAGAAGAAAGGAAGCTATAGGCCTGTCAGTCTGACCTCAGTGGTTAGGAGAAGATGTTGGAGTTGATTATTAAGGATGAGGTCTCAGTACTTGGAGGCCGGTGATAAAATAGGCTGTAGTCAGCATGGTTTTCTCAAGGGAAAATCTTACCTGACAAATCTGTTGGAATTCTTTGAAGAAATAATAAGCAGGATGAACAAAGGAGAATTGGCTGATGTTGTGTTCTTGGATTTTCAGAAGGCCTTTGACAAGGAGCCACACAAGGCTGCTTGACAAGGAGCCACACAAGGCTGCTTAACAAACTGCGAGCCCATGGTATTACAGGGAAGATTTGAGCATGGATAAAGCAGTGGCTGATTGGCAGGAGACAAAGAAAAGGAATAAAGGGAGCCTTCTGAAGTTGGCTGCCAGTGATACAGGGGTTCTGTGTTGTGGCCGATTCTTTTTATGTTTTATGTCAATGATTTGGATGATGGAATAGTTGGCTTTTTTGCAAAGTTTGTAGACAATATGAAGATAGGAAGAGGGGCAGGTATTTTGAGGAAGTAGGGATACTATGGAAGGACTTAGATAGATTTGGAGGATGGGCAAGGAAATGGCAAATGAAATATAGTGTTGGGAAGTGTATGGTCATGCACCTTGGTAGAAGAAATGAAAGGATTGACTACCTTCTAAGTGGAGAGCAAATACAAATAAAAACTGAGGTGCAAAGGGACTTGGGAGTCCTTGTGCAGGATTCCCTGAAGGTTAATTTTCAGGTTGAGTCTGTGGTGAGGAAAGCAATTGCGATGTTAGCATTCATTTCGAGAGGACTAGACTATAAAAGCAAGGACGTAATGTTGAGACTTTATAAAGCACTGGTGAGGCCTCACCTGAGAGTATTGTGAGCGGGTTTGGGCCGAATATCTGAGAAAGGATGTGTTGAAACTGGAGAAAGTTCAAAGGAGGTTCACGAAAATGATTCCGGGATTGAATAGCTTCTCATATGAAGAGCGTTCGATGGCTCTGGCCTGTATCAACTGAAATTCAGAAGAATGAGGGGTGACCTCATTGAAACCCATCGAATGGTGAAAGGCCTTCATAGGCTGGATGTTGAGAGGATGTTTCCTGTAATGGGAGAGTCTAAGAGGGCACACCCCGCAGAATAGAGGGGCATCCTTTTAGAACAAAGATGAGGAGGAATTTCTTTAGCCCGAGAGTGGTGAATCCGTGGAATTCTTTGCCACAGGTGGCTGTGGAGGCCAAGTCTTTGTGTATATTTAAGAGAGGTTGATAGATTCTTGATTGGTCAGGGCGTGAAGGGATACGGGGAGAAGGCAGGAGATTGGGGCTGAGAGGGAAAATGGATCAGCCACGATGAAATGGTGGAACAGACTTGATGGGCCAAATGGCCTGGTTCTGTTTTTCTATCTTATGGTCTATAAATAAATATAGGGAAAAATCTGAAATACATTAGGTATATATGTAGCTATTAAATAGAATAAGTTAAAATAAGTATTGGAAAAACACAGAAATAAAGAAGTAGTGAGGTAGTGCTCATGGGTTCAATGTCTGTTTAGAATTTGGATGGCAGAGGGGAAGAAGCTGTTTCTGAATCATTGAGTGTGTGTCTTCAGGCTCCTGTACCTCCTTCCCGACAGTAACGGTGTGAAAAGAGAAGTCCTGGGTGATGGGGGTCCTTAATGACGGACGCTGCCTTTCTGAGGCATCGCTCTTTGAAGATGTCCTGGATACTACGGGGTCTAGTGCCCATGATGGAGCCGACTAATTTTACAAGTTCCTGCAACTTACTTTGATCTTAGGCTTTAGTCCCCCCGCCCACCACTTCTCCCGACCACCCCCCCCCACACATACCAGGCGGTGATGCAGCCTGTCAGAATGTTCTTCATGGTACAGCTGTAGAAGTTTTTGAGTGTTTTAGTTGACAAACCAAATCTCCTCGAACTCCTAGTGAAACATAGCAGCTGCCTTGCCTACTTTGTAGCTGCATCGATATGCTGGGACCAGGTTAGGTCCTCAGAGATATTGACGCCCAGGAACCGCTCACTCTCTCTACTTCTGATCCCTCCATGAGGATTGTTGTGCGTCCCCCCCCCCCCCCCCCCCCCGCCGTCTTGCCCTTCGTGAGGTCCGCCATCAGCTCTTCGGCCTCGCTGACATTGAGTGCAAGGACCAGCTTCTTTCCACAGAATTTAAATCGCTTCCCTATCTTGTAAAACTGACAGCATGCAGGATCAGATGTGCTTTGCACTCTTGGCACTGACTGTCGACTGTCACTCACGCATATAGCTTCATCAGTCGTAAGATATAGGTTATCCCACTTGTGGAATATCAATTGCATCACATGGCTCCCAGCCAAAGACGGTCTATTTAATCTAAAGGTTACGTTATTCATCTCATTAGATAACACTTACTCTAATATTTCTGCCTCTATATTTTGACCCTTATGTGCTTTGATGAATGCCCTTATTAATGTAACCTAGCGTGAGTCACCATCTTGAGTATCCTAGGACATCAGTTCATCTAGCCTTGCGAAGGACATTATTACCTTTGAGAGACTCCAAAAGTGAAACTGGTAAGGTCACCCAGAAATAAAGAATTTTGCTTGCGTCGTACGTTGCGCTTTGCAAAGGTGAAGATTGCAAAGCATTCGTGTTTTTTTTAGAAAATAGAGTACGTCGGAGATGGTGATGAACTTTTTAGGAAGAGGAAACCTGCACTGCTCCCTGTTACTATTGAAGGTAAGGATGTGGATGTGGTGGGGACCTACCGGTACCTGGGGGTGCACCTGGGTATCAGACTTGAGTGGAGCACCAAAACACAGAGGCTGTGTACAAGAAGGACGAAGAACCGTCTCTACTTCCTGAGGGGATTGAGGTCCTTTGGAGTGTGCAGGCCTCTCCTTCACACGTTCTGCCAGTCTGTTGTCACCAGTATAGTCTTCTATGTGGTGGTGTGCTGGGCAATGGCATCGACACGGTGATGCCAACAAGCTCAGTAAACTGATTAGAAAGGCTGTCTCTGTTATTGGAGTCAAACTGGACACACTGGAGGCTGTGGTAGAAGAAAGGACTCTACGGAAAATCCTGGCAATTCTGGACAATGTTTCTCACCCTCTGCATGCCAACTTGGCTGAACAGAGGACCACTTTTAGTAACAGACTAAGACAACTGCACTGCTCCAAAGAGCACAATAAGAGGTCACTCTTACCCTCGGCCACTAGACTCTATAATGAGTCAACCTGTAGCCAGGGAAGTGATGATCCCCTCCTGTTAGAGTGTTTGAGGTAACTTATTTTTTATTCTTTCTTATTTTTCTTTGAATATTTGTATATCTGTGACACTGTAATTTCCTGTGAACTTAGAACATAGAACATAGAAATCTACAGCACATTACAGGCCCTTCGGCCCACAATGTTGTGCTGACCATGTAACTTACTCTAGTCAACTGCTTAGAATTTCCCTCGCACATAGCCCTCTGTTTTTCTAAGCTCCATGTACCCATCTAAGAGTCTCTTAAAAGACCCTATTGTATCCGCCTCCACCACCGTGGCTGATGGTGCATTCCACCCACCCACCACTTTCTGTGTGAAAAATTTACTCCTGACATCCCCTCGGTACCTATTTCCAAGTGCCTTAAAACTATGCCCCCTCGTGCTAGCCATTTCATCCCTGGGAAAAAGCCTCTGGCTATCCACATGACCAATGCCCCTCATCACCTTATACACTTCTACCAGGTCACCTCTCATCCTCCATTGTTCCAAGGAAAAAAGGCCAGGTACGCTCAACCTATTCTCATGTTGTCTCCAATCCAGACAATATCCTTGTAAATCTCCTCTGCACTTTCTCTATAGTATCCACATCCTTCCTGTAGTGAGGTGACTGGAACTGAACACAGTACTCCAAGTGGAGTCTGACCAAGGTCTTATATAGCTGTAACAATACCTCACGGCTCTTGAACTTAATCCCACGATTGATGAAGGCCAACACACCGTACGCTTTCTTAAGAACACTGTCAGCCTGCGCAGCAGCTTTGAGTGTCCTATGGACACGGACTCCAAGATCTCTCAGGTCCTCCACACTGCCAAGAGTTTTACCATTTATATTAAATTCTGTCTTTGGGATCAATAAAGTATCTGTTTATCTATTTTGATATTGCCATAAACTCACAGTATTTGGTACACCTCGACACCTGCTCATAAATGTAAAGGTGGGAGGAGAAGATGGCAGCGTGACGCAGTGCGCGTAGCCTCTCTGGTGAAATGATATCGTATTTGTTAAATAGGGGCCGTGCACAATTCTGATTTGACGGAGACAGCCGTGAGAAGCACGGAGGAACATCTGGAGAAACTTCTGAAATGCCCAGTTCACTGCCGCTGCTACTGTGCGATCGAGAATCTCCAGAGGGAAGGCCCCAAATCCTCGGCTTTGCCTGCTGCTGGCGGCCGGGGCTGAGGTCGAATTGTTCGGCAGAGATGGTGCTCGGTGCTCGGTGTCGGAAGGCTGGACGGAGGCTCGAAGTTTTCGGACGACTCAGAGTCGGACTGTGGTCGGGCATGGCAGGGAGAGTTTTCTTCCTTCTCCTGTCTGAGTTAGATATGGGACTTTCGAGCGACTTTGAACTTTTTTTTACCGTGCCCATGGCCTGTTCTTCATCAAGTTACGGTGTTGCTTACACTGTTGTAACTATATGTTATAATTATGTGGTTTTGTCAGTTTTCCAGTCTTGGTCTGCCTTGTGTTTCTGTGATATCACACCAGAGGAATATTGTATCATTTCTTAATGCATGCATTACTAAATGACAATAAAAGAGGACTGCGTCTCCTCATAATCTAATCTAATATCGAATCAGCCAATCATACGGCAGAAACCCAATGCATAAAAAGCATGCAGACATAGTCAAGAGGTTCTGTTTCATTGAACGGGGCAGAAATGTGATCTAAGTGACTTTCACCGTGGAGTGATTGTTGGTGCCAACTGGGGTGGTTTGAGTATCTCAGAAGCTGCTAATCTCCTGGGACTTTTGCATGTGACAGTCTCTAGAGTTTACAGAGAATGGTGCGAAAAACAAGAAAAAAAACATCCAGTGAGCTGCAGTTCTGTGGGCAAAAATGCCTTGTTAATGAGAGAGGTCAGAGGAGAATGGCCAGACTGGTTCAAGCTGACAGGAAGGCGACAGTAACTCAAATAACCAACACATTACAACAGTGGTGTGCAGAAGAGCATGTCTGACCTCACAACATGTCGAACCTTGAACTGAATGGGCTACAGCAGCAGAAGACTGCAAGTATACATTCAGTGGCCACTTTATTAGGCACCTCCTGTACTTAGTAACATGGCCACTGAGTATACTAATGATATGGATACTATAGAGAGTGCGCAGAGGAGATTTACAAGGATGTTGCCTGGATTGGAGAGTGTGCCTTATGAGAATAGGTTGAGTGAACTTAGCCTTTTCTCCTTGGAGCAACGGAGGATGAGAGGTGACCTGATAGAGGTGTACAAGATGATGAGAGGCATTGATCCAGAGGCTTTTTCCCAGGGCTGAAATGGCTAACACGAGGGGAGCACAGTTTTAAGGTGCTTGGAAGTAGATACAAGGGGGATGTCAGGGGTAAGTTTTTCACACACAGAGTGGTGGGTGCGTGGAATGCATTGCCAGCAACGGTGGTAGAGGCGGATACATCCGTTAGTCTTGCGAGACCGTGGATCTGCGCCTGGAAAGTCTTCACTCTCCAGGGCGCAGGCCTGGGCAAGGTGGTATGGAAGACCGGCAGTTGCCCATGCTGCAAGTCTCCCCTCTCCACGACACCGATGTTGTCCAAGGGAAGGGCATTAGGACCCATACAGCTTGGCACCGGTGTCGTTGCAGAGCACTGTGTGGTTAAGTGCCTTGCTCAAGGACACAACACGTTCCCTCGGCTGGGGCTCGAACTCACGACCTTCAGGTAGCTAGTCCAATGCCTTAACCACTTGGCCATGTGTCCACAATAGGGCGGATACAATAGGGACTTTTAAGAGACTCCTAGGTGCATGGAGCTTAGAAAAATAAAGGGCAATGCGGTAGGGAAATTCTAGGCAGTTTCAAGAGTAAGTTACACGGTCAGCACAACATTGTGGGCCGAAGGGCCTGTAATGTACTGTAGATTTCTGTGTTTGATCATCCATTTGCTGAAATAATAAAGGTGGACTTTCTTCCTGATTCACCGAGTCACGCGTTTGCCAAGGAGTGGGACTGAATTGATTTGTGGTCATAGTGCTTCTATAATGGTCACTTGAAGCTATAGTGCCTTGAAAAAGTATTCATCACCCAACCTTTTGTTCACATAAATGAGTATTTCAACCAGGAATTTTGATCACTTTATCTGAGGATTTTTACCTGTGGATCGTATGCTCCTTTTTCACAGTAGAGCCAGAGAAAAACAGGGAAAATTGTAAAGCATGAAAACCTGAAATGTCAGCAGTTCAAAAGTATTCATCTCCCTCTGCTCAGTACCTAGTTGAACCACCTCTCGCAGCTATTACAGCCAGTAGTGTTTTTTTGGATAAGTCTCTATTAGCTTTGCACAGCGTGATGGAGCAAGATTTGCCCATTCCTCCTTGCAAAATTGCTCAAGCTGTGCCTGGTTAGTTTGGGAGCAGCGAAGGACAGCAACCTTGAGGTCTTGCCAGAGATGTTCAGTCAGGTTAAGGTCAGGACACTGACTGGACCATTCAAGGGCATCGATTTTCTTTATTTGAAGCCACTCCATGGTTGCTCTGGCAGTGTCTTTGGGTCTTTGTTCTGTTGAAAGACGAGCTTCCTCCCCAGTTTAAGCTTTCTGGCAAAAGCTGGCAGGTTTTTATCGAAGATCTCTCTGTATTTAGCAGCATTCATCTTCCCGTCAATCCTGACCAGATTTCCAGTCCCTGCTGCTAAAAAGCGTCCCCAAAGCATGATGCTACCTCCACCATACTTTACAGTAGGGATGGTGTTCCTGGCTGATGTGCTAAATTAGATTCACGCCACATGTAGTGCTTAGTGTTGAGGCCAAGATGTTCCACTTTAGTCTCAACAGACTATAAGATCGCAAGATATAGGAGCAGTATTAGGCCATTTGGCCCATCTAGTCTGCTCTGCCATTTCATCATGGCTGATCCAATTTTCTTCTCAGCCCCAATCTCCTGCCTTCTCCCCGTATCCCTTCATGCTCGGACCAATCAAGAATCTACCAACCTCTGCCTGAAATATACATAAAGCTACCTATGGCAAAGAATTCAACAGATTCACCACTCTCTGGCTAAAGAAATTCCTCCTCATCCCCATTCTAAAAGGACGCCCCTCTATTCTGAGGCTGTGTCCTCTGGTCTTGGACTCTCCCACCATAGAAACAGCTTCTCCACATCCACTCTATCAAGTCCTCTCACCATCCGATAGCTTTCAATGAGGTCACCCCTTGTCCAACCACAAGACCTTCTTCCACACCTTTACAGTATTTTCTACAGTATTTTACAGGCAGGGATAGGTAATTCTAAGGTGCTAGCTAATGGTGAAGATGTGTAGTGGAGAACTGGACAATCATGATGTTTCTATTGTGTTGTCTTCACTTTCTTCACCGGTAAAGAAGTGTGTTGAATTAACTTAGGGACAGTTGATGCAAAGCATCATAGAAATTGGCACAATTCATCCAAATATTTCTTTTGCATTCTTCATCGATCTTCACGGTTCTGGGCTTGGTTCCATTTTTTCTAGTTGTATGTAGTTACTGTATACTTTTCAGAATCATTAACTTTATTGACTAAAGGTCTACCCTAAACCTTTGCTCTTTCCCCATTCATCTATCGAAGGGTCTGTCCTAAGCCTCTCCACTTTCCCAATACCTCTATATAAAGCCTCTCCTCTCTTCCCATACCTCTATGCAAAGGTCTATCCAAAGCCTTTCCTCTTTCCCCATATCCTTTCACTTGCATGTCCCTCAGTGATGGCATTCAAAAATAAATGTCATATAAAGTGCCCAGCTCTGCCTCACCCCCATCTCTTTCTACCCTTTAACTAACTCAGATTGCATTCTGCCCTGTGATCCTCAATACTGGATGAGCAGAAATTTCCAAAGTTCAAAGTTCAAAGTCAATGCTATTATCAAAGTACCACATACGACCTTGAGATTCATTTTCCTGCAGGCATACTCAACAAATCTATAGAATAGTAACTGTAAACAGGATCAATGAAAGATCACTCCATCAGGGTGATCATCCAGAGTGCAGAAGACAAAAAAAACTGTGCAAGTACAAACATAAATAAATAGTAATAAATAATGAGAACATTGAAAGTCCTTGAAAGTGAATCCATAGGTTGTGGGAACATTCCAATGATGGGGCAAGTGAAGTTGAATAAAGTTATCCTGATGGTTGAAGGGTAGTAATTGTTCCTGAACCTGGTGGTGTGAGTCCTGAGGCTCTTGTGGCATTAGTATGCATTTAAACTTATGCATATTACAAGGGTGGCCAACCTTTTACATTCCATGCGTCAATTTTTTCACTCACCAGTTCAGATGCGTCGTACAACTCTTGTACCCCCATTCAGTTCTTGTAAAAATATGTTAATAGTCATAGTCATAGTCATACTTTATTGATCCCGGGGGAAATTGGTTTTCGTTACAGTTGCACCATAAATAATTAAATAGTAATAAAACCATCAATAATTAAATAGTAATATGTAAATGATGCTAGGAAATAAGTCCAGGACCAGCCTATTGGCTCAGGGTATCTGACCCTCCAAGGGAGGAGTTGTAAGGTTTGAAGGCCACAGGCAGGAATGACTTCCTATGACGCTCTGTGTTGCATCTCGGTGGAATGAGTCTCTGGCTGAATGTACTCCTGTGCCCACCCAGTACATTACGTAGTGGATGGGAGACATTGACCAAGATGGCATGCAACTTGGACAGCATCCTCTTTTCAGACACCACCGTCAGAGAGTCCAGTTCCATCCCCACAACATCACCGGCCTTACGAATGACTTTGTTGATTCTGTTGGTGTCTGCTACCCTCAGCCTGCTGGCCCAGCACACAACAGCAAACGTGATCGCACTGGCCACCACAGACTTGTATATAGAATTTGTACGTGAAAAAAATCACATCTGAACTCGAGTGTGAAAAAAATTGATGCATGGAATGTAAAAGGTTGGCCACCCCTGTTGTAGAATATTCAAGTGAGAGAAATGACTGATTAACAGAGAGAAAATAAAGGGAGTAAAATTTTAAATAGTATGTGCATAACTTTAAATATTGAAGTATTAGTTCAAAGTTAAATTTATTATCGGAGTACATACATGTCACCAAACGCAACCCTGATATTCATTTTCCTGCGGGCATACTCAGCAAATCTATAGAATAGTAACTGTAAACAGGATCAGTGAAAGATCAACCAGAGTGCAGAAGACAACAAACTGTGCAAATGTGAATGTACTCTAAGTAAATAGCAATAAATAACGAGAGGTAAGAAGATAAAGAGTCCTTAAAGTGAGATCACCCCAATAGATGAGTGTAGTTATCCTCTTTTGTTCAAGAACCTGATGGTTGAGAGGTACTACCTATTCTTGAATCAATCGCTCGCTTTCTCTCGGGGTATTTGTAACTCCATATTCTGTCCTTCCTGATTGATTGGTCCTCATCCAATCAGGTTTCTGCTCTCCCGCCTTGTTTACAATCAAATTTCAGTTCTTTATTTAGACTGAGGCCTTTGTCTTTGTTCAAATTCTTTTCCTCTAGTTTTATTTCAATGGCTTCCTTCTCAGGCGGACCCAAAAGCCATTGGCACGGCACAGTAGTTTTGTGCTGTCGAAGTCAATCCTGTGGCCATCGCAAATGCAATGTTCTGCTACAGCCGGTTTCTCCCATTAATCCAAACGGATACACCTCCTGTGCTCCTTGGTGCGGGTTTCCACCGTGCGTCCCGTCTGGCTGATAGACGCTGCTCCGCACTCACGGGGAAGCCTGTAAACACTGGCCGTCCCGAGTCCCAGGTCATCTTTGACCCGCACAATCTGTGATCTGAGCTTCCTTACGGGTTTGTAGGTGGTATTAATCCAGTACTTCTTCAGGATCCTGGCAATCATTCCAGAAACTATGGAAATATAGGGAAGACCGGCGGTAGTGATGGGTTCCTCCTTGTTGTTAGATTTCCTAGTTTTTCCATTGGCCACTTTAAGGGCCTAATTGATTTCCTTCACCTTGCAGCCATTCTGTAGGAACGCTGTGCATAACTGTCTTATTTCCTCATGGAGGCTGTCCGGTTCCAAAATAGTTTTTGCACGGTTAATGAAAGTAGAAAGAGCCGCTCTATGCTGGGCGGCTGTTACTGTTGAGGTACAAGTCCGGATGGGTAGGTTTCTGATAGATACCATGTCCGAGGCAGCCGTGTGGTTTCCGTCGTATTAGAATGTCTGTGAACGGGGGCCAACCATTCCTCTCCATCTCCATCGTAAATTGAATGTTTTGGATGTGGAACAGTTGGAATGCCTGGAAAGTGTCATCGACGTGGCTGAAGAAGTATTTGAGGCGCAAGGGTGATGAACTCAGAACCCTCTCCTCGAAGTCCTCCATGTAGAAGTTAGCAATATCTGGCGACAAGGGTCACTCCATCTCTTTGTTCATCGTAGTTCCCCTTATAGAGGGAGCACGTCGATGTAAGAGCGTGTTCAAAAAGGTCAACAGTACCCTTAGCAAACCCTGACCACAGGAGGACCAAGCATTCCTTAATGAGAGCTCTCGTGAACAGGGACACCACGTTGAAACTGACTATTATGTCCTCCAGGTTCAGCTGGATGTTGGTTCTCGTTTTAACAAAGTCGGTCGAGTTCGTGATGTGATGCTCACAGCCCCCAACGAAGGGAGGCAGGATGGTTGTGAAGCACTTGATCCTTTTACCACACTTCACGTTAAGAGCAGCAGTGTTAGTTTGCAAGTAATAGCCAAGGTCTGAGAAAGCTGCTAGAACGTAGATATGGTAAGTCTGCAGAAATACCTCAGGGAGCTCTGTGGGGGGGTTGATGGATGTTTTAGATTAGAGTCACAGAAGAATACAACACAGAAACAGCTCCTTCAGCCCATCTAGTCCATGCTGAAACCATGTCAACTACCCACTCCCATTGACCTGCACTGGGATCATAACCCTCCGTGGGTTGTCACCTTGTCGTGGTGGAGAGGCTTGTGTGGTCCTGAGACCCCGAGAGCGATGCCGTCTGGAGCTATGCTCCTGGTAGGGTCACCCATGGCGGTAAGGTCGAGGGTGAGGTCCCTGACAAAGAACAATCCAACCAAGACCTCAACGGTGGAACAGGCGGATGAAGTTACTTTGAACTCGACGGCTGTGAAGGCGGATGAAGACTGCGACAAATCCATCAGCTCCAGTCGTCGTGGTTTCCATGCCACTGGAATCAGTTGGTTGATTTGTGAAGTACCGTGTGCTTCTTGGAGTGCAACATCAAGTACATGTTAAACAAATACACGCACAGGCGTCTTCACTCTGTGGGCCACTTCTTCAGAACGAAGACCATCATCCTCGACCTCGAGGGATAGCCACGATGACGCCCTAACCATCCATGTACCTATCTAAACTTCTTTTAAACGTTGAAATCGAGCTCACATCCGCCATGTGTGCTGGCAGCTCATTCCACCCTCTCACCACTCTCTGAGTGAAGAAGTTTCCCCTCGTGTTCTCCTTAAACTCCTCACCTTTCACCCTTAACCCATCACCTCCCATCCACCCTCAGTGGAAAAAGCGGGCTTGTGTTTACCCTACCCTTCATAGTTTTGTATATTTCCATCAAATCTCCTCTCAACCTTCTACATTCTAAAGAACTAACTCCTAACCTATTCAATCTTTCCGTATAACTCAGGTCCTCCAGACCCGGCAACATCCCTGTAGATTTTCTCTGCACTCTTTCAACATTATTTACATCTTTCCTGTCGCTGGGTGACCAAAACCGCACACGATACTCCAAATTAGGCCTTATCAATGTCTTACACAACTTCAACAGAACATCCCATCTCCTCTACTCAATACTTCGATTTATGAAGGTCAGTATGCCAAAATCTTTCTTTACGACGCTATCTACCTGTGGCACCACTTTCAACGAATTGTGGACATGTATTCCCAGATCCCTTTGTTCTTCCACGCTCTTCAGTGCCCGACCGTTCACTGTGTAAGACCTACCCTGGCTGGTCCTACCAAAGTGCAACGTCTCGCACTTGTCTGCGTTAAATTCCATCTGACATTTTTTGGCTCATTTTCCCAGCTGATGCAGACCCCTCTGCAAGCCATGATAGCTTTCCTCAATGTCCACCACACCCCCCCTCATGTTGGTGTCATCTACAAATTTGCTGATACAATTAACCACATTATCATCCAGATGGTTGATACAGATGACAAACAACAACGGACCCAGCACTGATCCCTGCGGCACCCCACTAGTCACAGGCCTCCGGTCAGAGAGGCAACCATCTACTGTGGCTTCTCTCACAAAGCCAATGTCTGATCCAATTGACTACCTCGTCTTAACTGATCTTACTTCAGTAAAGTGCTTCTCTCTCCACAGATGCTGTTTGATCTGCTGGGTATTTCCAGCGATGTATATTTTTATTTTAAATCGCCAGCGATTGTTTACACTTGTTTTCCTCCGGTTTCAGTTGTAATAACTCTCTCTCACACAACAAGCAACCAGACAGATCTGAAGATAGTGATTATTTCTCTTGGTGGGGGTGCTGCCTGATTTGCTGAGTTTTTCCAGTATTTTCTGTCTGCAATGCCCTGCTTGAGGTTTTTACTGCTATGCTGTGGGTGTCTCACTTTAGCAGTCTATTCTGCTTTTGGCCTGTTTGGGTTTGAGCTGAGATAGGGGGCTTTGTTGTCCAACTTAGGAATGTGGTGTCAGCCAGTCAGGATGGTGGATCTGGGAGCAGGTTCTGGAGAGCGCTGGGCGGACAGGTTTTGTGACGGATGCTGGTATGGGCCGAGGTCTTTTTTGGCGGGAGCTGGGAGAGGACAGGAGGGAAGATGGCTGAGGGTGGCTTCCCTGTTGTACAGGGTACTTTAATAATCCCGGGGGGAAATTGGTTTTCATTACAGTTGCACCATAAATAATAAATAGTAATAGAACCATAAATAGTTAAATAGTAATATGTAAATTATGCCAGTAAATTATGAAATAAGTCCAGGACCAGCCTATTGGCTCAGGGTGTCTGACCCTCCAAGGGAGGAGTTGTAAAGTTTGATGGCCACAGGCAGGAATGACTTCCTATGACGCTCTGTGCTGCATCTCGGTGGAATGAGTCGCTGGCTGAATGTACTCCTGTGCCCACCCAGTACATTATGTAGTGGATGGGAGACATTGTCCAAGATGGTATGCAACTTGGACAGCATCCTCTTTTCAGACACCACTGTCAGAGAGTCCAGTTCCATCCCCACAACATCACTGGCCTTACGAATGACTTTGTTGATTCTGTCGGTGTCTGCTCCCCTCAGCCTGCTGCCCCAGCACACAACAGCAAGCATGATCGCACTGGCCACCACAGACTCGTAGAACATCCTCAGCATTGTCCGGCAGATGTTAAAGGACCTCAGTCTCCTTAGGAAATAGAGATGGCTCTGACCCTTCTTGTAGACAGCCTCAGTGTTCTTTGACTAGTCCAGTTTATTGTCAATTCGTATCCCCAGGTATTTGTAATCCTCCACCATGTCCACACTGACCCCCTGGATGGAAACAGGGGTCACCGGTACCTTAGCTCTCCTCAGGTCTACCACCAGCTACTTAGTCTTTTTTTACAGACAAGTTCAAGATGAACTCCAACTTAGGTGCACATTTGACTGTTTAAGAATAACGGGCCCCTTTCGTTGTTTTCGTTCTTTTCTTTTAAACTGTTTGCGTAAGTTAACATTCTTAAAAATACTTCTTTATAACTGCATGCGGTGTACAATCTGTCTGTCTTGCTGGGACGATTGCCGGGGCAGTAGATCACACAGCGTTCACTGAAATCGGGGTTCGGGTGGGCGAGACATCCCAACCTCATGGGTTTGGCGGGACCAAAGTCGCATACACCCCGGACGTACGGAGCCTGAGAGGGGGTGGGTTTCCCACCGCGGAGTCCAGCGGCTGTTAGCGAGGGGCTAACAAGCTGCATTTCAGGAGACGCCCAGCGAAAAGGAGTTTCATGCCTTCGTAAACGCAAGAGGTTCTGCAGACGCTGGAAACCCAGAGCACCACAATGTCGGGGGAGCTCAGCGGGTCAGGCAGCATCTGCGGTGCAGAATATACAGTCAAGGGGAAAGAGGCCAGAAAGAGAGGGTTGAGGGAATTTAGGGGAGGGTGGGGAGGGAAGAAGGGTCTCGGCCCGAAACGTCGACTGCTTATTCCTCTCCATGGACGCTGCCTGACCTGCTGAGTTCCTCCAGAAGTTTGTGTGTGCTCCTCTGGGTCTCCTGCATCTGCTGCCTTCCTCGTGCTCAGGAAGGTCTTGAGTTTCGATTTCCAGATGCTGAAGTTTTTCCTTGACTTTCAAGCAAATAGATCTCCTCAGAGCAATGTTATCTCAATTAATTGAATCCCAAATTTAAGTGATGTCAACATTTAAGTACCTTTTGCCTTGTAAAACAGCTAGAGTCATTATTATTGGAAAAATAAAGAGCTCAGGAGCACAGTGTGCTGTCCAACCCTGCTCGAGATGTCATATAGTTAAGCTTAATTGGCAGTTTCTGGAATGCTATGTAGCCACCACTAAAATGACAGAGAGATGCCTTTTTTTTCTTGGTAAGTCTGTTTACATTTGACTGTATCTCATTACTGACAGGTTCATCGATGAGGAACAATTAAATTCCTTCCCGTCATTATCCTAATTACACTGTGGAGCTGAACTGCTAATGAGACAGAAAATGTGAGATACCAGCTTCAACCCTGTCAGGCGCTGATGGTGGTGTTAATCTATTAATATTATCTTTGATATCTGACCTGTCATGCTCACCTTTCCTTTGTCGTGTTGTCTTCTCCGCTTCCTCGTTCTCGGCCACGCAGGGAATGAAACGAAGAGGATTTCCTTGATGGAGTCTGACAGTGTGTGAAGAGATGCACTGTAGACACAATTATTAAACTCTTTCGCATCAGCACTCGGCCTTCCTTCCAAAATGTCAAAATCATTAATACACTTATGGATCGTGACATTAATAGGGAATTTTACAATTAACAAATTGGTGACGGTGGGGAGAAGAAGAGCTGTGCGGGTAGGATGCAACGTTAGAGCCAGGTCAGGGAGAAGCGGACAGAAGGGCTATTTTACTGAAAAGGAAAGATGCCTCTGCTCCCACTTTGATACAATGGTTCTCTCAGGAGATGTTACGTCTTAGTTTGGAGAAAATCAGAAGTCGAACTTTTGATCCTTGATTTGACTTTGAGAAAAGGTGGGGTTCTTTTGCCCGCTACTATCATTTGATTCGAGTTAATTAAGATGGTCTCCTTCTGATTCTTGTTTACATAGATTTGGTTGGCAGATAGATGTTTTTCTTTCATGGAAGCTTGTATGGCGTATAGCTCCAGGGTTGGGCTCCCAATGGTTTTTTTTTCCTGTTTTGTTTTGTTTGTAGAGTTTCTTTTTGTTTTAGTTGGTAGAGATTCTTTTTTTCCTTCTTTCTTTTTTCCAAAAAAAAAGTTTTAACTTTTTTTCCTTCTTATTATTGATATATTGTTTAGCTTTGTTAATCAGTTATTTGATAATTTAATTCTTATTGTACATATTGACTTGTTGGTTGACCTGTTTAATGTATTTTTTTTGTTGATTTTCAATAATAATTAATAAAAATGATTTAAAACGGAAAAGTCAGAGCGGAGGGGTTTTGCAGCCTGCCCTGCCCAAACCGAGAGCGAGGTCTGATTGGTCTAAGTGGGGGGCCGACTTGGAAAAGGCGGGACCGTGATGGCCGAGTCCAGGCCTGACGTGACAGGGCCCGGGTCTTAGAGAGACGAATAGCCCGTTGTTTGGACGAGTTAAACGCCGGACCGGATGGATTGAAAAGACAGGGAGTACTGATGGTTTTGGTTCACTGAGGCTGAGTCTGCGGGCCTGCTCCGGGCTTTGACTGCAGACTCACTCTCGTTCCGAACGCTATTCGCTTACTTTTATTGTTTGCACAGCTCGTCTGTGTTTTCTCTCTCTGCACGTGGGGTAGCTTGTCAGTCCTTTTTTTAACGAGTTCTTTCGGGTTTCCTGTGGCTGCCTGTAAGGAGACAAATCCCAAGGTTGTATCATGTATACCGACTTTGATAATAAATGTACTTTGAACTTAATAATAATTCTGTATTTTGAAAATGGTGATTGATACTTACAAACACCCTGCTCAGGGACTGTTTGTCCCACTCCCATTAGGGAGGAGGCTGTGTAGCATCCAGGCCAGGACCACCAGACTCAAAAACAAACATTTTCCTCAAGCAGTAAGACTGATCAACATCTCCACCCATCCACTCCACCGCTACTCCAATAACATTGATCACTTGAAGTTCTAGTAATTGCCCCCACTCCCTTCACCATTCCCCATTCCTGTTCCCCTCCCTCACATTCTCTCCTTACCTGCCTTTCACCTCTCTCTGGTGCTCCGCCTCCTTCCCTTTCTTCCTCTCCGATTAGGTTCCTCTTCCTCCAGCCCTTTTATCAATCAACTTCCCAGCTCTTTACTTCATCCCCCCCCCCCCCGTTTCACCTATTACCTACCACCTTGTACTTCTTCTTCACCTCCCCCCCCCATCTTCTTACTCTGACCTCATCGTTTTTTTTCAGGCCTGACGTAGGATCTTGGCCCAAAAAAGTCGACTGTTTGCTCTTTTCCGTAGATGCTGCCTGGCCTGCTGGGTCCCTCCAGCATTTTGTGCGTGTTGCTTTGGGTTTCCAACATCCGCAGACTTTCTCATGTTTATTATTTCCTCACATACAGCGGAATTTACTGCCCATTAGGCCGCTGGTATTGAGGGCAGCAATGAAGGCCCTCCACCTCTGGTGTGTTCAGGGCTTCCTTCATCGTGTCAGTAGCTTCCTCTCAGCCTTCAGTACTGTGTTGGGTGGAGACTCAGGAATACCATCACACTCAGATGAAGAAGGATTCTTCATTGCTGTTCCCGAAACAATTTTTTTTTAGATTATATTATGAGGACACTCAGTCCTCTTTTATTGTCATTTAGTAATGCATGCATTAAGAAATGATACATTATTTCCTCCGGTGTGATATCACAAAACACAGGACAGACCAAGACTGAAAAACTGACAAAAACCACATAATTATAACATATAGTTACAACAGTGCAACAATACCATAACTTGATGAAGAACAGGCCATGAGCACAGTAAAGTTCACAGTTTCTCAAATGTCTCACATCTCACGCAGACGGGAGAAGGAAGAAAAACTCTCCCTGCCATGCTCGACCACAATCTGACTCTGAGTCATCCGAAAACTCCGAGCCTCTGATCAGCTCTCTGACACCGAGTACCGGGCGCCATCTCTGTCCGTGCGATTCGACCTCCTTCTCGGTTGCCAAAAGCAGGCAAGGCCGGGGATTTTGAGGCCTACCCTCCGAAAGATTCCCAACCACACAGTAATGACAGCAGCGAACGGGCGTTTCAGAAGTTTCTCCAGATGTTCCTCTGTGCTTTCACGTCCATTCTCTATCAAATCAGAATCAGAATTGTCCACAGCCCCTATTTAACAGATACGACATCATTTTTCACCGGAGGGCTGCGCACACACAGGCGCGCCGCCATCTTCTCCTCCCACCTATTTTGTTGGACCAGGGTTGTTAGCCCCGAACTGAACCCCCAAACCTGGAGGACCAGTGGACCACTCTTAGTCTGACCTCTACCCTTTGACCTGTTTGGCATGGGTGATCCTACCAAGAGCCAAAGCACAAGGCCCTGACTCCAGGCAACGTAGCTCTCCGGGTCATTGAGGCACGCAAGCCCACGACAAGGTCCTCTTGGAGGCTTTGTACAGCTTAGCCACACATCAAGTTGTTCTAAATTATCATCATCATCGTGTTCTTTATCTTAAGTGTTTTTTTTTGCCGCTGCATTGGATGCGGAGTAACAATTATTTTGTTCTAGTGTACAGGAAAGGACATTAAGTTATCTTGAAACTTGACTAATAAGGTGCCTGAAATATTTAAGTTAGGACAATTTAAACACTGGCCCAGATAGACTGGAAAGGGAGGGTGTTGGGACCAGGGGCGTGGGTCGGGCCGATTTCACTCACCCTCCTGCGATGCTCATCTCTTTCCCCACCCGCGCTGAGGCCGTGAGACTGCTCCAGTTGCTACGCTCCTCATGGCAGTGAGCTTCACGGCGATTTGCCCCACTACGTGATGAACTGAGACTGAGGCTTTGGGCCTACTCCGGCTCCTCTGAGGATTCGGGTTTACGGACTCAATTTGATTCTCTCTCTCTGCGCATTGGGAGACGACTGTCATAGCCGGGGGTGGTAGTGGGGATAAGCTCCCACTACCTAAAAAGTGCTCCAAATGGCGTGCAGCTCGAACAGCCTCTGACAACCAAGTCCAACTCTTGGCCTTCATGTGTGGCTTGGCCACTAGACCCGGCGGAACTGTTTCTACTGACAAGAGAAGGGGCAAAAGCGGGCCACTGGCACCTCAAAACCAGTTGCTTTGGGCAGGTAGGGCTCGTCAGCCTTGGACAGCAGCCCACCTAGGAGAAGGAAAACTCTGATTTTCAACCTCCGCTGTCAATCAGATTGAAAAGAATGCAGAGGAACTTTACAAGGATGTTGCTAGGACTTGAGGACCTGAGTTATAGGGGAAGATTGAAGAGGTTAGGACTTCATTCCCTGGACTGTAGAAGATTGAGGGGAGATTTGATAGAGGTATACAACATTATGAAGGGTATAGA
Source organism: Mobula birostris (assembly GCF_030028105.1). Lineage (NCBI taxonomy): Eukaryota > Metazoa > Chordata > Chondrichthyes > Myliobatiformes > Myliobatidae > Mobula > Mobula birostris. Next base: position 8,638,332 of record NC_092397.1, read on the forward strand.
TAGGGTAACTGCACGCAGGCTTTTTCCACTGAGGTTGGGTGGGACTACAACCAGAGGTCATGGGTTAAGGGTGAAAGGTGAAATGTTTAAGGAGAAACTTCTTCACTCAGAGGGTTGTGAGAGTGTGGAGTGAGCTACCAGTGGAAGTGGTGGATGTCGGTTCGATTTCAACATGGAAGAGAAATTCGGGTAGATACCTGGATGGGAGGGGTGCGGAGGCCTACGGTCTAGGTGCAGGTTTAAGCAGATTAATAGTTCGGCATGCACTCGATGGGCAATTCTCCAGAATTCAGAAGAATGAAGGTGACCTCATTGAAACATATCGAAAGGTGAAAGGCCTTGATAGAGTGGATGTAGAGAGGATGTTTCCTCTGGTGGGACAGTCTAAGACCAGAGGACACAGCCTCAGAATAGAGGAGATGAGGAGGAATTTCTTTAGCCAGTGGGTGGTGAAACTGTGGAATCAGTTGCCACAGGCAGCTGTGGAGGCCAAGTCATTGGGTATACTTAAGGCAGAGGTTGATGGCTTCTTGATTGGTCAGGTCATGAAGGCAGGAGATCGGGGCTGAAAGGGGAAATGGATCAGCCATGATGAAATGGCGGAGCAGACTCGATGGGCCAAATGGCCTAATTCTGCTCCTATATCTTATGGTCTCATGGCTGAAGGGCCTTTTTCTGTGCTGTTGTATTCTGTGATTCTATACATTTATCATGTCTGGGTCTTACTTGAAAGCAGGGGTTCACAACCTGGGGTCCACTGACCCCTTGCTTAATGGTATGGTCCATGGCAAGAAAAAAAAAATTGGGAGCCCCTGTTCTAAAGCTACTCATAATTAGAAGACCTGATAATGCTTAGAATGGAACAATTTGGTCTGTACGTTGAAGAAGACTTGGCTTATTAAATCCAAGACAACAGTTCCAAGACAGGATGGAGGGTGTGCTTTATTGACCAGAGTACAGTCTTTCCGAAGAGATGGCAAACGAAGAGTGCTGTGTTTCCCAAATGGGGATCTGTAATGTATCTCATTGTGCTATTTTAGATCCAGAGAGAGATGTCCTCAGGGTCTTGACCTCAAGCAACATAGTGGCCACGTGGCTGTTTATGGGCTCTGAGCTTATACCTGTTTTCGCTGAAAGCCATGTCAAAGATTCAAAGATTCAAGATTCCAAGTATATTGACTATCAAAGAATGTATAAATTATACAACCTTGAGATCTGTTTGCTTACAGGCAGCCTCAAAGCAAGGAACCCAAAAGAACCCAATTAAAAAAATAAAGACCAACCCCAGTGCCCACAGAGAAAAAGAAAAAAAAACAAATCATGGAAACAATAGAACGAGCATTCTGAACCAGATTGGGTCCCTAGATCCAAATCCCTGGAGAAGGCTCAATGCCTCAGTATTCAGTTCATCATATTAGTGGGACAAATCGCCACAAAGTTTGCAGACATGAAGCATAGCAACCAGGGGCAGTCTCACACCTCAGTGTTGTGGAAAGAGGAGTGAACATTGCGGGACAGCAAGTAAAATCGGCCCAACTCTTGACACCCAGCCTTTCTGGTCAATCTGGGCCGTGATTAAATTGTCCAAACTGCAGATCGTACTTCGCACTGCGGCCTGGGCTCTGCCGTAGCGAATGGCTCTGGGCCTAGAACCTGCCGCCCGGCGATTCGCTTCAGGCCTAGATTTCACTGCCGAAGAAGCCGTTCTTGACCTCTCCAAATCGGGCTGGTGCTTTGAACAATCCAACCTCACCATTTGAACCATTTCGTGGTCATTAGGTGCACCAGTTAAATGGGGGGGGGGGGGGAAGTCTTTATTTTTCCATTACAAACTATGGAACAGTGATCCGTGCAGTACTTTGTCACTGCGAGAGCACCACTGGCATTTTTACAATGCTTTGTCAGAAGGCTCCACATCAAAGCAAGTTAAATGAAATGAAATGTAACTGCTAACCCCCGAGGCGAATGTTTGCGCAAGAGCCAAATTCTGGAAACCAGAAATTAAATGAATGACCATTTAATCAGTTTTGGGTGTTGTTATTCAAGCTCTTTTAACACGCCATGTCTTATAATTAAGTTTTAAGATGTGAATGTATTTGAGAGAGAGAGAAAAAAATATGTAATACTGCTCTGCACTTCCTCGGGAACGTTATTGAATTGGGCAGAATTGACTGGATGTCGCGTGTGAAAGTGTCGTCGGGGAGTGCCGGCTCTGGGAGAGGCGGAAGTGAAAGGTCAGCCGCTACGTTTCGGGGTGCACAGAGGCTAATCTCCTCACACTAATACAAGTCAGGATGCTGGTCACCACAGCAGGTGCCTCTCAGGCAACCCAATGTGCGATACGCTGCCGGCCGACACTTCTTCAAAGTTTTCCCCTCTTGATGAGGAGGAGTGTCTGTGCGTAGCATGCATTAAACAGAGATTATTTCTCACACGGATCTGCTATGTCCAATAACATTTAACGACTGATTGCCCTTGTATTCATTGATATACACTGGCTAAAGAATGCTTCAATTTTAGAATTCTCTCACTTGTTTTCCAATCAGGACCTAGAAGAGTACAACAAGGATAAGGCCATTCAGCCCACAATGTTGTGCTGAAACAGCTAAGAAAAACAAATCAAAAACTCCCAAGCATTTGTCCCTCCTACCTGCACCTTGTCCATATCTTCCTTACAGCCATGTGCCCATCCAAACGCCTCTTAAAAGAGATGGAAGGAGGTACAGGAGCCTGAAGGCACACACCCAGTGATTCAGGAACAGCTTCTTCCCCTCTGCCATCCAATTTCTGAATGGACACTGAACCCTGAACACTACCCCGCTACTTTTTAAGAAAAATTCTGTTCTTACACTACTTAATTTAACTATTTAATATACACACAGTGCCTATAAAAAGTATTCACCCCACCTTGGAAATTTTCATGTTTTATTGTTTTACAACATTGAATCACAATGGATTTAATCTGGCTTTTTTTTGACACCGATCAACAGAAAAAGACTCTTTAATGTCAAAGTGAAAACCGATCTCGACGAAGTGATCTAAATTAATTAAAAGTATAAAACACAAAATAATTGATTGCATAAGTATTCCCCCCCCCTTTAAAATGACACACCAAATCAGCACTGATGCAGCCAATTGGTGTTAGAAGTCACACCAATTAACTAAATGGAGATCACCTGTGTGCAGTCAAGGTGTTTCAACTGATTGTATTAAAAATACACTTGTATCCGGAAGGTCCGACTGCTGGTGAGTCAGTATCCTGGCAAAAACTACAGCATGAAGACAAAAGACCACTCCAAGCAACTCTGCAAAAAGGTTATTGAAAAGCACAAGTCAGGAGATGGATACAAGAAAATTTCCAGGTCACTGAATATCCCTTGGAGTGCAGTTAAGTCAATAATCAAGAAATGGAAAGAATATGGCTCAGCTGTAAATCTGCCTCGAGCAGGCCGTCCTCAAAAACTGAGTGACTGTACAAGAAGGGGACTAGTGAGGGAGGCTACTAAGAAACCTATAACAAATGTGGTGGAGTTCCAAGCTTCAGTGGCTGAGATGGGAGAGACTGTGCATACAACAACTGTTGCCCGGGTGCTTCACCAGACGCAGCTTTATGGGAGAGTGGCAAAGAGAAAGTCACTGTTGGGGGGAGAAAGCCGCATATGAAATCTCAGCTACGTCAGGCTGTGGGGATGCTTCACTGCAGCAGGCCCTAGAAGGCTTATGAAGGTAGAGGGTAAAATGAATGCAGCAAAATACAAGGAAGTTCTGGAGGAAAACCTGATGCAGTCTGCAAGAGAACTGTGACTTGGGGGAAGATTTGTTTCCTAGTAAGACCACGACCCCAAGTATAAAGCCAAACCTACAGAGGAATGGCTTAAAAGACAATAAAGTTAATGTCCTGGAGTGGCCAAGTTGGAGTCCAGACCTCAATCCAACTGAGAATTTGTGGCTAGACTTGAAAAGGGCTGTTCACTCACGATCCCCATGCATATCTGACGGAGTTTGAGCATCTAATAAATACTGACTTGAAGGGGGTGAGTAATTATGCAATCAATTATTTTGTGTTTTATAAATTTAGACCAATTTGTAGAAATTTGTTACCACTTTGACACGAGAGTCAAAAAAGCCAAATTAAATCCACCGTGAATCAATGTTGTAAAACATGAGAACTTCCAAGGGGGGTGAATACTTTTCATAGGCACTATTATGAACATACTGTAATTCTGTTATTTTTTGTTTATTTACCATGTATTTTATTGTACTCCCGGTGTAAAGTTAACACATTTCATTACATATGCCAGTGATATTAAACCTGATTCTAATTGAAAGCCTCTATTATATTTGCCTCTAACACCAAGCAGCACATTCCAGGTGTCCACCACACTCTGAGTGGAAAAACTTACGTTTTGCATCCCCCTTGAACTTACCCCTTCTCACCTAATACAGGCCCTGTGGTATTAGACACTTCAACCCGAGGAAACAGATACACTCTGTCCACTCTATCTATGCCTCTCATAATCTTGTCAGATCTCCTCTCAGCCTCCGACGCTCCAGAGAAAACAACCCAAGTTTATCCAGCCTCTCGTGATAGCACATGCTCTCTAAACCAGGCAGCATCCTGGTGAACAACTGCCCCCTCTCCAAAGCCTCAGCATCCTCCCTATAGTGTAGTGGTCCCTAACCTCCGGGCCGCGAAGAATGCAGCGGTGGCTGAAATGCACCCAGCACACCTTTAAGAAAAAAGCCAAAATAAACAAGCGAATTAATTAGGTGCCGCCCGGCACGTAAATGTCGGCCCAGATCAGAGGCAATTGCCGAATGCGTTGCCTCTGATCTGGGCCGACATTTATGTGCCAGGTGGCACCTAATTAATTAGCTTGTTTATGTTAGCTTTTTTCTTAAAGATGTGCTGGGGGCGTCCCGGCTACCGCTGTACCCCTGCATGCATCGCGGCAATGTATCGGTCCAATGTATTGTGTGCAGTACTCCAGAAGGTGACCAAAAATGTATGCAAAATACAGTACATTCCTTTCTCTGTAATCTTCCTTTAAAATATTTTTTTCTATTTCTGCTGGACTCCAGGGTCTGGAGTTCCCTCTCTGGAACCCTCTGGCCTTTTCTCTTTATTTATTGAGATACCGTGTGGAAAAGGCCCTTTCCGGCCCTCTGAGCCACGCCGCGCGATAATCCCTGGATTTAATCCTTGCCTACTCACGGGACAATTTACGGTGACCAAGACATGTGAGCAGACAGGGAAAGAGGGATATAGACCAAGTTCAAAGTAAATTTACTATTGAAGTATGAATGTAGGAAACAGCCCTGAGATTTGTCTTCCTCACAGACAGCCATGAAACAAAGAAGAGCCATAGAACCAACCCATTCAAAGAGAAACGTCAACCCCACTGTGTGCAAAAAAAAATATGCAAACAACTGCAAAAAAAATATATAAAACACAAAATCAAAAGGTATATTTCAGCCCCGATTCAAAAATTGCCCAAAAGTGGTGACAAAAAAGAGCGACTGGCACTGGGACACAACATAAACCTGAATTGGACTCCAAATCTACAAACCGCATCCATTAAACCTTGCTCTGGTACCGTCGGCATCGATGGGGAGAGAGACTACTCGAACGAGAGGGCCGGTGTTTATACGTAGCTTATGCTGGCGTTATGTTTGGCACAGTCTTCACAAAATGAAAATTGTTGTGTTCTCTGTCCTAACCTGATAGGCCTGCCCCAGTTGGCCAACATGATCACCGACACCCATCAGGGTTCCACTTAAAGCCTTGGAGATAACAATGAATAGAATGATTTGCAATTCGGAAACCTCTTATTCTGAGGAAATGGAAGAGGAAAGGGCTCCAGTTGTTAATTCCCTCACAATGACCAAGGGTCCGAGGAGGTGGACAACCTTTCCACATTTTTGACATGAATAGTATCTGACTTGAAGTTTCTCAGAACTTTTGTGTTAGAAAGGATAGAACCCATATTCAGAGTCCATTTTGTGCTGAGGGGCCTGTGCACTGTGCATTTAAAAAATATAATAATTTTAAGTATTGTGGATTTGTCATCTTTTCCTCCTTTTCAATGAAGAGTTTACCGTTATGGTACGCACCTGAACGTGCCAGCCTCTCGAGTTTAGAGGTTAGAGGCTCCGATTCTGAGTATGGATAACCGGTGTGGCCCCTTTAAAGATTCAGGCCTGCTCCACTGATTGGTGGCCATGTTTTGGTGCCAGGGTTTGGATATTTAACGAGCTCCTGAACTCTGCTTCAGTGCTCAATCGCCAGTGCAACTTCGGTTCAGTCTGCGATTGCGTTTGGTCGCATTTTGAGTGGTGTCTGGTCTCGTCGGCTTCTCGCCTAGCATCTGGTCAAGACCCCTGTTCTCGTCTCGGTCCCCAAATCGTGTCTCGATCCCAGTCTCCGATACTCCAGCACTTGGGTCCTACCCATCCTCGCCTCGGCCTCTCGTGACAGGAGTTTCCGAATCTTATCAAATAAAGAAAAAGGCAACTAAAAAGCTGCATTAAACACAAGCCACTAATGCACCAATCTGCCAAAGACAGCACTTTTGTTCAATTTATTAATATGTTCAAAATTGCGTCCACCCCTTGCGTCCAATCTAACTAAAATATGATCTTTCCTTAAATGTTGCTGACATTTTTCTGCTAGAGACTTAAGATGGGTGGCTTAGATTCTACTAAAGGAGGAGGTGGTTATGTTATTATTGTTACTGCTATTTATTTGCTGACAAAGTGCTTAAAGTGTCCTCCTACAAGGGGCACCATTGAGAGCATCCTGACTGGCTGTCTCACCGCCTGGTACGGGAACTGCACCAACATCAATCGCTGGGCGCTGCAGAGAGAGGTACGGATAGCCCAGGGCATCTTCCCTCCATGAAGGACATTTACAGCAGCAGGTGCAGAAAGAAGGCCTGGAAGATCATCAGGGACACCAGTCACCCCAACCATAAACTGTTTCTGCTGCTTCCGTCTGGCAAATGGTACCGCAGCATTAAAGCCAGGAATAACAGGCTATGGGGACATCATCTTTCTACAAGCCATTAGACTTATAAATTCACATGTCTGTACAATGCAACAGAGTCATAACGCAAAGATTTTGCATTGTGGGATGGATGTAAGATTTAAAATAAATTCTAAATTCTAAGACCATAAGATACAGGAGCAGAATTGGCCCATCGAGTCTTCTCCGCCATTTCATCATGGCTGATCCAACTTTCCTCTCAGACCCAATCTCCTGACTTCTCCCCGTATCGCTTCACGCCCCGACCGATCAAGAATCTGTCACGTGATCATTGATTGTTTACGTCAGGGGCAGTACGAAGATTCATTGACTGATCGAACAACTCGTCCGTCAAAGGTCGCCGTCCCTTGCACCCCAAATGCTGGGGACGGGCTCATTTGTGGTGTCAGCATCTGAGCATCTGTCCTGGGGCTGGATGCAGTTACGAAGGAGGCACGACGGCGGCTATATTTTCATTAGGAGTTGGAGGACGTTTGCTACTCGCAAATTTCTACGGGTGCACTGTGGAGAGCATTCTAACTGGCTGCATTGCTGTCTGGTATGGGGAGGGTCAAAGTGAGCTGCAGAGAGTTGTAAACTCAGTCAGCTCCATCATGGGCACCAGCCTCCGTAGTATCCAGGACATCTTCAAGGAGCACTGCCACAAAATGGTGGCATCCATCATTAAGGACTCCACACCACCCAGGACATGCCCTCTTCTCATTGCTACCATCAGGGAGGAGGTACAGGAGCCTGAAGGCACACACTCAACGATTCAGGAACAGCTTCTTCCCCTCTGCCATCCGATCTCCAAATAGACATTGAACTCATAAGTGGACAATAATCCAATCTTTTTTCTGTTTTTGCACTATTTATTATTTGTGTGTGTATATATAGATATGGATAGATATAGTCCCCGTCTACCTTAGGCCACAAACTTATCAATCACCCCTGATGAGTTATTAACCTCAAACTTTCTGCGTAATCACTCATAGTTGAACTGCAAGTGCCTGTAACGAGAGCTGTATAACTCATCTCCTTCTACCTTAGGCCAAGAACTTATCAATCACCCTGCTGTGGGCACTTTCTGGAAGTCCAAGATCCGTATGCTCCACGACCGCTGGACTAAGTGTGCAAGTGTAGGAGGGACTATATTTAAAAATAAATGTGCTAGGTTTTCTAAAATTGACTCTTTCTACCTCAGGCCATGAACTTATCAATCACCCCTTGTGTATGTGTGTGTGTGTTTGTGTGTATATGTGTATATATATGTATATGTATGTATATGTATATATGTAATTCATAATTTTTATAATGTATTATTTTGCTGCTGCATAACAACAAATTTCATGAAATATGCCAGTGATATTAAACGTGATCCTAATGCTGTTTCTAGTTTATATGACAGCAGATCATAATGTTTAGATTAGCATCGAGCCTCTGAAAAGCCATGTCTATGGTTGTAAGGTTCATTCTGAGAAATTTCTCCTGCTATGTAGTTGCTTAAAAATCTCTTGGAAACATGTACCAGGATCTTGTACAAGCCCTGGAAATTTTCCTTTTTGTTCTGGAGGCTCACCTGCCATTAGCAACTCACTAGAAACAGATTCTGGGCTCGATCAACGTCCATTCCATTTCAAATAAAACATGGTAGGTTGCTTGTTCCCCGTCCTCACTGGTTTTGCCTTTTGCCCTGTGATACATGCACCGTTCTTGTAGTTTTATCCACCGGAGATAACCATTTGTTCATGTTGCAAGAAAAGCTCTGCATTAGCACACACAAAAAGCTGGATCGTTGCTGGAGGAGGATTCTGTGAGCGGCCAGTCACTGTGTGGCTCGCTGTGGTAGGCGGGTAGGCCTCTGCCTCGTGTGGTATCCCTCTCTTTCGAGGAATGTCAGTGGATGGAATCATGGTTCTGTGTTTATAGATTGGACTATTGCATTTACAGACTTTTTCAGACTTACAGTTTTTACATTCTGTATTATTTAATTGCCCGTTCCTTTTCAGTTTTGTTGTGAGAGGGGAGGGGGTTTGGGGGTGGATGATTTGTTAGTTTGTGCGAGGGAGGGGTTGATTTTTGGGGGTCGACATTCAGTTTTGTGTTGGGGACTGTTGGTTTTTGTACGGGGGGGGTTGATGTTTCTCGCTGAATGTCTTTCATTTTTTAATTGTTTTGTGGCTATCTGGAAAAGACGGATTTCAGTTGTATATGGATACATGCTTTGATAATAAATGAACCTTTTTTTTTAACCTTTTGGAGGAACTTGACAAGTCTTGCAGGATCTATCGAAATGAATAAACAGTCAACGTTTTGGGCAGAGAACCTTCTTCGGGCCGGAGAAGGCAGGGGTAGACGCCAGAATAAAAAGGTTGGGGGAAGACGAAGGAGGCTAGCTGGGAGGTGATAGGTAAAGCCGGGTGGGTAGGAAAGGTCAAGGGCTTGAGAAGAGGGAATCTGATAGGAGGGTGGACCATAGGAGAAAGGGAAGGAGGAGATTGTCATATATGTTGAGGTACAGGTACAATGGAAAAACCTGCTTGCAACGATATCATGGGCATGTAAGTTTAAAATAAGGCACAAAATTTAAATTATAACAGACAGTGTGTGTGGTGGGGGGTGGGGGAGGAACCAGAGCATGAGATATCTGATTGCGAGATTAGTTTCTGAGACTGTGCGCCCCCTCCCCATTCTGTGTGCTCTCGGTGGATAGATCCAAAGTCCTGAGTACCATTAGAAGAGCCTCCTCTATTTGGGCCACGGATCCCCGGGAGTTAACAAAACTCCTGTAATTGGGCCTGCGATTTCCCAAGGAGTCGATGAGGCTGCTCTGATTGGAGCAGGGATTCACAGGGGTCGATGAGGCTGCTCTGTTTGGAGCAGGGATTCCCAGCGGTCGATGAGGCTGCTGTGATTGGAGCAGGGATTCCCAGCGGTCGATGAGGCTGCTGTGATTGGAGCAGGGATTCCCAGCGGTCGATGAGGCTGCTGTGATTGGAGCAGGGATTCCCAGCAGTCGATGAGGCTGCTCTGATTGGAGCAGGGATTCGCAGGAGTTGATGAGGCTGCTCTGATTGGAGCAGGGATTCGCAGGGGTCAGGCTGCTCTGATTGGAGCAGGGATTCGCAGGAGTCGATGAGGCTGCTGTGATTGGATCAGGGATTCCCAGGAGTCGATGAGGCTGCTCTGATTGGAGCAGGGATTTGCAGGAGTCGATGAGGCTGCTCTGATTGGAGCAGGGATTTGCAGGAGTCGATGAGGCTGCTCTAATTGGAGCAGGGATTCGCAGGAGTCGATGAGGCTGCTCTGATTGGAGCAGGGATTCCCAGCGGTCGATGAGGCTGCTGTGATTGGAGCAGGGATTCGCAGGAGTCGATGAGGCTGCTGTGATTGGAGCAGGGATTCCCAGGAGTCGATGAGGCTGCTCTGATTGGAGCAGGGATTTGCAGGAGTCGATGAGGCTGCTCTGATTGGAGCAGGGATTTGCAGGAGTCGATGAGGCTGCTCTGATTGGAGCAGGGATTCGCAGGAGTCGATGAGGCTGCTCTGATTGGAGCAGGGATTCCCAGCGGTCGATGAGGCTGCTGTGATTGGAGCAGGGATTCGCAGCGGTCGATGAGACTGCTGTGATTGGAGCAGGGATTCGCAGGAGTCGATGAGGCTGCTCTGATTGGAGCAGGGATTCCCAGCGGTCGATGAGGCTGCTGTGATTGGAGCAGGGATTCGCAGCGGTCGATGAGACTGCTGTGATTGGAGCAGGGATTCCCAGGAGTCGATGAGGCTGCTCTGATTGGAGCAGGGATTCCCAGGAGTTCATGAGGTTGTTGCATTTTTTTTCCAAAAGTCTTTTGACTGAGCATGCACTTGTTTTCTCTGACTCTCTGGTAATGGCTTACAAAGATGAAGCACAGAATGGAACTACTGGGGGGAGCGGTTGGTGTCAGGCATGTGGCCATCTTGGCTTAACCAATGGAGGGAACTGAGTGTTACAAGGGGCTCGGTATTGATTTCAGACAGGATGCTGGCAATGGCGACCCACTTGAGTTCATGGGGACAACTTTGGTGGCTTCAATAGAGTGGGTGCGGAGGGGGTGTCTCCTGTGGTCAGGGAGTTTAAGACCAGAGGATACAACCTCAGAACAGAGGGAGTGTCCTTTTAGAACAGACATGAGAAGGAATTTATTTAGCCAGCGTGGTGAATCTGTGGAATTTGCTGCCACAGGCTCTGCAGGCCAAATCATTGGGTACATTTAAGGCCGAGGTTGATAGATTGTTAATTGGCCAGAGCATAAAAGGATACAGGGAGAAGACAGGAGACTGGGACTGAGAGGGAAAATGGATCAGCCATGATGAAATGGCAGAGCAGACTCAATGGGCCAAATGGCCTAATTCTGCTCCTATACCTTATAGTCTTATCAATGCCTGGAGATGCCTGCAGAAGGTAGATCAGTATATCTTGCAGGGATACTGCTTCCACTAGACCACTGCTACAACAAAGGGCCTCAGTACATTAAATTATACGTATGATAAAATTCCTTCGGTCCAGTAAGCGGGGTTGGATGTTTGGCGGTACTGGACTTTACAGACTATGAAGAGTTATTCATATCACAGCATGTTTTAATTTATTTTGCTCGCTGTTATACCACATTTCCATAAACTTCCCTGTGATTGGTGGAGGGGCAGGCAGTGTTGTGGAAACAGGTAGGATGCAGAAAGACAGATTAGGCGAATGGGCAAGAAAGTGGCAAATGAAATACAATGTTGGAAGATTCATGGTCATGCACTTTGGTAGTAGAAATAAATGTGCGGACTATTTTCTAAATGGGAGGAAATTCAGGAATCTGAGATGCAAAGGGACTTGGGAGTCCTTGTTCAGAACACCCTAAAGGTTAACTTGCAGGTTGAGTCAGTGGTGAGGAAGGCAAATGCAATGGTAGCATTCATTTCAAGAGGTCTGGAATACAAGAGCAGGGATGTGACGCAGAGGCCTAATAAGGCACTGGTGAGGCCTCACCTTGAGTATTGTGAACAGTTTTGGGCCCCTCATCTTAGAAAAGATGTGCTGGCATTGGAGAGGATCCAGAGGATGATTCCAGGAATGAAAGGGTCATCATACGAGGAATGTTTGATGACTCTGGACCTGTACTCACTGGAATTCAGAAAGATGAGGAAGGCAGATCTCATTGAAACCTTTCAAATGTTGAAAGGCCTAGGCAGAGTAGATGTGGAAAGGATGTTTCCCATGGTGGGAGAGTCTAGGACAAGAGGGGACAGCCTTAGGGTAGAGGGGCGCCCTTTCAAAACTGAGATGCGGAGAAATTTCTTTAGCCAAAGGGTGGTGGATTTGTGGAATTTGTTGCCACGAGTAGCTGCGGAGGCCAGGTCATTGGGTGTATTTAAGGCAGAGATTGATAGGTTCTTGACTGGACACAGCATCAAAGACTACGGGGAGAAGGCCGGGAACTGGGGTTGAGGAGGAGATTTAAAAAAAAAAAAGGGTCAGTCATGATTGAATAGCGGAGCAGACTTGATGGGCCGTCTGGCCTAATTCTGCTCCTATGTCTTATGAAAGTGGTACGTTGAAAGAGAGTGTGGTAATGAGACCCAGGTTTGTTTTAAGTGAGCTGGTGAGCCAGTGAGTCAGAAGGGAGTGCGCGGAGCGGGGCTCCCTTAAGCGGAAGTGAGTACAGGAACTGATAAGGTGAGTGTGTGAACCTTCCTGGTGAGGGAACCGGTGCTCCCGCCAGGGGAAGAGAATGTCAGAAGCAATGGTCCAGCGAGGGGCACGGGGCACAAGAACTGATGCCCCAGCAGGGAGTGCAGAATGGTGCGGCGGGGGGGGGGGGGGGCGATGTAGTGAGTGCAGGAGCCAATGCCCCAGTGAGGGGAAGGGAGCTCGGGAACGGGGGTCCTGTCAAGCCGATAAGCAATGCAGCTGACCCTACCTGGGGAGAGAGATACCGAACCCCTAAGGATTTCCGAATTATCAGTTGGCGGTAACACCATGGACATTGGCCTTGTGTATTTCGATGGTAGACCAAGGAATTTTGATAAAGCAGAAGAAAGCATAATTGGAGATCTGAATGAGGTTTTTTTTTAAGAGGTTTCATAAACACAAGATACCAGAGATACAAGGCAACACCCAAAATTCTGGAGGCATTCAGCAGGCCAGGCAGCATAAAAACATAAGAAATAGGAGCAGGAGTCGGCCATCTGGCCTGTCGAGCCTGCTGTGCCATTCAATAAGATCATGGCTGATCTGGCCATAGATTCATCTCCACCTACCTGCCTTTTCCCCACAACCCTTAATTCCTCTACTATGCAAAAATCTATCCAGCCTTGTCTTAAATATATTTACTGAGGTAGCCTCCACTGCTTCATTGGACAGAGATTCGCCACTCTCTGGGAAAAGCAGTTCCTCCTCATCTCCATCCTAAATCTACTCCCCTGAGTCATGAGGCTATGTCCACTAGTTCTAGTCTCACCTACCAGTGCAAAACAACTTTCCTGCCTCTATCTTGTCTATCGCTTTCATAATTTTATATGTTTCTATAGGATCTCCTTTATCTCCTCCTATCGCCGCATTTATGGAAGGGAACAGACAGTAGGCTTTAAGGGCCTTTCCCCTCCTAATCTGCTGGGTTCCTCCAGCATTTTGAGTGATATAGGAGTCTTTTTGAATTGTGTGCGGCCCCCTCGTTGGCATCACAAGAACACGAGGGAAATAAAGCAGGAGGAGACTACTGGCCCCCACAAACTTCACCATCCAATCCATGACTGAACCGTCCTGGCTAGGACCCCTGTGTCATTTTCCCACAATCCTCCTTGTGGCCCTCAGGATACAAGGAATGATCAGTTCAAAAAAAAATACATTGTCAATATGCTTTTGCTGGCTAAAAATTCTATATAATCCCGAGTATTGCTTACAGTTCTGGTCACCCCACTATAGGAAGGATGTTGGGGCTTTGGAGAGGGTGCAGAAGAGGTTTGCCTGGTTTAGAGAGCGTGTGCTACCACGAGAGGCTGGATAAACTTGGGTGGTTTTCTCTGGAGCAGCAGAGGCTGGGGGGAGATCTGACAGAGGATTACAAAGTTATGAGAGGCATAGTGGAGAGAGAATATCTGTTTCCCCAGGGTTGAAATGTCTAATTCCAGGGGGCAGGTTCAAAGGGGTAAGTTTTTAAACTAGAGTGATGGATGCCTGGAACCCTGGTATGGTGGTAGAGGCAAATACATTAGAGGCTTTTGGATAGGCACATGGATGTGAGGAGGATGGAGGAATGTGGACATGGTATAGGGTAGGAGGGATTATTCTTTGGGTTGTTTTGATTTGCTTTTTAACTGGTTCAGCACAACATTGTGGGCCGAATGGCCTGTTCCAGTGCTGTACTCATCTATGTTTGCTGTTCTAATCTTCCCATAACCCTCCTTGCCACTCTCGGGATACAAGTTAACTGAATATATTGTCTACGTGATATCTCCTGCCTGTAAAACCCCTACCTCCCCCAAGCTTGCCACCCTCATGATAGAAGAAGTGACCGGTTAACCTTGCCTCTCTGTTTCTCTTTTGCAGTGGATGGTTGCATTCACTCGGCTGCAGGACCCCTGTTGCAAAAGGAATGCCGGGTGCTCGGTGGGTGCAGTCCCGGTGATGCTAAAATTACCAGCGGCTACTGCCTGCCTGCCAAATGTGAGTAACGATGACCTTCCCTCCTTCCTACTGACGCCCAAGCCAGCTGTTTCCTTCCCCGAGCAAAAGGAAATCCTTTAGGTCAGGCCTTGTGTTTATAGTCAATGAAGTAATGCCCCTCAGAAGGGGTCAGTCTGACTTACGATGGAGCTTGACGATAATGGGCCCATCAGTTCAGTTCTGCTGTTGAATATGCACTTTCTCCTCTAAATTTGCTCCTGTGACGTTCAGCTTAAAAAATATTTTGTTTTAAATTGCAAGTGTGAGAGATAAAAATTTCAACCGTATCTTAATTACTTCACATTTGAATGTGCTGATAACATAATCCTAGGTGCAGATAAAAGGACCTTTAAGCCACTTAGTAGTTTGCCTGCCTTGTATTTGTTTAAGAAACTTGTTTATGTTTTCTGGTTCTAATGGGATTTAATTCTTGCAAACCATTTTGAGCAGCTTGATGTTGATTTGCAAAGTCAGTAATGAGCTCATCTTGCCCTCTATTTGTCGAAAGTGTTAACCTGTTTACAGCAATGAAGGTAGGCACGGTGGAATCCGACTCTGGTTGGTCGTCTGTCGTATCCAACGGTTACATATGGGCAGCTCTGTTGTGTATTTGTAGGTGGCTGTTAGCACAGTTTGGTTTCGGAATAATTGCAAGATTAAGAAAAAGATTGTGCTTGGATATTTTCGATGCTTTGGAATATGGTGAAAAATCCAAAACAGTAATTCACGGGTTCAGAACCTGAGGTCCATGGACTCGTTGAATAGTATTGGCACATGACGTAAAAGAAGTTGGTAATCCTTGCGGTAATTGGATGAGATGTACTGTTAAAAGAAATGTGCTCAGTGGGTACAGTATGTCGTAAAATCATGATCTTTAATTTTACTCTGTTATTTTTAATGGTTCCTCTCTGAACAGGCATTGTTGAATGATGTTCTATTTTGTCCCAGATGGGCATTGTTGCACAACTCGTCCTAAAGGACGCAGTTGTGTCCAGGTGTTGGAAATGTATCTTCGTTCAGGTCGCATCCCTTTCCTTGTATCCCACACAATCCTCCTCCTCAGTCCCACTTTGTACTCGAATTCCATGTGGGCACTGCTACGGGAGAGTAAAGTCACCCTCGTGTCATTTGAAATTGCATTGTGAAAGTCTAGCTTTCCCTCACTTGATGCTTCTGAGGGAAGGCCCTTGCACTCGAGTGATATATCTCCCCCTCCCCCTCCCCCTCCCCCTCGATGCTATCGGTGGACAGTGATAGAGTAAGGTTTAATCAACGTAGATTGTAGATTTGGGCTCTCATTCTGTTTTCATGATATGTTCTGGTTTCTAGTTCTTGTAACTTTTTATTGTTACTGCTTTTGAGCGATTTTGTGAATTGGGGTGGCCTGCGGATACTGAGCCAAACTGCACTGTATTATGCCTTTTGACTTTGGGTTTTTGCTCTTTTTTTGCCATTTGTGTGATTATTTCTGTGCATGGGGGGGAGGGGGTTTTGATGTTTTTTCTCTTTGAATGGGTTGGCTCCATAGTTTTCCTTGTTTCTTCGCTGTCTGTGGGATAGACAAATCTCAGAGCTGTATATCGCAAGCATACTCTGATATTAACCATACGTTGAATTTGGAATCTTTGACTTGGCCTTCATCCCCTCATTTGCCGCGGTACTTCTGTTGGTTTTGATCTGCTCAAACACGCGTTCAAGTGTCTCAGATCTTCAACCCCTCATCGTGGTCTGTGGTCAACATGTCAAGTCAAGCTTATTGTCATTTACCTGTATACGCATACCGTCAAACGAGACAACGTTTCTCTGGACCCGGGTGTAAAGCACAGCAGTACGCATCACACACATACAACGCACTATAACTTGAGAAAGTAAGAGATAAATCTACAAATGTTTATGCGTAGATAAGCAAAGTAAAGTGCATAAATTAAGTATTGTCAAGTACGGAACAGATTAACCAGTGACACTTTGAATATGATGAGGCAGGGAGTTCAGAATCCTAATGGTCTGAGGGAAGAAACTGTTTCCCATCCTGACCGTTCTTGTCTTTATGCATCGGAGTCTCCTGCCTGATGGTAGAAAGTCAAAGAGGATGCTGGATGGATGGGTGGGATGATACTAAGGGCCCTGCATACGTAGCGTTCCTGATAAGTGTCCCCGATGGATGGTAGGGAGACCCCTATGATCCTGTCAGCCTTCCGGTCTGATGCCCGGCTGCTCCCATACCAGATGGAGATGCAACTTGTCAGAACACTCTCAATGGTGCTCCTGTAAAATTCAGTTAAGGTGGGAGGTGGGTGGGGGGGAAACCTCACTTTCCTCATTCTCCTTAAGAAGTGGAGATGCTACTGTGCCTTCTTGTTCAGGGAGGTGGTGTTGAGGGACCAGGTGAGGTTATCTGTGATGTGAACTCCCAGAAACTTGATGCACTTTACTCTCCCTACAGAGGAGCCGTGTATCCTCAGGGGGGGATGGTTCGTCTGCACCTTCCTGAAGCCCACGATCATTCCTTTGGCCTTATCCGTGACCAGACTTGGGTTGTTCTTCTCGCACCAATCCACCAGCCGCTCCACTTCCTCTCTACGTCTCGGCATCGCTCTTGATGAGGTTGCCATCCAGAAGCTTGATGACAGTGCTTGAGCTGGATCCCGCGACACAGTCGCGCGTCAGCAGTGAGCACATCAGCGGGCTGAGCACATAACCCTGTGGAGTGTCATTGCTCAGCGTAATGGGACGAGAGGCGTTGCTGCCCACTTAGACTGACTGCTAAGAAGTCCAGGATCCTCAGTTTTCCAACTCTTCCTCAACTCACAAAGATCATCTTTCAGCATACTTGGTGAAGATTTCACTTTACCATCCAGATCTCATCAACCACTTGGACTCTGGACCTTCTCTGCCAAAAATACTCAGGATTAAATGTTAATTCTGGTGGTGAATCTATGGAATTTGTTGCCACGGGCGGCAGTGGAGGCCAGGTCATTGGGTGTATTTAAGGCAGAGATTGATAGGTACCTGAGTAGCCAGGGCATCAAAGGTTATGGTGAGAAGGCGGCGGAGTGGGACTAAATGGGTGAATGGATCAGCTCATGAGAAAATGGCAGAGCAGACTCGATGGGCCGAATGGCCGACTTCTACTCCTTAAATGTCTTATGGTCTTATGGTTTTAATTCTCATTTAACACCAGAGAATGTTTACAAAATACAACCTGAAATTCTTACTCCTCACAGACATCCACAAAATAGAGGGGGGAAGAAACCCAATGAATGACAAGTAAGCGAAAGATCCCCAAAGCCCCCCTCCCCTCCCACACATATGCAGCAAAGCATCAACCCTGCCCACCTTCCCTAGCAGAAGCATCAGCCCCCCCAACCACCCATCATGCAAGCAAAAAAAAAACCCCAAAGAGACCATGATCTAGAGTCCATTAAAGAACCCTTTTCGTCCCAACAGTCTGACCTGCCACCCTACGTCTCACTCCTGCCACAGCGAGAGGGCAGACCAACAGTCCGCTGCTTCGACGTTCCAGTCCACAGCGTCACTTACTTCGACTATCTCGTGATGACTCCTGGAAAATAAAGTTGACTCAAACGTTCATCTTATTCTCAAAGTCTGTGAACGCTGAGATTTGTCTTCTCCAGATAGCCACAAAATGCAGAAAACCATAGAAGTAGTTGAAAGAAAGACATCAATTTCCCCCCCGCCCTCTAGTTGGAATTGCACCCCCCCCCACCAAGCATGAAAAGAAAAAGAAACTAAAACTTGCACACCCCAAACTCCCTCAACTTCTCCCTCATACAAAACCTAACAGATGAGACCGTCAAACCCCAAACCCACAGCCTGCCGTTCGACAACAAGAAAGGATGGACGGGAACACAAGAAAAGTCATCGAACAGAAAGAGATCAACATGAACTCCAGTCTACTCCACCTACAATCCAATCCATAAATCTCGGATTTTCAGTAACATCTCTGAGGGGAGGGACATGAACCAGCAGCCCATTGGTTTCGTTCTTCTTTGAGCTGAGTCGGTGGTGAGGAAGGCTAATGCCATGTTAGCATTCATTTCAGGAGGTCTAGAATACAAAAGCAGGGATGTGGTGCTGAGGCTTTATAAAGCACTGGTGAGGCCTCACCTTGAGTATTGTGAACAGTTTTGGGCTCCTCATTTTAGAAAAAGTGTACTGGCATTGGAGAGGGTCCAGAGGAGGTTCACAAGGATGATTCCAGGAATGAAAGGGTTATCATACGAGGAACGTTTGACGGCTCTGGGTCTGTACTTGCTGGAATTCAGAAGGATAGGAGGGGGCGGGGATCTCATTGAAATCTTTCAAATATTGAAAGGCCTAGACAGTAGATGTGGTGAGGATGTTTCCCATGGTGGGAGAGTCTAGGACAAGAGGGCACAGCCTTAGGATAGAGGGGCATCCATTTAAAAACAGATGTGGGGAAATTTCTTTAGCTAAAGGGTGGTGAACTTGTGGAATTTGTTGCCACATGCAATTGTGGAGGCCAGATCATTGGGTGTATTTAAAGCAGAGATTGACAGGTTCTTGATTGGACATGGTATCAAAGGTTATGGGGAGAAGGCTGGGAACTGAGGTTCAGGAGGAGATTAAAAAAGGATTAGACGTGATTGAATGGCAGAGCAGACTTGATGGGTCAGATTACCTCATTATGCTCCTGTGTCTTATGGTCTTATAGTCCTCGTCTGCTAGTCCATGCAAAATGTTCATGGACTAGTTTGTCAGTGAGATTGAGACGATTTGTTTGACGACTTCTACTTAATCATCTCAGACGTCTGTATTCTTCGAATCCTAGCCTCTTGGATATCCTGAAATAATTTTATTATGCACTAAAAGTGTATGTGTAAAGGGTGTTGGAATATAGGCTTTGAATCTTTCATGCCGGTATGCCTGAGGGGCTGGTGTTGATTGAGTGAAAACGGTTTTAATTTAGTTTTTATTGAGAAGGTTCCCATGGGTGTTAAAAAGGATAATGTGGGTGCATGCAGAATGCTTAATGTGAGAAGGTTTTTTTTTTCTTGATGGACTACAAGTTTTAAATTTCATAGCTCAATGTCAGACATTGAATTTGACATATTTTAGGGAGCAAAAAAAAATCAAAAGGCAAACGCCTGACCACAATGGTTTTAATTAAGATACTGGACTGATGATCGTCATAAACAGCACACCATGCGTTATTACCAGCCTCCATAGTATCCAAGATATCTTCAAGGAGTGATGCTTTAGGAAGGCGATGCCTGTCATTTGAGGGCTCCCACCACCCAGGACATGCCCTCTTCTCATTGTTACCATCAGGGAGGAGGTACAGGAGCCTGAAGGCACACACTCAACGATTCAGGAACAGCTTCTTCCCCTCTGCCATCCAATTTCTGAATGGATTAGATTAGATTCAACTTTATTGTCATTGTGCCGAGTACAGATACAAAGCCAATGAAATGCATTTAGCATCTGACCAGCAATGCAAAGAACAGTGTTACTTACAAAATAACTGCCAATAAAAAAAAGTGCTACAGCACACAAATACAAAAGTACTGAGACAGTACAAGACGGGTGCAATACTGTGATGAGAGGTTCAGCAGGGGCACAGCCCCAGGGAAGAAGCTCTTCCTGTGCCTGCTGGTGCGGGAGCGGAGGCTCCTGTAGTGCCTACCGGATGGGAGGAGAGTAAAAAGTCCATGGTTAGGGTGAGATGCATCCCTGATAATGCTTTTTGCCCTGCCCAGGCACGTTTATGGTAGATGTTCTCAATGGTGGGCAATTGGGTGCTGATAATCCGCTGGGCAGTTTTCACCACACGCTGGAGTGCTTTGCGGTCCGATACGGGGCAATTGCCATACCGCACTGAGATGCAGTTGGTGAGTATGCTCTCAATGGTACAGCGGTAAAAGTCTGTCAGTATCCTGGGACAGAGGTGAGCTTTCTTCATGCTTCGCAGGAAATAATGTTGAACCCATGAATACTAATATACACTTACTGTAATTCAGTTTTCATTATCATGTATTTCATTGTACTGCTGCCGCAAAGTTAACAAATTTCACGACCTATGCCGACAATGTTAAACCTGATTCTGATAAAGGCATCTTGTATTTTTTCACATTTTTTGTTTTATTTTGATGTAATTTAGTTAGTGGTTTCTGACATTCCTGTGTCAGTGAGACATTTTCTTCCGATGCCTTGTACATTGTAAAATTCTTTCTCTTTTAATGCTTCTGTTTTAGACGTTTGACAGGCAACATGCATCATGTGAGCCAGTTTTTTTTTGCAATGTGCATTCCTGGTGGATAACGCAGTGGAATAATTGCAAAGTATTGTTTGGTTTCAATGGCAGGAACATCTTTGAGCCTAGTTATCATCAGGGAAGTGCAGTTATGTTAAGTGTTCTGTGTTCATGCATGTCCTTGTAATCTTGCCGCTGGTACCTCTGCAACGCGCAAAGTGCTGAATGGCATTTTGTCATGCAGGATATCTGCCGTATACGGGATGGTTGGCTAGCTTAAGCATCAAAGGTGCCAGCAGAAGATGTATTGGCTTTCAGCAGATGGAGCATTTTGTCCTGATGCTCAGTGTCAACTCTTCAGGCTCCTATAAAGGCTATTTCAGGGAGCTTAGAGAAATTTTGTTGACCCCTGCAAAAAGGATTTTCTGATTCGGTGATTTTTCACTTTGCACCTGCATAGGTTAGAGCATAGGGATATGAGCAGAAATTTGATAGATGTGTACGAAATTATGAGGGGGTATTGATAGGGTAATGCAAGCGGGCTTCTTGTGCTCGGGTTGGGTGAGATGAGAGCCAGAGGTCAAGGGTCAAAGGTGAAAAAGGTGCTCCGACAGCGTGCGGTGTAAAGTGAGTCCAGGGATGGAAGATTGGTTTGTGTGATGTGCTGGGCTGTGTTCACGATCTTCTGCAGCTTCTTTCGGTCTTGGACAGGACAACTTCCATACCAGGTTGTGATGCAGCCTAGAAGAATGCTTTCTACAGTGCATCTATAAAAATTAGTGAGGGTTTTAGGGGACAGGCCAAATTTCTTTAGTTTTCTCAGGAAGTAAAGGCGCTGGTGGGCCTTCTTGGCAGTGAACTCTGCTTGGTTGGACTTTTTTTAAAAATGAGGCTGAATTGCTAGCTTGACGCTCAACCCAGCACGGAGGGAACGCATGCAAGGAGGTAGTCGGATTTGAACCCAAGACCACTTGCCTCGAAGTCCTGTGTGAATGCCACCACACCACTGTCCGGCCTAATGTGTCAGTAGAAACAAGCAAATTTCAGTCCTGCAAACATTAATTTTCCAAAAAAAATGTTACAGAGAATCTTTTTGCATTTCGTCGAAGAAAGTGACATGACGAAGGGTCTCGGCCCGAAACGTTGACTGTACCTCTTTCTATAGATGCTGCCTGGCCTGCTGCGTCCACCAGCATTTTTTGTGTGTGTTGTTTATTAGATAACAGACTACTTTTCAAATAAAAACTTGATGACTTTGTAGGTATCTAGCCCTGTACATGATGAAACAAGAATAGCAAGCAGGATGCTAATGATCAATGACATAATGAGGTAAACTGATTCTCTGAAACAGAAGCGGGTGTAGGAGGAGTCAAATTGGGCGAAGAACAACCAAACTAAAAGGTGAGGGTGTGGCAGATGTGATAGTTTGACCTTCAAAATCATCAACTCTTACGCCATGGCAAGAGTGAGCATAGGAACAAGACACAAGGTGGTCATCTCCATCAGCATGTTCTCTCCCAAGCGGAGATTTTGCAGCAGACAGGAATTTCAAAACATGGGGCCCAAACTCTTCTGAAACTGGCAAGGCCGAGGACCAGAAACGCAGTGGTCGGCCGCGGAAACTGAGTGCAGCAGACAATAGGTACATCGAACCTCGGAAGGGGTCCAACACTGCTATCAGCTCTGAGCTCCCAGAAAGCACTGGAACCTAGGCACACCCCTCAACAGTCTGGATGTCTTCATGGTAGAGCTGCTACCAAAAGCCATTCCTTCAAAGTGGAAGCAAAGCCAAGAGACTTGCCTGGGCACAAAAGCACAAGGGCTAGGGGGCTGAATAATGGCGGCAAATCAAAAAAAATTTCAAAATCTTTGGCTCAAGCAGGAGGCAGTTTGTCCGCAGAAGAGCTGGAGCGCACCGCGCGGCTGGGTGTCTGCAGCCAACGATGGAGCACGGCGGAGTCCCTGCAGGTTTGAGTTTGCATTTCTGCAAATGGAGTTGGTGATCTGGTCAGAACTAATGGAATCCTCAATGCTGAGAAGTACAAGCAGATTCTCACCCACCACGCAATACCACCCGGGAGGCGTCTGATCAGTTCCAATGTTGTCCTGCTGCAGGACAATGCCTTAAGGATCTATCTTGAGCAAAAAAAAAAAAGAACAGGCAGATGCTTATGACCTCCACAGAGCCCTGATCTCAACATTGAGGCTGTCTGGGATCTTTTTCTTTGCGTGCCGACCAGACAGTCAACCATTCTTGTCTGGCGCGTGGTGTTCGGATTAGTCTTCTTTCGGATTAACTGGGTCATGATATGAACGTTCCTGACTCGACCCTTTTTTTTACGAGGCCGAGTGGCTAGCTCGACGCTCAACCCGGCACGGATGGGAAGCGTGCTCGGGGGGGGGGGGGGGGGTGGCCCGACCTGGATTCGCCACGGAGTCCGGCGCTCATACCGTTGCGCCACCAGCCAGCCTAGGATTATCTGGAGAGAACGAAACAAGTGAAACAACCAAAATTTGCAGAGGAACTGTGGCAAGTTCTCCAAGATGCTTGGAACAGTCTACCAGCCGACTTTCTTTTTAAACTGCACGACAGTGTGCCTAAGAGAATTGATGCAGTTTAAAGACAAAGGATAGTCACGCCAAATATTGACTTGATTTAGTTTTTCACTGTTTGGTGCTCTTTATAGTAAATCTGATATTTCGAAATTTTTCATTTCATTATTTTTGAAAGCACTTTTGCTTTACACTTTTTGTGGCGCGTGGCCAAGTGATTAAGGCATCGGTCCAGTGATCTGAAGGTCGCTAGTTCGAGCCTCAGCTGAGGCAGCGTGTTGTGTCCTTGAGCAAGGCACTTAACCTCACATTGCTCTGCGACGACACCGGTGCCAAGCTGTATGGGTCCTAATGCCCTTCCCTTGGACAATATCGTTGGTGTGGAGAGGGGAGACTTGCAGCATGGGCAACTGCCGGTCTTCCAGACAACCTTGCTCAGGCCTGCGCCCTGGAAACCTTCCAAGGCGCAAATCCATGGTCTCACAAGACTAACGGATGCCTATTATTATTTGCTTTACAGACATTTTTTTTTACATGTGCCTGTGACTTTTACTCAGTGGTGTATATTTCACTTGTTTTGCCTGGAAGGGTGGATGTAGCAATGTATGCTTTGATCTTTCATATAGATGTACTTGAGGATTTGGTGGTGTTTGACTAGAAGGTGTTTTAATTGAAATGTATTTGCGAAGAGCTCTGTGTGTGAGGTGTATAAGAGATGCAATGCATACATATCACATGTGTAGAATATTTAGAAACATGAAACCTACAGCCCTTTGGTCCACAGTGCTGTGCCGAACATGTACATACTTTCTAAATTACCTCGGGTTACCCATAGCCCTCTATTTTTCTAAGCTGCACATATCTATCCAGGAGTCCCTATCATTTCCGCCTCCTCCACCACTGTTGCTGATAACCCATTCCAAGCTCTCACCACTCTCTGTGTATAAAACTTACCCCTGACGTCTCCTCTGTACCTGCTTCCAAGCACCTTAAAACTATGCCCTCTCGTGTTAGCCATTTCAGCCCTGGGGAAAAGTCTCTGACTATCCACGTGATCAATGCCTCTCATCATCTTATACACCTCTATCAGGTCACCTCTCATCCTCCGTCGCTCCAAGGAGAAAAGGCCTAGTTCACTCAACCTATTCTCATAAGGCATGCTCCCCAATCCAGGCAACGTCCTTGTAAATCTCCTCTGCACCCTTTCTACATCCTTCCTGTAGTGAGGTGACCAGAACTGACCACAGTATTCCAAGTGGGGTCTGACCACTTTTTTCAATGGTTTTTTTTGAATGGACAAGAAGTTTTAAATATGCAGACTACAATAAAGGATATCTTGTGGAAAAAAAAACATCCGTTAAAATATCACTCCTGTGACCAGTAATTTCGTTTTAAACGAGACACTAAACTGACACTGGGAGAGTACACTGTACTAATAGAACTGGCTGGAGCATCATTATAATCTGCTGTCTTTAATGAAACGTTTTGATGTCAGTTAACCTTTGTATCAATTCTCCATACACTGGTAATGTGGAAATACCAGTTGGTTTTGAGAAATTATCTCTTGTCTGTCTGTATTACAATGTTCTGTGCAAGGATTAAGAAGGGGTCATGTTATTGCCCATCCAGATTGACTCTGGTCTCCTAATGAGGAAGTTCGTTCTCCTCATGACTGCGTGGGTTTCCTCTGGGCGCTCTGGTTTCCTCCCACAGTCCAAAGATGTACCGGTTGATTGGTCATTGTGAATTGTCTCGTGATTAGGCGCGGGGTTTTTCTGGCGTGGCTTGAAAGGCCTGTTCTGCCCTGTATCTCAATAAATAAAAATTGTTTTAAAAAAAAGTAGATATAATAATCTTTACAGAAGGAATAACCATTACATAAAAAAGAAACTGTATAATTCAAGAAATAGAGTGACACTAGGCTCACTCCGAACTAAGAACGCTTTTTTATTCACCTACGTGTGAATCAACTCGATGTCCTACGCACGGCTCTACAACAATCTCAAGTACTGGGATTTGAAGAGTAAACCTAGAGATGAAGACAGCCTAGTTTGCAGTAAGATGTGTTGGGGAGAGGGCAAATGCTGGAAGGTGGAGAAATGGAGCACAATGGTGTCTCTGGCAAGCTCCCACAAACATAGCAGTTGCTGACCAGAATTTTTCATCTTGGTCTGGAGAGCCAGCATTCTTTTCAAAGGTCCAATCTAACGTCAGAGAAGTGTATACAATATACATCCTGAAATGCGTTTTCTTCGCAACCATCCACGAAAACAGGAGTGCCCCCAAAGAACGAAGGACGGTTAAACGTGAGAGCCCCGAAGTCCCCCCCCCCAGCTCCCCCCTCCCACACGTAAGCGGCAGCGAGCAACAATCCCCCCCACCAGCAAAAAGAAGTGCTGTCACCGAGCCCAAGCGTGTGCTAAGCAATAGCAAAGACACAGACCAAAGTTACCCCAAAAGCTTCGCATTTCATCCGACATTCGACAAATCACAAATGTTCTCTCTCTCCCTAATAAGGGAGAGGGACGTGTCCCCCCCCCCCTTCACAGCGAGCAGGAGGCATAACAATCTGTTGGTTTACAATGTTAAAAGTCCGTAACATCGCTTTTTTTGAGTTCTGTCCGAAGATCGCAAATTTATTTTCTAAGTATTTTACCATAGTAGGCCAGAGACTTCAGATTTTTTTTTTCTGAAAATTCCGGCATCCAAGGGTCAGGAGCTCTTAACAGCCATTCCATGGCAATATTGCTTCCCTTGGTTTTCAAGCTCGTAAACCATGTATAATTGTGACTAGACTTGGATGGTGTCTGCCTTTATAGTTAGGGTTTCTTTAATTGGAAGAAAGAAATGAGCAGCTTCAGTATTAATCGTTTAAACTCAGGCACATTGGCAATGTTCTTTCTATGAATTGAGCATGTTCACTTGTATATTGTACTTCCTTAATATTTCAAGCAAATTACTGGTGTTGGTGCAGGAAAATGGGCCAAAGACAGGATCTGAATGTCAAGTTGGTGGTTTAAACGCACATGGCCGCTCCGAAATGATATCGTATTTGTAAGTAGGGGCTGTGCACAATCCTGATTTGATGGAGACAGATGTGAGAAGCACGGAGGAGCATCTGGAGAAACTTCTGAAATGCCCGCTTTGCTGCTGCTGCTACTGTGTGATCGAGAATCTTCGGAGGGGAAGACTCCAACTCCTCGGCTTTGCCTATTGCCTGTTGCCGGGGTCGGGGCCGAAGCGCTCGGCAGAGATGGTGCTCGGTGTTGGAGGCTGGTCGGAGGCTCGAAGTTTTCGGACGGACTCAAGAGTCGGCTGTGGTCGGGTGCTTCCAGGGTGCTGCATCGGCAAGTTTGCGGCGCTGGAAGCTCATGGCAGAGAGAGTTTCTCCCTTCAGCCGTCTGCGTGAGATACTGGGACTTTCGAGAGACTTTGAGACTTTTTTTTTACTGTGCCCATGGTCTGTTCTTTATCAATTATGGTATTGCTTTGCACTGTTGTAACTATATGTTATAATTATGTGATTTTTGTCAGTTTTTTAGTATTGCTTTGTCTTGTGCTTCTGTGATATCATTCTGGAAGAACATTGTATCATAATGCATGCATTACTAAGTGACAATAAAAGAGGACTGCGTGTCCTCATAATCTAATCTAAGGAGGATAACTACACTCACTTGCCCCATCATTGAAATGTTCCCACAACCTATGGATTCACTTTCAAGGAGTCTTCATCTCACGTTCTTGTTACTTACTGCCATTTATTTATATTTGCATTTGCACAGTCTGTTGTCTTCTGCACTCTGGCTGATCTTTCATTGATCCTGTTTACAGTTACTATTCTATAGATTTGCTGAGTATGGCCACAGGAAAGTGAATCTTAGGGTTGTATGTGGTGACACATGTGTATACTGATTATAAAGTTACTTTGAACTTGTGAACTGCTTGAAGGAATGGGAATGTATATCTGCCAGGAGAGAGTGTTACTTGGAGGGGAATTTGCAGGATATGTTGCCTTGCTACCCTATCTTTCTGAGTGTCAGAGTCTCACCTTTTGGAAGACGGTGTCAGAGTAGGTATGACAAATTGCTGCCGTGCGCGTTGCATAACATCATGGGCTGAATGGCCTTCACTCTGCTGTAATGTCATACATTTCATACAGACTCAGGCTTTTTATCTTCAACAGCTGCTCTGCAGCGTCAGAAGGACAAAGTTGTATATCACTGACACACGTGAAATTTGCGAGCTTGTGGCAGCAGTACAGTGCAAGGCATGAAAATTACTATAACTTACAACAAAAAAAAATATAAAACAGTGCTAAAAAGGGAGCAAAATATTGAGGTAGAGTTTATGGGCTCATGGACCATTCAGAAATCTGACGCTGCCCCTAGAATGTTGCATGTGGGTCCTCCCCGGCAGTAGTAATGATAGTGGTGAGGGTCGTTTGTGATGGACGCATGGCCTTTCTTTTAGCTACAGTCCTCTGGGTATGGAGGAAAAGAAAAGACTGCTTAATGTAAAGGGTAGTTGCTGATTCTAAATTGGAAGTGAACATTGTCAGCTTCAATATTGTTCACCATCAATTTTTCATGTAATTAAGCTTTGGAGTC
This sequence comes from Mobula birostris, assembly GCF_030028105.1. NCBI lineage: Eukaryota > Metazoa > Chordata > Chondrichthyes > Myliobatiformes > Myliobatidae > Mobula > Mobula birostris. The sequence goes on from NC_092397.1 coordinate 8,666,441, forward strand.
CACTGCCAAGTTATTCCTCACAGCCACAAAACTATTAATTGTGTGGGATGATACCTTTTCTATTAGATTGTTTTGTTAACTTTACGGATGCCAACTCTTTGCTCTACGTGCAGCTTTGGTCATAAGAACATTAAAAAAAAAGAAATCAGAGCAGGAGTCGGCCACCTGGCCCATTGATCCTGCTCCGCCATTCAGTAAGATCATGGCTGATCTGGCCATGGACTCATCTCCACCTACCTGCCTTTTCCCCATAACCCTTAATTCCTCTACTGTGCAAAAATCTATCCAACCTTGTCTTAAGTATATTTACTGAGGTAGCCTCCACTGCTTCATTGGGCAGAGAATTCCACAGATTCACCACTCTCTGGGAAAAGCAGTTCCTCCTCATCTCCGTCCTAAATCTACTCCCCCTGAATCTTGAGGCTATGTCCCCTAGTTCTAGTCTTACCTACCAGTGGAAACAAGTTTCCTGCCTCTATCTTGACTATTAAGGCATAATCTTCTGAATGTCCTTTCTCTGCTTCATGTAGATCTTTTCCCCCACATGCTTTGTGAGATCAGCTCCCTTCCCTGAAGTTCCCATGCACCTTAAACACGTGACCTGTCCACACTTGGTTCCCATAGAGTTATAAAGCACATAAATGGACCCTATGTTCCTGCCAGACTATTTGACCAGAAAGAACATAACACACTTTGGCACAGAAAATGGTGAGCAATCTCATGTCCTTGAGTGTCAATATCTCTAATGATCTATCCTGGGCTCAACATATCGATGCAGCTACAAAGAAGGCACAACAGAAGCTATATTTCATTAGGAGTTTGAGGAGATTTGGGATGTCACCCAAAGACACTCTCAAGTTTCTACAGATGTACCATGGAGAGCATTCTACCTGGTAACATCAACATCTGGTATGGCGGGATCGAAGGAAGCTGCAGAGAGTTGTAAACTCAGTCAGCTCCATCATGGGCACCAGCCTTCGCAGTATCCAGGACATCTTCCAGGAGCGATGTCTCAAAAAGGCGGTGTCCATCATTAAGGACCCTCATCACCCAGGACATGCCCTCTTCTCATTGCTACCATCTTCCTGAAGGTACAGGAGCCTGAAGACACACACTCAATGATTCAGGAACAGCTTCTTCCCCTCTGCCATCTGATTTCTGAATGGACATTGAACCCACGAACACTACCTCACTACTTTTTAATTTCTATTTTTTGCACTACTTTTTAACTTTTTAATATGTGTGTACTTACCATAATTTCCAGTTTTGTGTTGTGTGCAGGGGGGAAGAGGGATTTGGGGGCTTGATGTGCCCGTTCTGTTTTTTGTTTTGTGTTGGGAGGGGGGATTTAGGGGTTGACTATCATGCTGCCATTCTTTTCTTGGTTTCATGGCTATCTGGAGAAGAGGAGTTTCAGAGTTGCATACTTCTGATAATAAATGAATCTTTGAACCAATGTACTCCTGCTGCATAACAACAAATTTCACAACATATGCCAGTGATATTAAACCTGAGTCTGATTCAGGAGCGCTTGGTGTCATAACCCCCAGTCATGGTCCATTTCCCTCTATTCTTTGTCTGTTCATGTTTCTGTCTAAATATCTCCTAAACATTGCCAGCATACCCACTTCTGCCACCTCCACATTCCAGAAACCTGCCATTCTCTATGAAGTGAGCCGATGGACTTTCGTATATCAGAGTATTTGTTAGCAGCGCATTTGGTTGATCAATTGGTAATGGATGTCCCTCATGCAGCGCGTTCAATTAATTTACTCAGTAGCATGTCTATTTAAAGGACAAAGGAAACAATTTCCCCACAGTGAAAGCAGGATAAATTTTCACAGAAATGCAAAAACGAGAGGGTTATTACATCGAGCTTTGTTACTTCCTCACCGCCACGTCAAACCGCCCTCAAATCCAAAGAGGAATTGCGTGCTATTGCTTGTGGTGATTGTACACCAGAAAAAGATGTGATTCGCAAAATATTTAGTTATTTTCCTTGTGTTGGTGAGCTTCACCAGCGCCGTCTTAAACCGGAAGACCGTACTCTGTGCTGAACGGAGGTTGCACTTCATGTCTGTGGACGGTCTCTCTTTCATGGCCTTCAGTTCTGAACGCTATTTGTTTTCTTTCACGATTTGCTCTTTTTCTGTCTGCACATTGGGTGTTTGTTTTTTTAAAATGGGTTCTATTGGGTTTCTTTTTGTTTTGTGGCTGCCTGTAAAGGGACAAATCTCAGGGTTGTAGGACAGAAGGCTCACACTCACCAGGGTGTGGAAACGTCCTGGTGCTTGTGAACCAGATCCCTAGCGATGGGTAAGTAGCCCCACTGCCTTGCGGGCAGCCTCGGGAGAGACGAAGGCTACGGGAGTAAAACCCAGACAGCAAATCCGGAGTGGAGCCCCTAAGGCAGCCGGACGTCACCGGACATCCTTCCGGCAGCTCCTGCAGCCGAGCTGGTGACAGATGTATTGCTTCATAAGCTTTCCTTTGGACTCCACCGGTGAGGCCGAGAGGGGGATCTTGACGACTGGGCATCACAGGATCTCCATACCTTCCACCAGGCTTGTAATGATGACGGTCATCACCCATAGTCCTTCGAGACAGACGGATACCAACCACTTTGATAATAAATGTACATTGAACTTTATTATTACATAAAATATACACTAAGTGGCCACTTTATTAGGTACAGGAGAAGAACATGCTAATATTACTTTGTGATGTGTGTGAGTTAATAGGTACTGTGTTATGCACCCTGGTCTGGAGGAACATTGTTTCGTTTGATGGTATACACGAACAAGGTTGAAATATAATAAATTTCAACTTGAACTCGATGCTGCCTGGCTTGCTGAGTTCCTCCAGCATTTTGTATGTGTTACTCAGGTTAGTCCTTCTCAGTATCTTAGTCCTAATATTGTTCTCGGTGTTCTTAGTATTTGTACCTTAAGAAAAGGATACCCAACATATTGATGCAACTGCAAAGCAGGCACGACAGCGGCTATATTTAATTCCGAGTTCAAGGCGATTTGGGATGTCACCAAAGATGATCGCAAATTTCCACAGATGTACAGGTGTTGTTCCCCACCTCCCCCCCGCCCTCGCTTTCCAAATGTTCTCTTTACGACATTTCGCTTTTACGAAAGACCTACATTAGTACCTGTTTTCGTTAACCGACAGAGGATTTTCACTTTTATGAAAAAAGATGCTTGCTTTAAACTTGTGTTTACCGGGAGAAAGACTACCATGACCGTGAAGGCTTGCGCAGGCAGGTGTGTGTGCATGCGTGACCTGCGAATGCGTGTACTTGTGCATGCGTGACGTGCACGTACGTGCCGATATTTTTCGATAAATCAATTTTGCCTCAAACTTTCCAATTCTGTTAAGTGAAACTACACTGTACATACTCCATTTCTACTTTATATGTAGTGGTGACATCCGTTAGTCTCACGAGACCATGAATCTGCGCCTGGAAAGTCTTGCTTCAGTCTCTGTTGGTAGAGCAGCGTCTGTTGTGGCTGTAGAGTCCCACACGGGAGTGACAGTCTCGGCTGCAGCGACTGCCCTTGAAGGCACTGGCCTCCAGTGTTGTCTTGGTGCTGTTTTTCCGACGAGTGCGCCTTTCTTCAGCAGCGAGCCTCAGCTTCTCTTCTCCTCTTTTTAGACCTCTGCGTAGTTCCAGCCTCCGGTGAGAGCGATCGCTTGCGATGTCCTCCCACCTCTCGACGTTCATGTTCAGTGACTTCATGTCTCTCTTGTAGACATCTTTGAAACAAAGATGGGGCCGCCCTTGTGCTCTCTTGCCGGAGGCCAGTTCCCCGTATATAGGCTGTGTATTTATCATATCGTTCCTGCTTTCACTATATGTTAGTGTTATTTTAGGTTTTATGTGTTATTTGGTATGATTTGGTAGGTTATTTTTTGGGTCTGGGAACGCTCAAAAAAATTTTCCCATATAAATTAATGGTAATTGCTTCTTTGCTTTATGCCATTTCGACTTACGAACAGTTTCATAGGAATGCTCTACGTTCGGATAGCGGGGGAAACCTGTACCGTGGAGAGCATTCTAATTGGCTGCACCGCCGTCTGGTGTGGGGCTGGGGGGAGCAGCAGAAAGTTGCAAACTCAGTCAGCTCCATCATGGGCACCAGCCTCCAGGACACCTTCAAAGAGCGGTGCCTCAGAAAGTCCGTCAGCAAGGACCCCACCACCCAGGACATGCCCCCTTCTCTTTGTTACCATCAGGAAGGAGGTACAGGAGCCTGAAGGCACACACTCAACGATTCAGGAACAGCTTCTTCCCCTCTGCCATCAGATTTCTGAATGGACATTGAACCCATGATCACTACCTCACTACTTTTTTTGCACTACTTAATTAATTTAACTTCTTAAAATATACATTATAGTCAGTATATACAGCACTGTAATTCAGTTTTTATTATGTATTCCAATGTACTGCTGCATAACAGCAAATTTCCCGACACGCTGGTGATATTAAATCTGATTCTGATTCTCTTAATATAACAGTGTGTTGGCGCACGGCCAAGTGGTTAAGGTGTTCGTCTAGTGATCTGAAGATTGCTAGTTCGAGCCTTGGCTGAGGCAGCGTGTTGTGTCCTTGAGCAAGGCACTTAACCACACATTGCTCTGTGATGACACCGGTGCCAAGCTGCATGGGTCCTAATGCCCTTCCCTTGGACAACACTGGTGGCGTGGAGAGGGGAATCTTGCAGCATGGGCAACTGCCAGTCTTCCATACAACCTTGCCCAGGCCTGCGCCCTGGCTCACGAGACTAACGGATGCCTATAATATAGCAGTGACTACACTGCAGACATATCTCCCTGGATAGAAAATTTTGGAAGAAGCTGACACTACAAAAGTCGAAATCCAAGTTTTTCATTCGTCCTTGAGTTGAATATATCATAGCTAGTTTAAGTCTGTCACCTCAACCAGATGTAGCTTTCTCTCGGTTTTCTTTCCTGTCAGCTATACAAGTTCCGGGAATACTGTCACACTCGGATGTAGAAGGATTCTTCATTGCTGGTTCTGTAACAGTTTTGTTTGGCCAGTCAGGGTTGTTAGCCCTGAGCTGAAGCCCCGAACATGGAGGATTAGTGGACCACTCTTCGTCTGTTCTTGTACTTCTTCTTACCCTGACTTCTCCCCTTCCTTTCCAGTCCTGGTGAAGGGTCTCAGACCAAAATGCCGGCTGGTCACTCTTTTCCATAGATGCTGCCTGGTCTGCTGAGTTCCTCCATCATTTTGTGTGTGTTGCTTTGGATTTCCAGCGTCTGCGGATTTCTCTCGTCTTAGTCCGGCCTCTACCCTTTGACCCGTTTGGCATGGGTGATCCTACCTATAGTCAAAGGCCTGACTCCGGCCTACATAGCTCTCCAGGCCTCCAAACCCTACGACAAGGTTGTGCTCCTCTTAGAGAAGTGGTGTAATGGGCAGTGAAAGTCTTGTCACTTCGCCCAGATGTTCACAAGACCAGGAAAGAATTGAAACTCTCCAAGGAACCCTTTCTGGGACTCTTGGTTTGCTGAGGTAATTTGACATGCATGTGTTTCCTGTTTGCTTCTCTTCTCGCCAATTTTGTTTGCCGCCTTTGGGGAAAGCCAGCAACGGCGCCACCACTGTCAGTCTCAGCAGTCTCATGACTCAGCATCTCTAAACGATTATACAGGACATCCTGGTGGGTGTAGATCAAAAAAAAAAAGAAATCCCAGCCACAGGCAAACTACTGCTTAGGTTGTCGGAGCTGGTCCAGGAAAGAAATAGCGTAAAAGTTCAGGGATGAATGACAAAGCAGGAAAATCCCACTTGAAAAAGGGCTGATGGTATTAATCACAACTGATTAAAGGATCCTTATTTTAATTACCTCACACACACACACAGGTGGCCATTTTATGAGGTATCTCCTGTACCTAATAAAATGGCCGTTGAGTATATATATGTGTGGTCTTCTGCTGCTGTTGCCTACCCACTTCAAGCTTCTAGTGTTGCGCATTCAGAGATGCCCTTAAAGCCTTCCTATTGGCTTGGACCAGTCTGGCCATTCTAAGAAACATAAGGCCATAATGTCGACCCTTTTCCCTTTTCCCTAGATGCTGCCTGGCCTGCTGGGTTCCTCCAGCGATTTTTTTTTTTTTTTTTTTTTGTGCATTACTTTGCAGCATCTGCAGATGTGTCTCACCAACAAGGTGTTTTGGCCCTCAGAGCTGCCACTTTCTGGATGTTTTGTGCTTTCCGCGCCATTCTCTGTAAGCTCTAAACACGGTTGTGCATGCAAAATTCCGGGAAATTGGCAGTTTCTGAGCTACTCAAATCATCAGCAATCATTCTGCGGCCAAAGTCACTTGGATCACATTCCTTCCCCATTCTGACGTCGGTCTAAACAACAACTGAACTTCTTGAACGTGTCTGTATGCTTTTTAAAGGCATCCGTTAGTTTTGCGAGACCATGGATCTGTGCCTTCACTCTCCAGGGCGCAGGCCTGGGCAAGGTTGTATGGAAGACCAGCAGTTGCCCATGCTGCAAGTCTCCCCTCTCCACGACACCGATGTTGTCCAAGGGAAGGGCACTAGGACCCATACAGCTTGGCACCGGTGTCATCGCAGAGCAATGTGTGATTAAGTGCCCTGCTCAAGGACACAACACGTTACCTCGGCTGGGGCTTGAACTCACGACCTTCAGGTAGTTAGTCCAATGCCTTAACCACTTGGCCACGTGCCCACACAATGCATGCTTTTATGCATTGATTTTGGCCACGTGATTGGTTGATCAGATATTTGCATTAATGAGCAGGTGTGCCTTTAAAAAAAAAATGGCCACCGAATGCATGTCTCGACTTAATTTACCTCAGTTAGGATGCAACAATTAGCCTGGGATACTCATGCAATTAGGAGACAAGGATCATTTATGCTAGTTAAATGATCCAGACCCGGAGACAATCTACAAATCTCGATGCCTATGGTGCTCGTAACATCATTAAAGACCCATCCCATCCCGGACACTGTCTGTTCAATCTCCTGCCATCTGGGGAGGTACAGAAACATCTCAGCCAAGACAGTAAGACTGAGAAACAGCTTCTGGGTGCAACTGAATAATGCTGCACCCTGGCTTGCCAATAGCCTTTGAGTGTTATGGATTATCAAAGTCATCTGTTGCATGTAAATGTGGGATTTAAAAAAAATTAAGCCATACCACAAGCATTGTCAATATCTGTTTTGCACGGATTGCAGTAGCACCATTCATTTCAAGAGGTCTAGAATATAAAAGCAAAGGATGTAATGTTGAGGCTTCATAAAGCATTGGTGATGCCCCACTTGGAGTATTGTGAGCAGTTTTGGGTCCCTTATCTGTGCTGAAACTGGAGAGGGTTCAAAGAAGGTTCGCAAAAATGATTCCAGGATTGAACGGCTTGCCGTATGAGGAGCATTTGACGGCTCTGGGCCTGTAGTCACTGCAATTCAGAACCTCGTTGAAACCCATCGAATGGTGGAAGGCTTTGATAGAGTGGATGTGGAGAGGATGTTTCCTGTGGCGGGAGAGTCTACGACCAAGAGGACGCAGCCTCAGAATAGAGGGGCGTCCTTTTAGAACGGGGATGAGGAGGAATTTCTTTTGCCAGAGAGTGGTGGATCTGTGGAATTGGTTGCTGCAGGAAGCTGTGGATGTCATTGTGTATATTTAAGACTGAGGTCGATGGGTTCTTGATTAGTCAGGGCGTGAAGGGATACGGGGGAAGGCAGGATATTGGGGCTGAGAGGGAATATGGATCAGCCATGATGAAATAGAGCAGACTTGATGGTCCAGTTCTGCTCCTGTACCTTATGGCTTTATGGATAGCTTCATCTCCTCCCCCCCCGCCCCCCCACCCCTGAGGTTGTTCACTACCAACTTTTGACCATTGACCAACTTTTCCCTTCGCTTAACCTGCAACTAGTGTGTCCCACCTACTGTGACTCCAGACTCAGCCATAAACAACTTGCACACCTAACTTCAGTTTCAGCCACCAAACTCACCAGTATGTCTGGTACAAATTTGAAACCCTTTGTGCAAATCCCCAGGAAATGTGGCAGCGAATGCATGGCACCTTTCTTAATGAGCATTTTGCTCTGGCTCATAACCATTTCCAATTTGTTTTCCTGATGATTCTAACTGTACTGATCTACGCCATGGTAGCGTAGTGATTAGCACAACGCTATTACAGAGTTCAGAGTTCAAAGGTCAAGTTTAATGTCAGAGAAATGTATACAATATACATACTAAAATTCTGTTTCTTCGCAAAACAGCCACAAAACCAGAGAAGTGCCCCGAAGAATGAACGACGGTTAAACGTGAGAAGCCCTAAGTCCACCCCAGCTCCCCCCTCCCGCGCATAAGCAGCAGCGAGCAACGATCCCCCCTCTCCTCCTCCCCCCCACCAGCAAAAAAAACGCAAGAATTGGTACCGTCACCGAGCCCAACCGTGTGCTAAGCAGTAGCAAAGACACAGGCCTTGCATTTCATTCGAATTCAACAACCCACAGGTTCCCTCTCTCCCTGGCAAGGGAGACCGAGGTGTCCCCCATTTTCAGTGAGCGGAAGACGTAACAACAACCCACTGATTTACGACCTTAGAAGTCTGTTTTGTCGCTTTTTTGGAACTCTGTGTCCGAAGATCGCAAAGACCTCGGGTCTTTGGGCCCACAGCAAAAGATTTTTCGGCCTCCCCAGCGACACGCGAGTCTCCGGCCGTGACACTGACCCTCGATCCGCCCGTCCCCAGAACCCCGAGATCTTGGGCCTCCGGACACGGTCGAGGTTCTCAGGCCAAACCCTTGGCAGGTCGAATAGCGGCCGGTCGTGGAACCCCGAGAACGGGTCCCGTTCCCGCAAAGAACCGAAGCCTGCGTGTAACTCCAGGGTTCGGAGTTGGATTCCAGCGTCCTCTGCAAGCAAGTTTGCACGCTCCTTCCCATGTGCACTTGGGTTTCCTCTGGGTGTTCCAGTTGCTCCCCACAGCCCAAAGATGCACCGGGGTGGTAGGTTAATTGGCCATTGTAAATTGTCCCGTGATTAGGGTTGGGTTAAATCGGGGGTTGCTAGGAGACGCGTCTCCATAGGGCCGGAAAGGCCTGCCCCACTCTGAATCTCTAAAGTAAAATTTTTAAAAATTATCTTAAAAAAAAACACTTCATTGGGCTTTACGCATACTGGAGAAGTATTTTTCACTGTTTCTCTGAGGCTTATGGGAAGCGGTTGGAACCAGACCCGCTCATAGCCATCCTTGGAGCAGCAAGCTCCCTATCTTCAGCTAGTAAGTATGACAAAATGGCTGTATTGTTTGGAATGGTGATTGCTAAGAAGTTAATCCTGCAAATGTGGAAAATGGACTCTGTGCCTACGTACGATCTGTGGCTGAGAGAACTGGCAAATGCTTTACACTTGGAGAGACTGAGACTATGTAATGAGGATGGGGGGGGGGGGGGGACATCTTCCAAAGCATATGAGGCCCTGTATTGGACTTTCTCACGGGGTGAGGACTGAGGTTTCTTGGTGCGGTGCACCTCTGCTGTGTATATTTACTTCTGCCTTTATATTTTTCTCCCTTTCGCCACTCAATATTTAATTGGATTTTGTTAAGGTCATGGTTTTTTGTAGATGTGCTGTATTTTTTGTTTGTTTGTAATAAAATTGAAGTTTGAGAAGTAAATGCTGTTGTGGGCAGTCTTTTTTTTAAAAAAGGAAAGTTCTATTTCTGAGGAAATACTGAGAAATGATTTCAGTCAGAGAGACATAGAAAAGTGCAGCACAGATGGACACAGGCCCTTTGGCCCATCTAGACCATGCCACAACCATTTAAATAGCCCACTCCATTTGAACTGCACCGTAACCGTAACCCTCCAGACCCCTCCCATCCGTGTACCTATCCAAACTTCACTTAAATGCCGAAATCGAGCTCACACGCACCACTTGTGCTGGCAGCTCCCTCCACACTCTCACCACCTTCTGAGTGAAGAAGTTTCCCCTCATGTTCCCCGTAAACCTCTCACCTTTCACCCTTATCCCATGACCTCTGGTTGTCGTCCCACCCAACCTCAGTGGAAAAAAGCCTGCTTGCGTTTACCCTATCTATACCCCTCATAATTTTGCGTACCTCTATCAAATCAAATGTTAAACTGAGCCTAGCCAGGGTAGGTTTAAGATCTCAGGAGGCTTGCTGAGCTGACAGCGGGTTCAGCGAAGAATTGGGCACCGGTGAAACAGCTGCTGCAATGGGATTCCAGTTCAGCTTTTTTGTTCTGAAAGACTGAGCTTAAATGAACTGAATCGTGTTTCTTATCCAAGCAGGTTTTGGGAGTTGGTTGTTGACGTGGCAGCTCTGGAGCTCCATACTTGTTTGCTGAAATCAGGAGAAGTTAAAGACACAAGTGCTATTCCAGTTCCAAAGGAGCCATATATGCAGTTAACCTTTCATAAAGAGCTGCTTTGAGACTTCTTTTAGGTATTAAATATTCCAAGAGGATCGTTATTATTTGAGATACTTAATTAGCTGGATTGACTTTAATGTCTATAGATAGTTTGACCTCGTGGATGGGAATGAACACAGTTGGGGGATGGGGAGGAGGCAAGACATGCAGAAGGCAACATTAAGGAGAGAAGATGTTTGAATTTGTGAAAGGAGTCTGTGATCTGGGTTTTAATTGCCAGCTTGTTTCTTGGCAAGTTAATTGCCAGCCTGTGTGCGGTGGGATGAGACCTAGACAATGGAACGCAGAGACAAAATGGTGTGACCCATGGGTTGCCCGGCAACCGTGACTACGCGCCGGCTGCCAGGCTGTCCCGTGTCAGGAGGGTGGGCGGTGAGACTGCCAGAGGAGGGCTAATCTTTGTATTGAGATGGAACGCGGGACAGTTCCCTTCTGGCCCTTTTGACCGCTCCACCCCGCAACCCCTCCCCCCACCCCCGATTTAACCCTATCCTAATCACGGGACAGTTTACAATGACCCATTACCCTACTGACTGGTATGTCTTAGGACTGTGGGAGGAAACCGGAGCGCTCGGAGGAAACGTGCACGTTCCACCCCCGATTTAACCCTATCCTAATCACGGGACAGTTTACAATGACCCATTACCCTACTGACTGGTATGTCTTAGGACTGTGGGAGGAAACCGGAGCGCTCGGAGGAAACGTGCACGTTCCACGAGGAATACGTACCGACTCCTTACAGACCACGTTGGAACTGAACTCTGAACTCTTGATGTCCCTAGCTGTAATGGCGACACGCTGACTCTGCACTAGGCGCCCATACGCCTTGCCCTGTAGGGACCAGGAAGAATTAAAAAACAAGTTCAAAGCATTAATTTGTGGAATCTTTTTTGCTCCAGTGTTTTATTGCACTGGCTGACAGTCCCCTGCCAATCGTGTCATAGTGAAAACTGTGATAAAGGTCCAGGCAAGGACCCAGGATTCTTATCCCATGTTTGGTTTGGGGGAGTGTTCATTTCGCACGCCTATAGGAGACTTGCTACCACACAGAAGGAGACCATTTCGCCCATGCTGGTTCCCAGCAGAGCATTACCCCAGCCTCCACTTTCATCTTCTTATTCAGCCCTTTATCTTTCCCACCCATCCCTTCCCCCCCACCACCTTATCCTTGCTTCCTCCCCCTTTCCAGTCCTGACGCAGGGTCTCGCCTCGAAGCACCGACTGTTTAATCCACCTGCGTGGATGCTGCCTGACCTGCTGAGTCCCTCCGGCATTTTATGTGCTTTGCTGGAAAATTGTCTCTTCACTCGAACTGAAGTTCCTGGCTTCCTCGGTTGAATTTGAACTTGCATCTCTGGGTCAGTGGTCCAGAATGCGGCCCGTACCAACCAGGAACTGATAGTAGACTTCAGGAGAAAGGAACCAGGGCTCCATGAGTCAGTAATCACTGGAGGATCAGGAGTGGAGAGGGTCAGTGACTTTAAATTCCCGGGTGTCGCTATGGAGGACCTGTCCTGGACCCGTCATATAAATGTAATTGCATAGAAAACACGACAGCGCCTCTACTCTCTCAGGAGTCTGTGCAGATTCAGCAAGTCAGTAAAAATCTTGGTGAACTTCTATAGATGTGCGGTGGAAAGCGTGCAGACTGGCTGCATTACGGCCTGGTATGGGAGCACCAATGCCTTCTGACTGGAAAATCCTACAAAAGGTAGTGGATTTGGCCCAGTCCATCACGGATAAAGCCCTCCCAACCACTGAGCACATCTGCATGAAGCATTGTCATAGAAAAACAGCATCCATCACAAAGACCTCAACCACACAAGGCTTCTTCTTGCTGCTGCCATCAGGGAGAAGGTACAAGAACCTCAGGACTCACACCTCCAGGTTCAAGAACAGTTACTACCCCTCAACCATCAGGCTTTTGAACAAAAGGGGATAAATTCACTCCCTTGCCCCATCCATTGAGATGTTCCCACAACCAGTGATCTCACTTTAATAGACATCCCACCCTGCAAAAACTCATTTCAGGGAGGTAGCACCATCAGTTTGCGGGAGACTCCAGGAACTTCCGGGAGAGGTGGGATGTCTGCAATAGAGTAGCTCCCGAGCAGCTAGCCAGCTAGTTTAAATAATGCATTAATGCTAATGAACGAATGACACCTGTTAAACTCACCTCAACATGTCGTTTACAGTCTTAACCCACCATGGGCAATAGAAAAGTCATTGTTGCAAACAGTGCAGCGAGCAACACCGTCATTATTTTGACCCCTTTTAGGCAGGGGTACACTTTAGTGTAGTCTGGGGTGACGTACGTTTTATATATTTTTTTTTAGAACACTGCCATGGCGTGCGCGTTCTCTCTCTCTCTCTTTTTTTTCCGTGATATTATATATAATTTGCGGGCATCAGGGAGCCACTATTACTATGCGGGAGACTCCCCGAACTTCCAGGACTTGAGGCCTATAAGGTGCTGGTGAGACCTCACTTGGAGTACTGTGGGCAGTTTTGGTCTCCTTATTTAAGAAAGGATGTGCTGACGTTGGAGAGGGTACAGAGAAGATTCACTAGAATGATTCCGGGAGCGAGAGGGTTAACATATGAGGTTAACATACGCTTGTCCGCTCTTGGACTGTATTCCTTGGAGTTTAGAAGAATGAGGGGAGACCTCATAGAAACATTTCGAATGTTGAAAGGCATGGACAGAGTGGATGTGGCAAAGTTGTTTCCCATGATGGGGGAGTCTGGTACAAGAGGGCATGACTTAAGGATTGAAGGGCGCCCATTCAGAACAGAAATGCGAAGAAATTTTTTTAGTCAGAGGGTGGTGAATCTATGGAATTTGTTGCCACAGGCAGCAGTGGAGGCCAAGTCATTGGGTGTATTTAAGGCAGAGATTGATAGGTATCTGAGCAGCCAGGGCATCAAAGGTTATGGTGAAAAGGCGGGGGAGTGGGACTAAATGGGAGAATGGATCAGCTCATGATAAAATGGCGGAGCAGACTCAATGGGCCGAATGGCCTACTTCTGCTCCTTTGTCTTATGGTCTTATGGACAGGTGGGATGTTTGCCTTAAGGACTCTTTATCTCATGCTCTCATTATTTATTGCTATTTATATTTGCATTTGCACTTGCACTGTTTGTTGTCCATCAATCCTGTTTACAGTCACTATTCAATAAAAGGATTTAATTGTGCTGGAGCGAGTGCAGAGACGTTGTTTAATATGGAGGACATCTCTCATCTCCAGGCCATTTCACTTTGCCATCGTGGGAAAACTGCAGACTCTCAATCAGGAACTAAGAACCCCTAAAATGAATTTTAAAAGGAAAAAATGAAATTAACAGATTTAGATTCGATAATGTTTTTTTCCCCTACTGAGATTGAGTGGGATGACAACCAGAGGTCATGGGCTCAGGGTGAAAGGTCAAAAGTTTAAGACCATAAGACACAGGAGCAGAATTAGGCTATCTGGTCCATCGAATCTGCTCTGCCATTCACTCGTGGCTGGTCCTTTCTCCTTCTCCTCAACTCCAGTTCCCGGTCTTCTCCCCGTAACCTTTGATGCCATGTCTGATCAAGAACCTACCAATCTCTGCCTTAATCACACCCAATCACCTGACTTCCACAGCTGCATGTGGAACATGAGGGGAAACTTGTGTTCCCCTTACCTTAAGGGGAACATGAGGGGAAACTTCTTCACTCAGGATGGTGAGAGTGTGGAACGAGCTGCCAGCACAAGTGGTGCGTGCGAGCTCGATTTCAATGTTTGAGAGAAGTTTGGATAGGTGCATGGATGGTAGGGGTGTGGAGGGCTATGGGCCCAGTGCAGGTTGATGGGACAAGACAGTTTAAATGGTTTCAGCATGAACCAGATTGGCTGAAGGGCCTATTTCTGTGCTGTACTTTTCTACGACCCTAATTTATTCCACTCTACAGGTGGCTGACTGCTGAGTGGCAATGATGGGCAAGTTATAAGTGTGACGAGAATACACATAAATTAAGATGTTTGCTGGCCTGGGCTAGCACCAGTGGCATCAGCAGTTGGTCTGCCACCTGTCCTCAGGGGAGGGAGAGATAAGGAACACAATGAAGCAGCAATTGGAGATGTTAATGAAGGAGACATCAGTCTAGGTATTGTCAAGATCGGCTCCCCCTTTGAACCCTGAACTGTTTGAAGTGATGGACAGGCGATCTGGAGATGTGTAATGAAGGGACGAGAGAGAGAGCTGTCTGGAGCGGCTCCCCCTTTGAACCCTGAACTGTTTGAAGTGATGGACAGGCGATACCCCAGCAGGAGGATAAAAAGGGACAGGTTCGCTAAGGCAGGACACACACGACACCCGAGGTAACGAGACCCTGGAAGCGGTGCGCCTCTCACGAGTCGGTGGGAAGCTCTCGGACGGCTGATCGCGGGATCAGCCTTAAACGCACAGGGTGGAAAGGTACGATCAGCGGGAACCCGGTGTGTGTCCACCCTCGCTTGGGTGCCGGGTTCACTGCAGAGGATCGACCGCATCTGGAGGAGGGGTCACAGTCGGTGACCTCAGGTGACATCACAAAGGACCCGCCCGAAAGCTGCTTGTGAGCAATATCGCCAGTCTTTGAGTGGAAGCCGTTTCTGAATGATCAGTCGTTCTCGTTCTCTCTCTCCCTCCCCCCACGTTGTCCATCGCCACGGCAGCGATTACTGTGAACTGAACTAAATTGGACTGAACTTTGTGTCACTTTGAAATTGGTCATTTACCCCTAGACAACGATAGAGCTTGATTGATGCTGTTAACTTAATTCTGTGCACATGTGTGTTTATCATTGCTGAACTGTTGCATTTATTATCCTTTCGATTACTGTGTTGCTTGTTTCTTTAATAAAACTTTCTTAGTTCTAGTAATCCAGACTCCAACTGAGTGATCCATTTCTGCTGGTTTGGCAACCCAGTTACGGGGTACGTAACACAAGTGTGCCCTCTCTTTGATTTTTTTTCTAACTACAGTCGATTCTGGTTAATTTGGTCATCAGTTAATCCAGGCAACCGCTTACTTGGGACTGCTCCCAAAGTACAAAAACTCATCCAGAAAATAGCCGTGGTTCCGTTCATGTATTTGGGACACTATGCGACTTAATTGGGACAGGAGACTGTTACCGAGCGGTTTCTAACTCGCATCATTCACGTGCACTTCGGTGGCTGTTAAGACACTACGCCGTGCTTAGACCATGAGATCATGAGACATCGGAGCAGAACTAGGCCAACACCACCTTCAGATACATAAAGTGTAAAGGAGAGCTGAAAGTGGATATCGGACCGCTGGAAAATGATGCTGGAGAGAAAATAATGGGCACAAGGAAATGGCAGAGGAACTGAATAAGTATTTTGTGTCAGTCTTCACTGTGGAGGACACTAGCAGGATGGCGTCTTCATCGACTCCAACATCTTCCCAACCACTGAGGTCAGACCAACTGTCCTATAGTCTCCTTTTTTCTGCCTCCCTCTCTTCTTGAAGAGTGGAGTGACTTTTGCAATTTTTCAGTCCTCTGGAGCCATTCCATAATCAAGTGATTCTTGAAAGGTCATTACCAATGCCTCCATAATATCTTTAACCACCTCTTTCAGAACTTTTGGGTGTACACCATCTGGTTCAGGTGACTTGTCTATCTTCAGACCTTTTTAGTTTCCCAAGAACCTTCTCTAGTCAGATGTATGGTAACTTCACACACTTCATGCCCCTGACACCTGGAATTTCCACCATACTGCTAGTGTCTTCCACAGTGAAGACTGATTGAAAATACTTATTCAGGTTGTCCACCATTTTGTTGTCCCCCATTACTACCTGTTCAGCATTGTTTTCTGGTGGTCTGATATCCACTCTCATCTCCCTTTTACACTTTCTGTATCTGAAGAAACTTTTGTTATCCTCTTCAATATTATTGGCTAGCTTACTTCTGGATTCCATCTTTACATTCTTAATGCCTTTTTTAGTTGCCTTCTGTTGGTTTTTGAAAGTCTCCCAATCTGTTTTCTTCCCACTAATTTTTGCTCTATTATATGCTCTTATGTTGGCTTTGACTTCTCTTGTTAGCCATGGTTGTGTCATCTTGCCTTTAGAATACTTCTTCCTCCTCTTTGGGATGTATAATATCTTGCGCCTTCCGAATTGCTTCCAGAAATTTCAGCCATTTCTTCTCTGCCATCATCCATGCCAGTATTCTTTTCTAATTATTTCTGGCCAGCTTCTTTCTCATGCTTCTGTAATTCCCTTTACTCCACTGTAATACTGATACATCTGACTTTAACTTCTTCTCAGATTTCAGGGTGGATTCAATCATATTATAATCACCTCCCCTGAGGGTTCTTTTACCTTAAGCTCTCTAATCGATTCTGGTTCATTGCACAACACCCAATCCAGAATAGCTGATCCCTAGTGAGCAGAACCACAAGCTGCTTCTAAAAGCCATCTTGTAGGTACTCTAGAAATTCCCCCTCGTGGAATCCAGCACCAAACTGATTTTCCCAATCTATATGCATATTGAAATCCCCCTTGCCAATTGAAACATTGCCCTTTCGGCACGCATTTTCCATCTCCTGTTGTAATTTGTAGGCCACATTCTTACTACTGTTTGGGGGTCTGTATACAACTCCCATCAGGGTATTTTTACCTCTGCAGTTCCTTAGCTCTATCCACAATGATTCAACACCTTCTGACCCTCTGTCACCTCTTTGTAATGATTTGATTTCATTTTTTTTAACCCCCTCTGCCTTCCTGCCTGTCCTTATGATACAATGTGTATCCTTGGACGTTAAGCTCCCAACTGTAATCTTCTTTCAGTCATGATTCAGTGCTACCTGCCAATCTGCAGCTGTGCTGCAAATTCATCTACCTTATTCTGTAATACCGCACACATTCAGAAACAACACTTCAGTCCTGTATTCACCCTTTTCGATTTTGTCCGCCTTTTACATTGCAACTTTCTCTGTCAACAGCCTCTCCTCACTACACGTTGCCTCTGTTTGTGAACCAGCTACCTCACCTTCAGCAATATTATCTGCCTTTCCTACGATACTCCTTGCATTGAAATATAGGCAGCTCAGGACTCCAGTCGCACCGTGCTCAACCTGTTGGTTCGTAACTTTGAGGTCTTACCATCACTGCCTCCACTAACTGTTCTGGCTCTCTGGTTCCCATCCCCCTGCTACTCTAGTTTAAACCCCACTGCGCAGTATTAACAAATCTTCCTGCTTGGATATCAGTCCCCCTCCAGTTCAGGTGCAAACCGTCCCTCCTGTACAGGTCCCACTTTCCCTGGAAGAGAGCCCAATGATCCAAAAATCTTATGCCCTCCCTCCTACACCAATGCCTAAGCCACATATTAAACTGTATAATATTCCTAGCGTCACCAGCACATGGGCAGCAATCGTAAGATCACAACCCTGGGGGTCCTGCCCTTTAACTTGGCACCTAACTCCCAGAACTCCCTATGCAGACCCCCGTCACTCGTCCTACCCATGTCATTGGTACCTACATGGACCACCAATTCTGGCTGTTCATCCTCCCGCTTACGAATGCTGAGGACTCGATCCGAGATATCTTGGACCTTGGCATCCAGGAGGCAACATACTGTCCGGGAATCTCGTTCTTGTCCACAGAACCTCCTGTCTGTTCCCCTAACTAACGAATTCCCCCGTCATCTCAGTGTGCATTTTCTCTCTCCCCCCCCTTCCCTTCTGAGTCATAGAGGCAGACAGTGCAGGAGATCTGACCACTGTGACCTTCCTCTGTTAGGTCAAGAGCGAAGAGATTTTTAGATAGTGCCAGTTACGCATGCTCATGTTATGTGATCCACTTGTCAGTTCAGAAAGCAATAACTTTTTGATAGCTTTGTCTTTTATTTTGAATGCAGTCCAATATCTGCACTGAAATCTGTTCATTTTTTGTCAATCGGAAGAACATAGAAACATAGAAACATAGAAAATAGGTGCAGGAGTAGGCCATTCGGCCCTTCGAGCCTGCACCGCCATTTATTATGATCATGGCTGATCATCCAACTCAGAACCCCGCCCCAGCCTTCCTTCCATACCCCCTGATCCCCGTAGCCACAAGGGCCATATCTAACTCCCTCTTAAATATAGCCAATGTACTGGCCTCAACTGCTTCCTGTGGCAGAGAATTCCACAGATTCACCACTCTCTGTGTGAAGAAGTTTTTCCTAATCTCGGTCCTAAAAGGCTTCCCCTTTATCCTCAAACTGTGACCCCTTGTTCTGGACTTCCCCAACATCGGGAACAATCTTCCTGCATCTAGCCTGTCCAATCCCTTTAGGATTTTATACGTTTCAATCAGATCCCCCCTCACTCTTCTAAATTCCAACGAGTACAAGCCCAGTTCATCCAGTCTTTCTTCATATGAAAGTCCTGCCATCCCAGGAATCAATCTGGTGAACCTTCTTTGTACTCCCTCTATGGCAAGGATGTCTTTCCTCAGATTAGGGGACCAAAACTGCACACAATACTCCAGGTGTGGTCTCACCAAGGCCTTGTACAACTGCAGTAGTACCTCCCTGCTCCTGTACTCGAATCCTCCTGCTATAAATGCCAGCATATCATTCGCCTTTTTCACCGCCTGCTGTACCTGCATGCCCACTTTCAATGACTGGTGTATAATGACACCCAGGTCTCGTTGCACCTCCCCTTTTCCTAATCGGCCACCATTCAGATAATAATCTGTTTTCCTATTTTTGCCACCAAAGTGGATAACTTCACATTTATCCACATTAAATTGCATCTGCCATGAATTTGCCCACTCACCCAACCTATCCAAGTCACTCTGCATCCTCTTAGCATCCTCCTCACAGCTAACACTGCCACCCAGCTTCGTGTGATCCGCAAACTTGGAGATGCTGCATTTAATTCCCTCATCCAAGTCATTAATATATATTGTAAACAACTGGGGTCCCAGCACTGAGCCTTGCGGTACCCCACTAGTCACCGCCTGCCATTCTGAAAAGGTCCCATTTATTCCCACTCTTTGCTTCCTGTCTGCTAACCAATTCTCCATCCACATCAATACCTTACCCCCAATACCATGTGCTTTAAGTTTGCACACTAATCTCCCGTGTGGGACCTTGTCAAAAGCCTTTTGAAAATCCAAATATACCACATCCACTGGTTCCCCCCTATCCACTCTACTAGTTACATCCTCAAAAAATTCAATGACAGCGTACCGGATGAATTCCTCTGTTGACAACTATTAGGAACTAATACACAGTTTTATAGTACTGTATTAGTAGTTGTAGGAGCCATGTATCTATCTGCATTCTATCAAAGTTGCTGGTGAATGCAGCAGGCCAGGCAGCATCTCTAGGAAGAGGTACAGTCGACGTTTCGGGCCGAGACCCTTCGTCAGGACTAACTGAAGGAAGAGTGAGTAAGAGATTTGAAAGTGGGAGGGGGAGGGACCTCAGCCCGAAACGTCGACTCTACCTCTTCCTAGAGATGCTGCCTGGCCCGCTGCGTTCACCAGCAACTTTGATGTGTGTTGCTTGAATTTCCAGCATCTGCAGATTTCCTCGTGTTTGTACCTGCATTCTATTCTGTGTTGTGCATTTATTATGTTAATTAAGGTAACTGGTCACATGATTAGCGGTGTGGTGAAAGCAAAGGGAATAAGCTTCGTATTCCTGCTTTATTCTGGTGTGTTTAGAGCTGAGGACTGTTGGGTGTCATATCTTTCATTGACCCTCTAACTTCGCTTAATTACATTTGAAAACTACTTAGCTTCGCCTAAGTACATTTAATATCGCTTGTTTTAGTTTCATGCTTCATCGCTTCAAGGCTGTATGTTTTGTGAGCTGCTAATAAAGGATCGAGTACATTTCTTCAGCTTTTGAACATTATTGTTGGATTGGATCAGAGGGCGTGTCATGCAGGATAATTCCCTGTGCTTGATCATCAGCTCTTCGACTTGCTGCTACAGTGGTTTTCTAAGTATTTCATTTAAATACATCACTTGCCAGTTTGTCGTTTCAAGATTCATTTATTAACAAAGAATAGTTAGCTCACGAAGCAAGAATCCCGGAAGAACCCAGCTGAAGGGGGAGAAAAGAGAATAAAAATAAAAGACCAACGCTCGATGGGAAAGAGGGGGGGAAATAAAACACAAGTGGTAGAAAAATTGACGCGAACAGCAACAGCATTCTGAACCAAAATTGATTCCTCAGATCCAAACCCTGGGGCAGCCTACAGTAGGCCCAAAGCCTTGCTTATCAGCTCATCATATTAGCAGCATGGGGTGCCACGGAGAGAGGAGTGACCGTCATGGAGACCAGCGAAATTAACTCTTGTCCCAACCTACACCCTGGGCCGGCGTTTAAATTTACCCAATGACAGAACAGCGAAAGGCTCCGCGCCCTGGAGAGAGGAGTGGAGATCGCGGAGGGCGAGCAAAATGGGCTCTCGCCTCCAATCTGGGCGGGCATTTATATTGTCTAATCAAACAAATCATACTTCACCTAGACACCACAGCGGTGAAAGGCACCGGGCCTAGGCCACGCTGCCCAGTGGCTCGCTCCAGGCCCAGATTTCACCACCGATTTCGTGGCCCAGCCGGAAGGTGCAGCCAGGTTCTTCAGGTTAGCTCAGCACCCAGAGCGATCCAACCTTGCACCCCAGCCCGTTGAACGAGCATCAGAGCATCCCTGCCCGGGCCCCGACTTCTGCTTTTGGGGCCCAGAGTGATCCAGCAGTATGGGCATTGGGACTCCAAGTGCACCATACATCTCAACTCAGCACACCATTACTCGCCCCTTCGCTGTTTGTGGCGATAACTTAGCACAATTTAGACCATAAAACATAGGAGCAGAATTAGGCCATTCAGTCCATCAAGTCTGCTCCACCATTCCATCATTGCTGATCCTTTTCATTTTCTCTCCTTGTGAAAGGTACTTTTAGTGATGTTGTTAGTCAGATTTCTTAGCTTTTTGACCATCAGAAAGCTGTCGCGCACATTCAGTAGTGCCATCTTAACCAGAAGATGGATGCCTTTTTAACTATTTTCATGAAACTTTGGCCAATCGGAGCAGCCGCTTAATTAGGCCGAAACTGTACCGGGTCCTGATTGTGTCCCGGTTAACTGGAGTGCACTGCGTTCTGATTCTGTCTTTGAGCTGTTGCCTAATATGTGTGTGGTGATTGTGCGTACATCGGCTGCTGCTCAGGGCTGACCATCCCAGTCACTGCTAATACTGGCCATGTTTCCCTTGCATGTGTGATACCTGTAACTTTGATACTTTGCTTCTGTGTGGTCATGTTTTAGCCGGATTAAACCAATGGTAAAATTTCATAATGAACCAAGAACCCTAGTGCAGCGGTCCCCAACCACGGGGCCGTGGACCGGTACTGGGCCGCAAAGCATGTGCTACCGGGCCGCGAGGAAACGATATGAGTCAGCTGCATCTTTCCTCATTCCCTGTCACGCACTGTTGAATTTGAACGTAGGGTTGCCAACTGTCCCGTATTAGCCGGGACGTCCCGTATATTGGGCTAAATTGGCTTGTCCCATACGGGACCGCCCTTGTCCCGTATTTCCCCCGCTAAGGCAGACCGTTCCTATGAAACCGTTCGTAAGCCGAAATGGCGTAAAGCGAAGAAGCAATTACCATTAATTATATGGGGAAAAATTTTTGAGTGTTCCCAGACCCAAAAAACAACCTACCAAATAACACATAAAGCCTAAAATAATGCTAACATATAGTAAAAGCAGGAATGATATGATAAATACACAGCCTATATAAAGTAGAAATAATGTATGTACGGTGTAGTCGGGAAGATTAAGCCAAAACGGATTTATGGGGAAAAAATCGGCACGTACGCGCATGCGCACACAGGTGCCCGCGCAAGGCTTCATGGTCATGGTAGTCTTCCTCGGGGTAAACACTGTCCCGTATTTGACTGCTACTTTTGTCCTTTATTTGGGAGTGAGAAAGTTGGCGACCCGAACTGTAAAGGACATGTTGAGGTGAGTTTAACCCTACTTGAACACCGCCCCACGCCCCACCCCCCACCCCAGTTGGCCGGTCCGCAAGAATATTGTCAATATTAAACTGGTCCACGGTGTAAAAACGGTTGGCGACCCCTGCCCTAGTGAACCTTTTATTTTGATTAGTAGGATTATAGGTGTGTAGAGCTGCACCTCGTTACTCCACCCTTTGTCACCCCTCACACAATTCTTAATGATTTTACTTAATGAGGGGGAGTTGAGCCGTAAGTACTGATTAATGAACAAAATACTCAGTTCCAGCTATCTCCAATTCAAATTTATCTACATAATTACTGTCACCGTTTGTATCCGTTGTTGATGAATTTTCTTTGCAGGTCAGAGCCCATTGAATAAACAGCGACTTGTTAGAATCAGGTTTTTTTAATACAAGTTATGCAATGTCGCACCAAAAGTCAGAATCGGGTTTAATATCGCCAGCATATGTTGTGAAATACGTATATTGTCTTGCAGCAGCGGTGCAATGCAATACATCGCAAAAAAATCTTATTGTAATTTATAGATATTTATATACTATGAGATATAGGAGTTGAATTAGGCTGTTTCATCATGACTGATCCATTTTCCATCTCAGCCCCAATCTCCTACCTTCTCCCCATATCCCTTCATGCCCCAACCAGTCACGAATCTATCAACCTCTGCCTTAAATACACCCAATGACTTGGCCTGTGGCAACAAATTATTGTCAAGAACGGGAGTCGAAGAGTCCTTGAAAGTGAGTCCAGTTCAGTGATTGGGTGAGTGAAGTTGAGTGATGTTAGCTGGTTTGCTTAGTGGCAAATAAGACCATTAGGTATAGGAGCAGAATTAGGCCATTTGGCCCATCGAGTCTGTTCCACCATTTCATCATGGCTGATCCACTTTCCCCTCTCAGCCCCAATCCCCATGTCCCTTCATCCCCTTGACTAATCACAGTTCTATCAACCCCCGAGTTAAATATACCCAATGACTTGGCCTCCACAGCCTGTGACGACAAATTCCACAGATTCACCACCCTCTGGCTAAAGAAACTCGTCCTCACCTCCATTCTAGAAGGATGTCCCTCTATCCTGTGTCCTCTGGTCTTAGACTACCTCGGTATAGGAAACATCCTCTCCTCTCAAATATTCTTCAGCTCTGAAAAAGGGATATCATTTGAAAAACTATGTTGACATTTCTTTCTTCCGTTCCTTTTGCCATTTCAGCTTGGCTTCTGTGTTGAATGTTGGTTTTCCTTGGTGCCCCCAATGTGTGTGTGTTCGTAATCGCCCCGGCTGGTGACCGATAATTCTCGGCACTCTTTGTTGATTCCCGGAGTTAGCTTGTCGCAGAAGTAGGAAAAGCTGTTTGTGGAAGAACTAAACGCCTTGCTGTCGACAGCATTCTGACCGGCTGCATCACCGTCTGGTATGGGGAGGTGTGGGGGGGGGAGGCTATTGCACAGGCTCAAAATAAGCTGCAGAGAGTTGTAAACTCAGTCAGCTCCATCGTGGGCACCAGCCTCCGTAGTATCCAGGACATTGTCAAGGAGCGATGCCTCAGAAAGGCAGCGTCCATCATTAAGGACCCCATCACCCAGGACGTGCCCTCTTCTCATTGCTACCATCAGGAAGGAGGTACAGGAGACTGAAGACACACACTCAACGATTCAGGAACAGCTTCTTCCCCTCTGCCATCTGATTTCTGAATGGACATTGAACCCATGAACATTACCACACCACTTTTTTAAAATTTCTATTTTTGCACTCCTTATTTAATTTTAACAATTTTATATATACGTTGTCGGCATCTGTCTGTCTCGGAGGACAATGGGTAGTGATGATCATCATTACAAGCCTGGGCGGAAGGTGTGGAGATCCTGAGATGCCCAGTCGTGAAGGTCCCCCCCTCGGCCTCACCGGTGTAGTCCAAAGGAAAGTGGTGGGTGTGTGGAATGCACTGCCGGCGATGGTGGTGGAGGTGGATACAATCGGGTCTTTTAAGAGACTCTTAGATGGGTATGTGGCACTTAAGGAAATAGAGGGCTATGCGGTAGGGTAATTCTAGGTAGCTTCTAGAGCAGGTTACATGGTCGGCACAATATTGTGGGCCGAAGGGCCTGTAGTGTGCTATAGATTTCTATGTTTTATGTCCTGTAATTCAGTTTTTTCTCTCTTCAGCTGTATTGTACTGCTGCTGCAAAGACAACCAATTTCATGACATACGCCGGCGGTATTGAAGCTGATTCTGACTTTTGTCTTTGACCTCACCCCCACTATTTCCCACACCCACCTGATGTGATAAACTCAGCGACTGGAAACTATGACTTACATTGTGATGGTGCATTTTTGGGCCTACTGAGTGATCTGGCGTTTTGCTGTCTCTGAGGGGGTTCGGTGAGGTTTGTGGCCCAGAGGCCGAGAAGCCTGGACTCAGGGCCCGAGCCTGTGAAGCCTGGAGACAGGGTCCGAGCCCACGATTGACTCCATCGCTTGTCTCCGACTGGGGCGTCGAGCAGGGTTGGAGTCGACGAGGGCGAGAGAGAGCAGTGCACGGGCTGGTGTTTGGCGGCATCTGCTTGCGTTTGACCAGTCTCCCCCTCCCTCTCGCGAGCAGCTGTCGGAGGAAAGTGCAGGAGGTTTGGGATCCATGTTGCAGGGATTGTTCGATGAGGCCGTGGACTCGTTTTGGGGGGACTCTAAGGTTCGTGCTGCGTGTGCCCCTGGGTTCTGGATACTTATTTTTATCTTGCCGCTTTTGAGCGGCTTGATCGATGCGAACTGGGGCGCTTCGGCGAAGAATGGCCCTTGCGGCCTGCAGTGGGCTGTCGGCGCAGCGCTGAACTGACCTAAACCGAATACTCCTGGACTCCTGGTTTGACATTCTGTGTGTCATCCGCTTGCCTCTTGCTGTTTGAGCAATTTGTTCTTCTTCTCGTGCGTTGGGTGTTTGATATTTGCTTGGATTAGATTCCATGGTGATTCTTTGTTTCATGGCTGCCTATGGGCGGATGAATCTCAGTTGTATTCTGTATACATGCCTTGGTAGTAATTGTACTTTGAATCTTTAAGCCTTGTGAGTGAGGCTGTCAGGCAGGGTTGACTGTAGAGGTTGCATCCTAGCTGCCTAGGTATGCAAGCCAGGGCAGGACGATATGGAGAGCAAGCTGTTGCCCATGTAGCAAGCTCCCCCTCTCCGCACATCTGACGAATCCAAAGGAATGGCAGAGACCGGTACAGTTTGGCACCCACAGCTTCACAGGAGTTGCCAGTCAGCATTGAACTCAACGTCGGACTCCAGCTCCGGAATTTTCCCTCGGGGTTTACTCCCGAACCCTCCCCCGCGAGAGGGTACAGCCGCGAGGCAGTGGAGGTTTGAGATCGGAGTTTTCTTTCTTCTAGGTGAGCTGCCAACTATGGCTGACGAGCCCCCAACTGCCCGAAGCGACTGGTTTTAAGGCCGCCTTTGCCCCTTCTCCTGTCAGTAGAAACGGTTCCACCAGGCTTAGTAGCTAAGCCACAGGTGAAGGCCTCGATCTGGGCTTGGTTGTCAAAGGCTATTTGAGTCACACGCCATTGGGAGCATTTAATAGGTAGTGGAAGCTTATTCCCACTACAGCTCCCGGCTATGACACCCTGTCTTGTATTTGGAGTGAATGTGAGCTATGTATTATTGACAGAAGAATGTATTAATGTTTGTTGTATTTATTGTATATGGCCATAAGGTTTCAGATTCTAATACTGCACAGATCAATGGGAACAGAGTAAAGTTAATGACTTCAAATAATAATGTCATAAAGACTTGTACTAAAACTTAAAATACATCTTCCCAGCATCACTGCCATATTCATACACTTGTAAAGAACAATCCTTTGAGGGAAAAATGTGACCAATGTTTAAAACTGTGACTGGTGAATGTATTAAAACTTAATTCTTAATAAATATGCGATGTTGCAAAATACTTTCCTCTGGTAAGTGAGACCAGATTCCCTCCGCTGTTTGTTCGTTCTCCCCCCGCGACTGCATGGGTTTCCTCCGGGTGCTCCGGTTTCCTCCCACAGTCCAAAGACGTCCTCCCACAGTCCAAAGACGAACCGGTTGGTAGGTCGGTTGGTCATTGTAAGTTGTTGCGTGATTGGGCTAGGGTTACATCAGGAGTTGCTGGGCAGCCTGGCTCAAAGGGCCAGAAAGGCCTATTCCGCACTGAATCTCACTAAATAAATAAACTAGGGATTTGGGGGAATAAATTTAGGATGGAGATGAGGAGAAACTGCTTTTCCCAGAGGGTAGTAAATCTGCGGAATTCTCTGCCCAGGAAAGCAGAAGAGGCTACCACATTAAATAGATTTAACACATAGAACTGGTAGATTTTTTTGCATAGCAATGGAAATTAAGGACTATGAGGAAAAGGCAGGAGCTCAAAGTTCAAAAACATTTATTATCAAAGTATGCATACAAAATACAACCTTGAGATTTGTCTCCTTACAGGAGGCCACAAAGCAAAGAAACCCAGAAGAAACCATTACAAACAAGAGGTTTG
Source organism: Mobula birostris (assembly GCF_030028105.1). NCBI lineage: Eukaryota > Metazoa > Chordata > Chondrichthyes > Myliobatiformes > Myliobatidae > Mobula > Mobula birostris. The sequence goes on from NC_092397.1 coordinate 8,693,463, forward strand.
TTAAGCACCCAATGCGCAGAGATAGAGGAAAAAAAACAAATTGTACAAACAATAAAAGTAAGCAAACAGCATTTAGGACAAAAGTGGGGTCTTCAGGCATGAACTCCGGAGCAGGCCTCAGTTCAGTGCAGGAAGAAACTTTGTGGAGCCTGCAGGCACAAAGCCCGGAGCAGCTAGAGCAGGCCCTCGGCCTCAGAGTTCACACAGCTAGAGCAGGCCCTCGGCCTCAGAGTTCACACAGCTAGAGCAGGCCCTCGGCCTCGGCCTCAGAGTTCACACAGCTAGAGCAGGCCCTCGGCCTCAGAGTTCACAGAGCTAGAGCAGGCCCTCGGCCTCAGAGTTCACACAGCTAGAGCAGGCCCTCGGCCTCGGCCTCAGAGTTCACACAACTAGAGCAGGCCCTCGGCCTCAGAGTTCACACAACTAGAGCAGGCCCTCGGCCTCAGAGTTCACACAGCTAGAGCAGGCCTTTGGCCTCAGAGTTCACACAGCTAGAGCAGGCCCTCGGCCTCAGAGTTCACACAGCTAGAGCAGGCCTTTGGCCTCAGAGTTCACACAGCTAGAGCAGGCCATCGGCCTCAGAGTTCACACAGCTAGAGCAGGCCTTTGGCCTCAGAGTTCACAGAGCTAGAGCAGGCCCTCGGCCTCAGAGTTCACACAGCTAGAGCAGGCCCTCGGCCTCGGCCTCAGAGTTCACACAACTAGAGCAGGCCCTCGGCCTCAGAGTTCACACAACTAGAGCAGGCCCTCGGCCTCAGAGTTCACACAGCTAGAGCAGGCCTTTGGCCTCAGAGTTCACACAGCTAGAGCAGGCCCTCGGCCTCAGAGTTCACACAGCTAGAGCAGGCCTTTGGCCTCAGAGTTCACACAGCTAGAGCAGGCCATCGGCCTCAGAGTTCACACAGCTAGAGCAGGCCTTTGGCCTCAGAGTTCACACAGCTAGAGCAGGCCTTTGGCCTCAGAGTTCACACAGCTAGAGCAGGCCCTTGGCCTCAGAGTTTACACAGCTAGAGCAGGCCTTTGGCCTCAGAGTTCACACAGCTAGAGCAGGCCTTTGGCCTCAGAGTTCACACAGCTAGAGCAGGCCCTCGGCCTCAGATTTCACACAGCTAGAGCAGGCCCTCGGCCGCGGCCTCAGAGTTCACACAGCTAGAGCAGGCCTCAGCCTCAGTTCAGCGCAGAGCAGAGTAAACAGCATGGACCTGCCGGCACGAAGCCGGAGCAGCTAGAACGATAAATATAATGGAGCCCAAGTCCCTGAGTGCCATTACTTTAAGTTGTCCTGGTCCAGCTTGTTCTACCACCGAGCGAATACTGGAGAGCAGCCCCCAACCCGAGTACGGATTCCAATGCGTCCCACAGGGGCTCTCCCACACTGCTACGATGTCTCTGCTCCTCACCGGCTTCAACCGGCGACCGGACAGCCTTCACCGTAACCGAGGCAATGCAGCTCGCTCGCCGTCGGTCGTCCCAGTGAGGCAGTGAGCCGGACTTGCGGTATCCTTCGTTACCGATGCCCGGCAGTAAAAACGATCAGTCACGGTGCGCTGCGTCTCACGGTACCACGACAGGACCAGGCGACGGTACGACGAGGACACACAGTAAGTCCGGCTCCATCGCTGTCGAGCGACTCGCCAATGAAGTAGTTCTTTGCTACAAGAATCCAGAAGTGACTTGAGATTGCCGAGTCTGCTACCGTCTTACCCGGAAGTATATATGGTCCTGATGGATTCCGCAAACTTGACTCTCAGGAATGGAGGTACGGCATCTTGGAGTAAAAGACTGTCAGCCATCACTGAAAGAGAGGGCGCCGATTGAAGTGCTGAGGTCCTAGAGCGGGAAAAGAACTGGTGTTCAGCTCCAATACTTCGTGCCAGCCGAGATCGCCCCCACGTGAGCCCGCGCTTGACCCACCTCCCTCCCTCCCTCACTGCCACCGCTGACTCGGGTCCCACGCCGCCAGGGTCGGGGGGGCAGTTGTTGCCCAGCAGCCGTTGGGCTCCTGGACCGGCTTTGCTCACCTCGGCGCCGAACTGACTCCGCAGCCCGTGGACTCACTTCCGGGGCGTCTGTAGCTCGTGTTCGCAGGATGAAGTTTATTTGTACATAAGAACATAGGAAATAGGAGCAGGAGTTGGCCATCCAGCCCGTCGAGCCTGCTCCGCTATTCAACTGAGGCTGTCTGCAAGAAGGGTCAGAGCCGTCTCTATTTCCTGAGGAGACTGAGGTCCTTTAACATCTGCCGGACGATGCTGAGGATGTTCTACGAGTCTGTGGTGGCCAGTGTGATCATGTTTGCTGTTGTGTGCTGGGGCAGCAGGCTGAGGGTAGCAGACACCAACAGAATCAACAAACTCATTCGTAAGGCCAGTGATGTTGTGGGGATGGAACTGGACTCTCTGACGGTGGTGTCTGAAAAGAGGATGCTGTCCAAGTTGCATGCCATCTTGGACAATGTCTCCCATCCACTACATAATGTACTGGGTGGGCACAGGAGTACATTCAGCCAGAGACTCATTCCACCGAGATGCAGCACAGAGCGTCATAGGAAGTCATTCCTGCCTGTGGCCATCAAACTTTACAACTCCTCCCTTGGAGGGTCAGACACCCTGAGCCAATAGGCTGGTCCTGGACTTATTTCCTGGCATAATTTACATATTACTATTTAATTATTTATGGTTTTATATTGCTGTATTTGTACTCTATTCTTGGTTGGCGCAACTGTAACGAAAACCAATTTCCCTTGGGATCAATAAAGTATGACTATGACTATGACGAATAAGATCATGACTGATCTGACCATGGACTCATCTCCACATCCCTGCCTTTTCCCCACAACCCTTAATTCCCCTTCTAAGCAAAGTTCTATCCGAGCACCATACGAGTTGCCCTCTCGTGCACATCAAATATTTGTTGGTCTTTGGTTCTCCATGGATTCTATTGTATTTCTGTGTCTTCCTGTGAATGCCTGCAAGAAAACGATCTCAAAGTTGTATACCGTGTACGTTGATACTAAATTTACTTTGAACTTTCAACTTTGAAGTCTCAAAGAATCTGGATCAGCTTAAATATCACCAGCATATGTCATGAAATTTGTTGTTTCTGTGGCAGCAGAGTGTTGCAATTGCATAATAATAACTATGAATTACAGTAAATGTATATGTGTGCATTTAAATAGTGCAAAAAGAGAGGAAAAAAAGGTAGTGAGGTGGTGTTCATGGGTTCAATGTCCATTCAGAAATCGGATGGCAGAGGGGAAGAAACTGTTCCTGAATTGCTGAGTGTGTGCCTTCAGGCTCCTGTATCTCCTTCCTGATGGTAACAATGAGAAGAGGGTGATGGGGGTCCTTCATGATGGACGCCGCCTTTCTGAGGCACCGCTCCTTGAAGATATCCTGGATGCTGGAGAGACGAGTGTCCGTGGTAGACATGTTTTGCAAAATTTGTCGTAGCAACAGTGTTTGAGCCAAAAACCTGGATTTTCTTCTCCAGTCAAGTTAATGTGAGAGAGAGAAAAAAGTGTTCCAGCAGAAGCCTTTTATCTCCTTAGTTTCTACGACACCTATCATCTTTCTTTCTGTCTCCTTTGCTGGTCAAAGACGGATGCCATTCTCTGTGGCAGCTCTAATTCCATATGAACAGCTGAGGCCTTTCACACATGAAAGGATTGTGTGTCAGCATGAGAGATAGGCAGAATTATTGGCCTGTTTTTATGTGAGGTCTCATCTCTGTCCAGAATCAGATTTATCATCACCGACTTATGTCATGTGAAATTTGTTGCTTTGCTGTCATAGTACAGAGCAGAGACATAAAATTACTGTATACAATAAAAATAAATGGATTATAAAGATAAACAAAGCAATAATATGGGGTTGGTGGTGTGGAGATGTCTGTCCCTGCGCAAAACCAGGCTGATTATCCCTAATAAGCCTACGCTTTTCCAGATCCTATCTATAAGATTTATGTGGCGGGCTGGAATATGTTTCTACTAAAGGAGGTGTAAGGTGCTCCTTCCCTCTACTAGCCTGCAGGTCACCCTTGGGCAAGGTGTAGCACCAGCTTAGCCCCCCGATCAGGGTCACGTGAAGCTGTGGGAGCAGGTGGTGAATGGTCGTACGAGCAGCCGGTGCAGATCACAAGTCCTGGTTATGTGACCACAGATGCCAGGCTAGACAATCTCTGAAGAGTATTGATAATGGCTGGGGGTCACCCGTCTTGTAATGACACTGTCCAGAAGAAGGCGATGGCAAACCACTTCTGTAGAAATATTGGCCAAGAACAATCACGGTCATGGAAAGACCACGGTCGTCCATATCATACAGCATGGCGCATGATGATGATGTCATACGACACAGCACATAATGGCGGAGAATCTCACCTGGTCCCTCAACACCAGCTCCGCAGCAAAGAAAGCCCAGCGGCGTCTCTACTTTCTGCGAAGGCTGAGAAAAGCCCATCTCCCACCCCCTCATCCTCACCACATTCTACAGAGAGCATCCTGAGCAGCTGCATCACGGCCTGGTTCGGAAATTGTACCATCTCGGATCGCAAGACCCACCAGCGGATAGTGAGGTCAGCTGAGGAGATCATCGGGGTCTCTCTTCCCGCCATCACAGACATTTACACCACGCGCTGCATCCGCAAAGCAAACAGCATTACGAAGGACCCCACGCACCCCTCATACAAACTCTTCTCCCTCCTGCCATCTGGAAAAAAGCATTCGGGCTCTCATGACCAGACTATGTAACAGTTTCTCCCCCCAAGCCATCAGACTCCTCAATACCCAGAGCCTGGCTTGACACCAACCTACTGCCCTCTACTGTGCCTACTGTCTTGTTTATTATTTATTATTATTTATTGTAATGCCTGCACTGTTTTGTGCACTTTATGCAGTCCTGGATAGGTCTGTAGTCTAGTGTAGTTTTTGTGTTTTTTTTCTTACGTAGTTGAGTGTAGTTTTTGTATTGTTTCATGTAGCACCATGGTCCTGAAGAACGTTGTCTCATTTTTACTCTGTTCTGTACCAGCAGTTATGGTTGAAATGACAATAAAAAGTGACTTGACTTGACTTGGTAAGAATCTTCTCCAGATACGAAGTTCACCGGCCCATAATTTCCTGATTTACCTCTTAATAACCAGAGGGAAACCACTGGCTGTTCTCCAGTCCCCTGGGAACTTGTCCGTCGCTCAAGAGAAACTACGGTCGTCGTCAACATCATGTGACACAGCACATAATGGTGACGATGAACGGGGAGGTGTAACAGTGTTCATGAACAGTTCGAAATCTGATGACGGAGGGAAAAGGCTGTTGCTGAATCGTTGAGTGTGTGTCTTCAGTCTCCTGTTCCCACCCTCCCCGACGGTAGTAATGAGAAGAGGGCATGTCCTGGCTGGTGAGGGAACTTGCTGGTGGACCTCCGTTCGTCTTTGCTATGGTTACGTAGTTGGGCCTTCCCTGTATCAACATTTTGGAAATTGCACAATTTTATCACATTTATAACTCATTGCCATAATCTTCAGATATCTGATATCTAAAGCAATGCCGAAGGGAAATGTGAATCTTTAAAAAAATGTTTCTTTCTCGGCTTCTTAGCCAAGCAATCACTCCCACCTTCCCCACCAACGCCACCTCACTAATCCGAAGGTGAAGAGGTCTCTGGTCTGAAAGTTCTGGCAACCCGCCAGTCCTCATCCACAAGTCCTTAATCTTGATGTGCGAGCCTGTGCAATATCAGGCAGCATTGCTGCTAATCTCGAGGCAGCCCACGGGTGGCATTAGCATGCACATAAACTATTGCATACTGTAGAATATTCAAGTGAGACAAATGACTGAGTAACTGAGAGAGGGAAAAAAAAGAGTAAAATTCTGAATGGTGTGTGGATAACTTTAAATACTGAAGTATTAGTTCAAAGTGAAATTTATTATCAGAATACATACATGTCACCACATTCAACCCTGCGATTTTTTTTCCTGCGGGCATACTCAGCAAATCTATAGAATAGTAACTGTAAACAGGATCAATGAAAGAGCAAGAGCATAAAAGACAAAATGCGCAAATGTGAATATACTGTAAGTATACAGTCTGTTACTGTGTGGAGGGAGGAGAAGATGGCGACACGACGCAGCGCGCGCGGCCGTTCTGAATGGATATCGTATGTGTTAACTAGGGGGCCGTGCACAATCCGGATTTGATGGAGACAGCCATGAGAAGCACGGAGGAAAACCTGGAGTCACTTCTGAAATGCCTGCTTCACTGTCGCTGCTGCTGTGTGATTGAGAATCTCCGTAGGGGAACGCCCCAAATCCTCGGCTTTGCCTGTTGCCTGTTGCCGGGGCCGGGGTCAAAGCGCTCGGCAGAGATGGTGCTCGGTGTCGGAGAGCTGGTTGGAGGTTCGGAGTTTTCGGACGGACTCGGAGTCGGACTGTGGTCGGATGCTTCCGGGATGCTGCATCGGCAAGTTTGCGGCGCTGGAGGTTCACCGTCTGCGTGAGATGATGGGACTTTCGAGAGACTTTGAGACTTTTACCGTGCCCGTGGTCTGTTCTTATCAAATTACGATATTGCTTTGCACTGTTGTAACTATATGTTATAATTATGTGGTTTTTGTCAGTTTTTAAGTTGGTTTGTCATGTGCTTCTGTGATATCATTCTGGAAAAACATCGTATCATTTCCTAATGCATTACTAAATGGCAATAAAAGAGGACTGTGTGTCCTCATAATCTAATCTAATCAGCAATAAATAATGAGAAGTAACAAGATAAAGAGATCACCACAATAGATGAATGTAGTTACCCTCTTTTGTTCAAGAGCCTGATGGTTGAGGGGTAGTAACTGTTCTTGAACCTGGTGGTGTGAATCCTGAGGCTCTTGTACCTTCTACCTGATGGCAGCAGTGAGAATAGAGCACAGCCTGGGTGGTGAGGGTCTTTGATGATGGATGCTGCTTTCCTACGGCATCGTTTCGTGAAGATGTGCTTGATGGTTGCGAGGGCTTTGCCTGTGATGTACTGGGCCATATCCACGACTTCTTGTAGGATTTCCCGTTCAAGGGCACTGTTGTTTCCATACCAGACTGTGATGCAGCCAGTCAATACACTCTCCACCACACATCTATAGAAGTTTTTGATGACGTACCAAATCTCCGCAGTCTCTTGAGGAAGTAGAGGTGCTGTCGTCCTTTCTTTCCAATTGTGTTTATATGATGGGTCCAGGATAGATCCCCTGAGTTAGTGACACCCAGGAAATTTAAAGTTACTGATCCCCTCCACCTCTGATCCTCCGATGATTACCGGCTCTTGGACCTCTGGTTTCCTACTCCCGAAGTCAAAAATCATTGCCGCACTTGCTGAAATTTATCTTGGGAGCTGAATGTTCTTGCATTTCCCTACCTTTTTTTGATAATTGTAAAATATCTGATTTTTCACAAAAAAAAAGCAAAACCCAGAAGTAACAAATCTAAATGAAAGCAGAGCCGAAATCTCAGAGTTTCACACTCCTGTTCTCTCTCCCTCTGGTTCAGCCGCACCCGGAGCGGTTGACTGAGGCATTCAGAAAGTCCCTCTGTTTTTCGTAATCCAGCTATGTAATCGTTGCGTTTTCAACCTACAACCCAAACCCTTCCAATGAAATCGTGAGCCTGGCAAGATAGTGAATTGAACTCCATAATTTAATGCAAGACTCTTTGAATGCAGCTAGAAATGAATTATATCGTAGCTAATTTCTTCAAAATATGAGCTTTAAATGATCCCAGGCAGTACATGAATAATTTGCGAAGTCATGAAGAAATTCTGTGAAACCTAATGCTGATTTGACCCTTAATGAATTCAGGAATGAAGAAATACAGTGTGTTAGCCGAACTAGTCCACACTGGTAGTGTAGACACAAGAGGTACTGCTGATGTTGGAAATCCAGAGTGATACACACAATGCGCTGGAGGAGCTCAGCAGGTCAGGCAGCATCTGTGGACGGGAATAAGCAGCTGATGTTTCTGGGCCGAGACCCTTTCCCCAGGACCGGGTGGTTGGGTTGGCACGGTAGCATAGCAATTAACGCAATCATCGATCAGGGTTCGATTCCCGCCGCTGTCTGTAAGGAGTTTGTACGTTCTCCCTGTGACCACGCCGGTTTCCTCTGGGTGCTCTGGTTTCCTCCCACATTCCAAAGAGGCAGATGAAATTAAAAAGGAAGTATATTTACCAATTTCAGCTTTATCAAACAGTTAATAGGGAAAAAGAAAAGAAAAAAAAAATAAAAGGGCCCATTACAATTAAACCAGTCTAAATATGCACATAAACATTGGAGCTCATTTCTGTAATGGTCAGGGGTACTTGCGGCACTGAATTCTCATCACCAATCACACATAGAACATCCCTTCATGGACTCCTTCGTCTTGCGAAGCACTCCTTGCATCCAGGTCTCCCCCTTCGGATTCGATCCTCCAGGCGTCTTCCCTGATCCTCTGCTCTCCGCATCTCCCGCCAGAAGTCCACGGACCCGACCACTGTCCGTCAGAAATCTCCCTCCGCCCAGCTCTCTCTAGAACCTTCTCTCCATCCCGCCACCCTGATTGGCTGACACACTGCTCCTAAGTTGGACGACGTGGCTCCTCACCTTTAGCCGAAACCGTGACATTCTACCAGCAGGACCCTCCGCTTCTGCAGAAAGCTGCTAAAAAGGAATACCTCACCGCATCACAGGAGAAATCTTAAGCAGGGCATTACACGTAGATTACTGTAATACTTACAGTAATATAGTTTTTTCTCTATTATTATGTATTACATTGTACTGCTACCACAAAGAAACAAATTTCACGACATATGCCGGTGATATTAAACCTGATTCTGAATCTCATTCCCTCCCTCTTGCTCCTGATACAGAATGCTTTGGGTGCCTGTTTAATTGTTTGCCAAAGATGTCTGTTGGCTTCTTTTTACCTGACTAATTCCTCTCTTAACTTGCCGACTACACGCTATATTTCCTTGACCCCTTCTGCTTTTACCTGCCATAAATGTATTTAATGGAAGGTCGTTGCCAATATGAGCTTCCGGTTGACAGGGACTCTGGGTTGAAAGGTCAGCTTCTAAGCTACATGTTTATGACATTGACCCTCTGTGGGCAGCCCGGTCGTGTAGTGGTTAGCACGACGCTTTACAGTACCAGCAACCCAGGTTCAATTCCCGCCACTGCCTGTAAGGAGTTTGTATGATCTCCCCGTGACTGACTGGATTTCCCCCAGGCGCTCCGCTTTCCTCCCACAGTCCAAAGACATACCGGTTAGTAGGTTAATTGGTCATTGTAAATTGCCCCGTGATTAGACTAGGATTAAATTGTGGGATTGCTGGGCCGCGCAGTTTGAAGAGCTAAAAGGTCTTTCCAGCGCTGTATCTGAATACATAAAAAAATTACAAAAAATATTTTTACATCATTTATGAGCAAGGGTTGCATTGGAGGTTAACGAAGCTTTGATAGCAAAACCCAGTGGCCACCCATTTCAATTCTACATCCCATTCCCATTCCGACACGCCGCGATGAGGCTACGCTCAGGTTGGAGGTGCAACACCATGTATTCCAACACTCTCAACACGCTGGAGGAACTCAGCAGGTCGGGCAGCATCCGTGGAAGCGATCAGTCGACGTTTCGGGCCGGAACCCGGGTTCTGGCCCAAAACGTCAACTGATCGTTTCCACGGATGTAGCCCGACCCACTGAGTTCCTCCAGCGTGTTGTGAGTGTTGCTTTGACCCCAGCATCTGCAGATTATTTTGTGTTTACACCGTGTATTCCGTCTGGGTAGCCTCCAACCTGATGGTGTCGATCTCTCGTGCTTCCGGTAATGTCGCCCACCTCCTTTACCATTTCCCCCGTTCCCATTTCCCTCTCTCACCTGATCTCCTTACCTGCCCATCACCTCCCTCTGGTGCTCCTCCCCCTTCCCTTTCTTCCGTGGTTTTCTATCTGAATCCTCCTTCTCCAGCCCTTTATCTCTTTCACCAATCAACTTCCCAGCTCTTTACTTCACCCCCCCAACCCATCTCCTGCCACCTTGTACTACTTCCCCTCTCCCCCCACCTTCTTACTCTGACTTCTTCCCCTTTCCTTTCCAGTCCTGATAAGTCTTGCCAGAAGCGTCGACTGTTTACTCTTTCCCATAGATGCTGCCTGGCCTGCTGAGTTCCTCCAGTGTTTTGTGTGTGTTGCTTTGGATTTCCAGCGTCTGCAGATTTCCTGGTGTTTGTGATAGAAAATTGCACTGCTTCCTCTCAGCTGAATTCTACCATTCATTGACTTTTAATGCTAATTTATAAATTATACCTGGAACCACCAACCCCCTCTTCATTGTATCACTTGCCTACCTCTTCAAATTCTTCTTTTTCATTTAAACTGTATCGCAGCAAGCCCGAGGCTAAACAATTTCCTCTTTATCTTGCTGACTTAACTGGTGATGATTTCGTTTCTCATCACTTGGCTTTTATAAATATTAATTTGCATTAAAGCTTGCACGTATCTTAATTGTCTGACAGGTTCACGCAGTGTCTGCGAGCTTCTGTAACGGCTGGGTTGAGTTGTTTGCTGAGCTTGGCAACTTACTTGCAAACGTTTCGTCACCGCACGAGGAGATGTTGCTGGCGCGCTGCGGATGTCTCCTCACACGGTGATAGAAGGCTGACAAGTAAATTGCCAAGATCAGAGAACATCCTAACCCAACCATCGACCGCCCGAGCTACACATCTTCCAAATTATTTCCGGCTTCTGTAATACTCCTTGGATTGATTCCTGGAGAGTGGAGACTTCATTCCTGTTAGGGTGGCCAATTTTACTGATTCTTGTTGTTGGTTGAGTAACAGTTATTCAGAAAAAATGCACAGATGCTCAGGATTTACCTCAGCTTTGCTGTCCGTGAACGAAAGGAAGAGCTGGAGGAGCGTTCGGTGTCGGCCTTATGAAGAAACCTCATCTCATTAATCCATCAGAAGAATGGGAGGAGATCTTATAGAAACATATAAAATTATGAAAGGGATAGATAAGATAGAGGCAGGGAAGTTGCTTCTACTGGTGGGTGAGGCTAGAACTAGGGGACATAGCCTCAAGATTCGGGGGAGTAGATTTAAGACAGAGATGAGGAGGAACTGCTTTCCCCAGAGAGTGGTGAATCTGTGGAATTCTCTGCCCGATGAAGCAGTGGAGGCTACTTCAGCAGATAAATTTAAGACAGGGGTGGATGGATTTTTGCACAGTAGGGGAATTAAAGGTTATGGGGAAAAGGCCGGTAGGTGGAGATGAGTCCATGGTCAGATCAGCCATGATCTTACTGAATGGTGGAGCAGGCTCGACGGGTCAGATAGCCTACTCCTCCTCCTATTTCTGATGTTCTTATCATGCAGGTGGACTTAAAAATCCCATGGCATGATATAAAGTTCAAAGAACATTTATTATCAAAGTATGTTTAAATTATACAACCTTGAGATTTGTCTCCTTACGGGCGGCCACAGAACGAAGAAACCCAATGGGACCCATTAACAAAGAGGATCATCAAACACCCAATGTGCAAAAAAATAAACTAATTGTGCAAACAATAAAAGCAAGCAGATGACATCCAGAACTGAATTTCAGGAAAGTGAGTCCGCAGCCACGAAGCCGGTCCAGGAGTCCGCTGGTTGCAGGCCGCCGCCTCAGTTCAGCGCGGAGATGAGTAAATCTCGCAGAGTGGCGAGCTCAACAGTGGCCTTAACTTTTTTAATCTTGCCCGGTGCTTAGATTGGCCAAGTCCTGGGTCAATCCTTGCTGTTCGACCCAGGTCTTGCCACTTCAATATGCTCTTGGGCCTGGAACCCATGGCCTCGATTCAGCCCGCACCAGACCTTTCCAACTGGGCCCAACACCATCCTTAAGGAGTCTCGATAGCCTTCATACATGAGCAGTTCCCACCAAAACTGTTTGAAAGATTCAAAGTGTGTATGCAGTATACAACCCTGAGGTTTGTCTTCCCCACAGACAGCCTCTAAACAAAGAAACACCATGGAACCCATTCAAAGAAAAGCAACAAACCCCCAACGCACAAAAAAAACACTCAAACGACAAAAGAGGAAAAAACATGAGCAGAAACCACAGCATGTGGAACACAAAATCGAAAAGGTCCAGGCATACTCAGTTCATTTCAGTCTAGCTCTGTGTCGTTCGTTATCTGTAGGCCGCCCCGGTCAAAATCGCCAAAAATGGCAACAGAAAAAGGAGAGACCAGAAACCAGCAATGCATCATAACGTGAAGTACACAGTCCAATCCACAAACCGCTTCGATTTAACCTTCCCAAGACCCAGAACCCCAGCAGCATCGAGAGGGAGATGGAGGCCGATCAAACGCGGGGACCTTCCCCGGCCAGCAGTGAGCGAGAGGCTGGTAGACGGCGCTGAACACCCGTTCGCCCTCCGCTCGCGCCTCGGTGTCTTCAATCTTCCTCGACACTCTAATCGGCGAGAAATGGAGGCGACCGTGAGCTCGGGCCCTGCCTCCAGGCTTCTCGGCTTCGAGGCCGCAAGCTTTGCCCGGGAATCTCAACGGACACCCTCAGAGAGAGCAAAGCGCCAGATCGCTCAATCAGCCCAAAGTCAAATTTCTGAGATCTTCGCACTGACTGCTACGTCTACCCACATATTAATAATGGCAATGCTGAAATGCTCTGGGGTGCAGGTGGGGGGGGAAGAGTCAAAATGATGTCAAAGGATTTATCAAATCCAAATTTCAGCTTACTTCAATTTTCTTTATGGTTTTCCATATTCAGTCCAGTAGATGCAGCATCCTTTTCCTGGAAAAGCCGCCAAAATAAAATGTGACTGATTTTTTAAAGTCAATTGTCGGGTGGTACCCAAAAGCAGCGAGGTTTATTTCTGCAACCCCCTCTCACCGTTCAAAGTTTGTTCATAGTATATTTATTATCGAAGTACCTTGAGATTCGTCTCTTTACCGACGGCCACAAAACAAAGAAACCACCTTCTATTTTTAAAAAAAAGACGCAACACATACAAAATGCTGGAGGAACTCAGCAGGCCAGACAGCATCTATGGAGAGGAGACAGTCGAGTTTCGGGCCGAGGTCCTTCCTCAGGACCGATTCCATAGATGATGCTGGCCTGCTGGGTTCCTCTAGCATTTTGTGTGTGTGTGTTGCTTGGATTACGATTATGAGGACACGCAGTCCCCTTCTATTGTCATTTAGTAATGCATGCATTAAGAAATGATACAATGTTTTTCCAGAATGATATCACGAAAAAACATGACAAACCGACTTAAAAACTAGCAAAAACCACATAATTATAACATATAGTTACAACACTGCAAAGCAATACCGTAATTTGATAAGAACAGACCACGGGCACAGTAAAAATCTCAGAGTCTCTTGAAAGTCCCATCATCTCACGCAGACGGTGAACCTCCAGCGCCGCCAACTTGCCGATGCAGCATCCTGGAAACATCCGACCACAGTCCGACTCCGAGTCCGTCCGAAAACTCCGAGCCTCTGACCACCTCTTCAGCACTGAGCACCATCTCTGCCGAGCACTTCAACCCCGGCCCTGGCAACAGGCGATACGCAAAGCCGAGGATTTGGGGCCTTCGTCTCCAGAGATTCTCGATCGCACAGTAGCAGCGGCAGCGAAGCGGACATTTCAGAAGTTTCTCCAGGTGTTCCTCTGCACTTCTCGGCTGCCTGCATCAAATCCGGATTGTGCACGGCCCCTAGTTACACATAATCAATGTTCATTCGGAACGGCCGCGCGCTCTGCATCGCGCCGCCATCTTCTCCTCCCTCTTTTCTAGTATCTGCAGATTTCTCTTGTTTGCCTTTTAAAAAAAGACTGTCAAACACCCAATGTGCAGAGAGAGAAGAAAAATCAAGCCAAGTCAAGTCACTTTTTGTTGCCATTTTGACCATAACTGCTGGTACAGTACACAGTAAAAACGAAACAGCGTTTTTCAGGACCATGGTGCTACATAAAACAATGCAAAAACTACACTGAACTGAACTACGTAAAACAACACAAAAACTACACTAGACTACAGGCTACCCAGGACTGCATGAAGTGCACAAAACAGTGCAGGCACCACAATGAATAATAAACAAGACAATAGGCACAGTAGAGGGCAGTAGGTTGGTGTCAGTCCAGGCTCTGGGTATTGAGGAGTCTGATGGCTTGGGGGAAGAAACTGTTACATAGTCTGGTCGTGAGAGTCCGAATGCTTCGGTGCCTTTTAATGCAAACAGTAAAAGTGAGCAAATAGCATTCAGAACTGAAGTTCAATGGAAGATACGAAACCAGGCCACCGCCTCAGTTTCAGCGCAGAGCTGAGTGTACGTCGCAGGACCACAGACGTGAAGCCGGGCCTCGCTATCGCCGGAGCAGGCCACTGCCTCAGCTCAGCGCAGAGCTGAGTATGCGTTGGGGAGGAGCAAGTGGAACCAGGCAGGACCGGCCCATCCCTCGCCTCCGCTCCTGACACACTGACCTTTTCAATCTGAGCCGGCGCTTAAATCATTCAAACTTCAGGTCGTTCCTTGCTCTTGGACTGTCCTGGGGCCTGGACCCAACCTTTTCAATTCAGCCTGGTGGTTAAATGGACCAGCCATCGGGACTTGGCTCGCTCCCTTTGCCTTTGCCTCCTCCCGCCTCTGCTCGACTAGCGTTGCCTCTGCATGTCCCTCTATTGTTAGCGGTGAGTGTTATTAATAATGAAGTATCTATCCAATGTTGGAAGGTCTCGGATGTGGAGAGGACATTTCCTACGGTGGGAGAGTCTAAGACCAGAGGACCCAGCTTCAGAATGGAGGGTCGTCCTTGTAGAACAGAGATGAGGAACAGTTTTTGAAACCAGGGAGTGGTGGATCTGTGGAATTCTTTGCCACAGTCAGCTGTGGGGGGCCAGGCCATTGGGTATATTTAAGGCAGAGTTTGATAGACTCTTGATTAGTCAGTGAACGAAGGGATACGGTGGGGAAGGCAGGAGATTGGGGCTGAGAGGGAAAGTAGATCGGCCATGATGAAATGGCGGAGCAGCAGACTCAACGGGCCAAGTGGCCTAATTCTGCTCCGACATGTTATGGTCTTGCGGTCTAATAATGTGTCATTAGTCGGGTGTTTTCGGCCGGTGGTGTAGTGGCATCAGCACCGGACTTCGAGGCGAATGGTCCTGGGTTCAAATCCGGCCGGCTCCTTGCATGCTTTCCCTGAGCTAGCAACCCGGTCTCGTAAAAAAAAAAAACGCAGACAACCAAAATGCTAAAGAAATGTTAAGGTTTCCCGACGTGCCTCTGGGAATAACAACAATAAGGTGCTCAGCAGCTTTCTTTGTTCTGTATTCTGCTGCCAATGAGTGGTCGCCGGGCATCACCAGTGCCACCTTAAGCCAGAAGTACTCTGCCACCTCCTACCTTCCTGTCATTTCACGGAGAAAAGAGAGTTCATTTTCACTTAACTGCGTTGCGAGGAAATGGTGCTAAGATCAGGAGCTTGGCCCCTGCAGGCAAATTGCCAGCAGAGAATTGATTATACATTATACTTCCTCCCCTAACTCTGTTAACAAGCCACCTCGGGTTGCATTAGCTCTGGTGCCCATCATTAATGGCGCCCTGTGCTGGAGCTACGAGTGTCCTCCATCAAGAATCTCGGAACCGCACTGTCAGTGGTCGTGAAAACGGTGCTTTGATTATGAGCTTGTGCACCCGACAGCCATCAAGCATTGCACCAGAAGAAAATTGCTCAAGTTTGGACAGGTGTGCTCAAATTTATTTCATAATGCAGCGAGAGAAAAGGCTTTGCTTAGAGCAGGAGGAAAAGGGAACACGAACCAGCCTAATTTGTCTTTTGAGCTTTAACTATTTCCTCAAAGCTCTCAAAGGTTCTCAAAGCTGCGTATAATGTCAAAGAAATGTATACAATATTCTGTACACCCTGAAATGCTTTTTCTTCACAACCGTCCATGAAAGCAGGGGAGAGCCCCCAAAGAATGAATGACAGCTAGATCCCAAGGTCACCCCACCCCCAGCTCTCCTCCCTCCCGCGTGTAAGCAGCAGCAAGCAATGATAACCCCCTCCCCCCACCAACAAAAAGAAAAGCATTGGTACCCGCCATCGAGCAGTACCCAAAGACCACTTGCTCACCTGCTATTTGACAAATCTTCCTGTTGGACGATTTGAAAGTTCAAAGTAAATTTTATTATCAAAATGAGTTAAAAAAAAAATACACGTGGACTAAGATGTTAACTGTCCTGTGCTATCACCAGTGGGATCATCAGTTGATCTGCCACCTGTCTTCAGGAGTTTCGGCCCGTTTATGATCAAGGCTCCCTCGAGGTGGTGGGCCAGCAGTGCTAAAGCATCACCTCCCACTGGTGAGCTTAAAAACTTGGCATCGGCCTCTATCAGCCACTTCCATCCAACAGATAGTCTGCTATTCAGGTGACTATGCAACTACTCTGGACATACTTGGTCCACACCCATGCTGATCCCTTCTCTGCTGCCTCAGCTACAGCCCTGCTGGTTGACTTGATCTCTCTTCTAGTGAAGCCAAGGTCACGCAGCCACTTCTGGAAAGTGAATGCAATAAACCCACGGCAGCCTACTTCGAATGGATAGCATGAGACCTTCCACCCTCTGTCTCTGCACTCTGATCTTAATTCTGCATACTTGGTTAATTTGCACTCATGGGCTTCATCGATGTTGTCTTCCCCGGGGATTGTGAGTTCACCAATAACCGCTTCTCTGCTGGTGTCAGACCAGACGATTCTATTTGGACGCAATGTTGTGAAAGCTATTTGCTCCGGGAAACTGCCTTTCCCGTCCAGGTCAGCCTTGACACACCAATCATTGGCTGAAGAAAGTATGCTTGATCGTGAGCCTGTGCTGTACACCCTTGACTTGGAGCCCTCTTTCTCAAACGATACGTGATGTTCTGTGCAGCACGGGGCATGAGATAAGTTGTGCTGCAGTACTCCCTGCTCAGCTGCTTCTGTCACAACTTTGAGAACGTTGTTATGTCTCCAAGTGTACATGCCGCTGGAAAGATTGACTCTGCATGCACTCAGAATATGTTGAGGTGTTCCCTTCTCGCCACAAGCAGCACACCTGTCTGTCTTATCTTCATACCAGGTGCTGAGGTTGGCAGGTGTTGGGAGCAGGTCGTACGCTGCTCTGCGTAGAAAAGAAACGCGGAGCGGTTCCATTTGCCACAGAACATTCCAAGATAGACGTCGTTGTTCAACACTTTCCCACCGGGTCCAAGCCCCTTGTCTGGCCAGGCCAGCTGTTTTAGCTAACCTCTTCAGTATATGTCACCATATACCACCCCGAGCAAAGTCAATAAATCTACAGAATTAAAAAGGGTGAAAGACCACCCAACTCGGGCGTTCAACCAGAAGCCAACAAACTGTACAAAAGTAAAAAGAAGAAATAATAATGATAAATAAATAATCAATAACTATCGAGGACATGAGATGAAGAGTCCTTGAAAGTGAGTCCATAGGTTGTGGGAACATTTCAATGATGGGGCAAGTGAAATATCCCCCCTGCTTCAAGAGCCTGATGGTTGAGGGGTAGTAACTGTTCTTGAACCTGCAAGTCTTGAGCCTCTTGTATCTTCTCCCTGATGGCAGTGGTGAGAAGAGAGCAAGTCCTGGGTGGTGGGGGTCTCTGATGATGGATGCTGCTTTCCTACAGCAGCGTTTCATTGTAGATGTGCTCAATGGTTGGGAAGGTTTTACCCGTGACAGACTGGGCCGCATCCACCATTTTCTGTAGAACTTTCCGTTCAAGGGCATTGGTGTTTCCATACCAGGCCGTGACACAGCCAGTCAGTACACTCTGCACCACACATCTATAGAAGTTTGCCAAAGTCTTAGATGTCATGCTGAATCTCTGTAAAATCCTAAGGAAGTAGAGGCACTGCTGTGCTCTCTTCATAAGAAGCAGCGGAAGATCGTGAACACAGCCCAGCACATCACACAAACCAATCTTCCGTCCGTGGACTCACTTTACACCGCACGCTGTCGGAGCAGTGCTGCCAGGATAATCAAGGGCACGACCCACCCAGCCAACACACTTTTCGTCCCTCTTCCCTCCGGGAGAAGGCTCAGGAACTTGAAGACTCGTACGGCCAGGTTTGGGAACAGCTTCTTTCCAACTGTGATAAGACTGCTGAACGGATCCTGACCCGGATCTGGGCCGTACCCTCCAAATATCCGGACCTGCCTCTCAGTTTTTTTGCACTACCTTACTTTCCCTTTTCTATTTTCTATTTATGATTTACAATTTAAATTTTTAATATTTACTATCGATTTGTACTCCAGGGAGCGCGAAGTGCGGACTCAAATATCGCTGTGATGATTTTACACTCTAGTATCAATTGTTTGGCAACAATAAAGAAAAGTAAGTAAAAAGTAGGTAAGTAAGTAAGTAAACAACAGGAATTCTGCAGATGCTGGAAATTCGAGCAACACACATCAAAGTTGCTGGTGAACGCAGCAGGCCAGGCAGCATCTCTAGGAAGAGGTGCAGTCGATGTTTCAGGCCGAGACCCTTCGTCAGGACGTAAGTAAGTAATTGCACTTAAGTTTCCTGGACCAGGACAGGTGCTCTGAAATAGTAACTCCCAGGAGTTTAAATTTGCTAACCCTCTCATCTCTGATCCTCCGATGAGGCCTGGGTCATGGACCTCTGGTTTCCTCCTCTTGAAGTCTACACTCAGCTCCTTGGCCTTGCTGATGTTGAGTGAAAGGTCGTTGCTATGGCACCACACAGCCAGATTTTCAATCTCCCTCCTATATGCTGATTCATCACCACTTTTGATTTGGCCCATGACAGTGGGGTCATCTGCATACTTGAATATGGCATTTTAAATAAGATCACAGGAGAGAACTGGGCCATTCAGCCCATCGAGACTGCTCTGTCATGACTGACTTATTATCCCTTGCAACTTAATTCTCCTGCCTTCACCCCGTAATCTTTGACACCTACAGTGGACATGAAGAGGATGTTTCCTATCATGGAGGAGTCTGGGACCGGAGGGCAGAGACATAGAATTCAAGGACGTCCTTTTAGAACAGAGATGAGGAGGAATTTCTTTAGGCCGAGGGTGGTAAGTTTGTGAAATTTGTTGCCTCAGGTGACTGAGGAGGCCACGTCATTGGGTGTATCTAAAGCAGAGGTTGATAGGGTGTGTGCTTAGCCCACTGCTCTACTCTCTCTACATCCATGACTGTGTGGCTAGGCAGAGCTTAAATGCCATCTGTAAATTTGCAGATGATATAACTACAGTTGGCAGAATTTCAGATGGTGACGAGGGGGCGCACAGGAGCGAGATATACCAGCTCGTTGAGTGGTGTCGCTGCAACAACCTTGCACTCAACGTCAGCAAGACCAAAGAGCTGATTGTGGACTTCAGGAAGGGTAAGATGAGGGAACACACATCAGTCCTCTTCGACAGAGCAAGTGGAGAGAGTGAGAAGCTTCATGTTCCTGGGTGTCCATATCTTTGAGGATCTATCCTGGGCCCAACATATCGATGAAGCTACAAAGATGGCGGGAGGAGAGATAGTAGCGCGCCACGCGTGTGCAGCCCTCTGGTGAAAATGATATCGTATCTGTTAAATAGGGGCCATGGACAATTCTGATTTGATGGAGACAGACGTGAAAGCACAGAGGAACATCTGGAGAAATTTCTGAAATGCAAGTTCGCTGCTGTTGTTACTGCGCGATCAGGAATCTTCTGGAGGGAAGGCCTCAAAATCCCCGGCTTTGCCTGCTGTTGGCGACCGAGATTGAGGTCGAATCGCTCGGATAGAAACGGTGCTCGGTACTCGGTGTCGGAGAGCTGATCGGAGGCTCGAAGTTTACGGATGACTCAGAGTCGGACTGTGGTCGGGCATGGCAGGGAGAGTTTTTCTTCCTTCTCCCGTCTGCGTGAGATGTGGGACATTTGAGAGACTTTGAACTTTTTACTGTGCCATGGACTGTTCTTCATCAAGTTATGGTGTTGTTGCACTGTTGTAACTATATGTTATAATTATGTGGCTTTGTTAGTTTTTTCAGTCTTGGTCTGTCCTGTGTTTTGTGATATCACACCGGAGGAAATATTGTATCATTTCTTAATGCATGCATTACTAAATGACAATAAAAGAGGACTGCGTGTCTTCATAATCTAATCTAATCTAAGAAAGCACGATAGCGGCTATGTTTCATTAGGAGTTTGAGGAGATTTGGTATGTCAACAAAGACATTCGCGAATTTCTACAGGCATTCTAACTGGCTGCATCACTGTCTGGTATGGTGGGGTGGGGAGGGGGCTACTGCACAGGATCGAAAGAAGCTGCAGAGAGTTGTAAACTCAGTCAGCTCCATCATGGGCACCAGCCTCCGTAGTATCCAGGAGGGGTGCTTCAGAGAGGTGGCGTCCATCTTTAAGGACCCCTCATCACCCAGCTCATGCCCTGTTCTCATCACTACTTGCAGGGAGGAGGTACAGGAGCCTGAAGACACACATTCAACGATTCAGGAACAGCTTCTTCCCCTCTGCCATCCGGTTTCTGAATGGGCATCGAACCCATGAACACTACCTCACTACTTTTTTATTTCTATTTTTGCACTACCTATTTAATTTAACCATTTAATATGTACACTTACTGAACTGTCTGAACTATATATACTTACTGTAATTCTCTATCATTATGTATCACATTGTACTGCTGCCACAAAGTTAACATATTTCACAACACGTGCTGGTGATAACAAACCTGATTCTGATTCTTGGTTAATAATTTTGTTTTTCCTTTCTGCTGTTCGATCCAGAAAATGGCAAATGGATTTTCTAAAGCTACAGTGATACACACAAAATGCCGGAGGAACTCGGCAGGCCAGGCAGGATCTATGGAAAAGAGTAAACAGTCAACATTTTGGGCTGAAACCCTTCATGACACCTCTGGTCTTAAATTCGTCATTGTCATTATGTGCCCTGTCGTATGACATCATCATAATGTTCTGTGTCGTATGACGTGGGCAAGCATGGTCTCCTGACCATAATTGTTCTTGGCAAGTTTTTCTACAGAAGTGGAGTCCCACAGGGGTTGGTGTTGGGACTGCTGCTTTTTTATGATGTGTGTCAATGACTTGGACTATGGGACTAATGGATTTGTGGTTAAATTTGCCGATGATACAGAGATAGGTGGAGAAGCGGGTAGTGTTGAGGAAACAGAGAGCCTGCAGAGAGACTTAGATAGTTTAGGGGAATGGGCAAAGAAGTGGCAAATGAAATGCAATGTTGGAAAGTGTATGGTCATGCACTTTGGTGGAAGAAATAAACGGACAGGCTATTATTTAGGTGGGGACAGAATTCAAAATGCAGAGATGCAAAGGGACTTGGGAGTCCTTGTGCAAGATACCCTAAAGGTTAAACTCCAGATTGAGTCGGAGATGAAGTAGGCGAATGCAATGTTGGCATTCATTTCTAGAGGAATAGAATATAAGAGCAGGGATGTGATGTTGAGGCTCCATAATGCACTCGTGAGACCACACTGTGTGCAGTTCTGGACTCCTTATTTTAGAAAGGATATACTGACGTTGGAGAGGATTCAGAGAACATTCATGAGAATGATTCTGGGAATGAAAGGGTTACCGTATGAGGAATGTCTGGCTGCTCTTGGGCTGTATTCCCTGGAGTTCAGGAGAATGAGGGGGGATCTCACAGAAACATTCCGAATGTTAAGAGGCCTGAACAGATTAGATATGGTAAAGTTATTTCCTATGCTAGGGGAGTCTAGGACAAGAGGGCACAACTTCAGGATTGAAGGACGCCCATTTAGAACAGAGATGAGGAGAAATTACTTTACTCAGAGGGTGGTAAATCTGTGGAATTTGTTGCCATGAGCAGCTGTGGAGCCCAAGTCATTGGGTGTATTTAGGGCAGAGATAGATAGGTTCTTGATTAGCCATGGCATCAAAAGGTATGGGGAGAAGGCAGGGGAGTGGGGATGACTGGAAGAATCGGATCAGCCCATGATTGAAGCCTACTTCTGCTCCTAAATCTTATGGGCAGTGTCTTTACAAGATGGGTGACCCCCTCCCACCCCCCCAGCCATTATCGATGCTCTTCAGAGACTTTCTGCCTGGAGTCAGTGGTCGCATAAGCAGGACTTGTGATGTGCACCGGCTGCTGATACGACCATCCAACACCTGCTCTCATGGCTTCTTGTGACCCCGATCGGGGGTCTAAGCAGGTGCTACACCTTGCCCAAGGGTGACCTGTAGGCTAGCAGAGGGAAGGAGCGCCTTACTCCTCCTTGCCACACCCAAATCTTAAACCAGCCCCGACTTGGTTCCTGATGAGTGGTCTCGGCCCGAAGCCTCGGCTCTTTATTCCCGTCCGCTGGGCTCCTTCGTGTGCTGCTCTGGATTTGATCTGCTGAATCTCTGAGTAAATCTGACTGAGGCATCACAAAGCCAAGTCATTGAATAGCGAAGTTCCATTGTAAAATGGACAGTCTCGGCTCAGTCAGCCTCCAAGTCAGGAAGCTGTGTCCGAGACACTATTTGATCACCTAATCCAGACTAACACATCAGTACAGCACAGTGAAGAGCTACCCTGACAGAGATAGCATGCTTCAGATGATATGTCGGTCTGGGACTCTATCTAACCTTTGTGATGCCTGTGAGGGATCCGCCGCACTATTGAAAAAGTTCTCGGCAGCTACTGTAACGTTCCCTGACTATCAATCACCAACATAAAATCATTTCACGTTTGTTCTCTGTATTCTTAATGAGACAAGCTAGGCACTGTACTGTCAGAAATGTCTGCTCTTGTGACGAGAGACCTGGGCGAGAATGGCTGTGACCCAAGTGATGGAGCATCGAAGACGAGAGTCGAGACTCGATACGGGACTGAAACGATGGCAGGGTTCTAAACTAGACGCTAGACGTGAGTCCAGAGGAGATTCACGAGGGTGATTCCGGGAATGAAGGGGTTAACACATGAGGGGCTTTGGGCCTGGACTCGCCGGAATTTGGAAGAATGCGGAGGAGATCTCAGTGAAACCTACCGAATGTTGCAAGGACTAAATAGAGTGGATGCGGAGAGGATGTTTCCTCTGGTGGGGGGTATCCAGAACTAGAGGGCACAGCCTCAAAATTAAACTTTTAGAACAGGGGTAAGGAGGATTTTGTTTTTTAGCCAGAGAGCAGCGAATCTGTGGAATGCTCTGCCACAGACTGCAGTGGAGTCCAAGCCTGTGGGTATATTTAAGGCAGAAGTTGATGGTTTCCTGATCGGGGTCGGGGTATCAAAGGATATGGCGAGAAGGCAGGTGTATGGGGTTGAGTGGGATCCGGGATCAACCATGATGGAATGGCGGAGTAGACTCGATGGGCTGAATGGCCTAATTCTGCTTCTATGTCTTGTGTCGCTGATTGATGAGCTGATGATTGAGTACTTAACCTCAGTTCAGGTGCTCTTTCAGTAATTCAAATCCTGGCAACAAAACATGGACGCCAATTAGCAGGGTGGGCCTGACTCTATAAAGGGACCACTCCAGCTAACCATATTCCGGGGAGTTGGAGAGCCTAAACCCCGGAGGCTGGTGTGGTCGGGTGTGTGTCGTAACAGCTCTTCATTAGTAGTAAAGCTTTGCTGTTCGTAAAGATCTTTTCCCTGTCTGCCATTTTGCTGACTAAACCTGGAGCAGATGCCAAGTCAAGTTAACTGTCACTTAACTTTGTACATGTGTACCGTCAAACGAGACAATGTGAATTGTCACAAATTTGAGAAAGTGCAAAACCCTGCAGATGTTGGAAATCTGAAAAGTCAATAGAAAATACCGGAATCCTTGTCGAAACCTTTGAAGGAGAAACAGTCTGCATTTCAGGACTGCAGATTTTTGTCAGAATTAGAAAGCGTTGACATTTGAATTCCGATTCTGTTCTGACATGTCGGGCTATGGCCTCCTGCTCAGATGAGGCCACCCCTGAGGGTGGAGGGGCAACACCTCATATTCTGTCTGGGTAGCCTCCAACCTGATGGCATGAATATCGATTTCTCCGTCCAGTGATCAAATTTCTTCTCTCCCCTCTTCTGCTGTTCCCCAGTCTGACTCCTTGCCTCTTCTCACTTGCCTATTACATCCTCCTGGGTCCCCTCCTCCTCCTCTTTCTCCTATGGTCCACTCTCCTCTCCTGTCTGATTCCTTCCTCTCCAGCCTTGACCTTTCCCACCCACTTGGCTTCACCTATCACCTTCTAGCCAGCCTCATTCCCTCCCCTCCCTTTATATTCTGCCATCTTGTGCGTGGAATGGGCTGCCGATGGCGGTGGTGGAGGCAGAAACAATAAGGTCTTTTAAGAGACTCCTGGATGGGTACATGGAGCTTAGAAAAATAGAGGGCTGTGGGTAAGCCTTGGTCGTTCTAAGGTAAGGACATGTTCGGCACGGCTTTGTGGGCCGAAGGGCCTGTATTGTACTGTAGGTTTTCTATGTTTCCATCTTCCCCCTTCCATTTCAAACCTGAAGAAGGGTCTCGGCCTGAAACATCAACAGCATTGCAGATACAATAGGGTCTTTTATTAGATAGGTACACGGAGCTTAGAAAAACAGAGGGCTACGCGGTAGGGAAATTCTGGCAGTTTCTAGAGTAGGTTACATGGTCAGCACAACATTGTGGGCCGAAGAGCCTGTAATGCGCTGTAGGTTTCTATGTTCCATGTTCTTACTCATTGCCTGGCCTGCTGAGTTCCTCCAGCATTTTGTGTGCGTTGCTTTAAATAAGGACCTATGTGTCACTGGGAGGACACTGTAAATCGAATGAGAGGCAGGGGAGGTTAAATCAACTGCAGAACAATTTCCAGCAATTTAGGAATTATGGTGAGAACTACCTAAAATTGTTGAACATCTTGAATTCGAAAAGCTGTGATCCCTTGTTGTTTCTCAAGCTGCTGAGAGGGTGCAGGATGCTGAAGACGGAGGGTTCAAACACAAACGCAGAACGCACCAATTGCTCGAAACCTAATGCCAAAAGGCCTGCTGGAATTATGCAGCAGATCTGCGCAGACAGAAAAACAAGTTAATACACAGATCTCTCATTAGAACGGGCTAGTTCTGCTGCAGACAAGAACGATTCAAGGTGGTTTAGTGCCATTCCCAGTGAACAAGGGTGAAAAATCAGAGCCAGGTTTATTATCATTGGTACGTGTCATGAAATTTGTTAACTTAGCAGCAGCAGTTCAATGCGGTACATAATATAGAAGAAAAAAAAATGAGTAAATAAATCAATTACAGTATGTGTGTACTGAATAGATTAAAAATCGCGCAAAACCCAGAAATAATATCGATTAAAAAGGTGAGGTAGCGTTCATGGGTTCAATGTCCATTTGGGAATCGGACGGCAGAGGGGAAGAAGCCAGTTAGAATGCTCTCCATGGCACATCCGAAGAAACTTTTCAAGTGTTTTTGGTGACACGCCAAATTTCCTCAAACTCCTAATGAAATATAGCCACCGTTGTGCCTTCTTTGTAGCTGCATCGATATGTTGGGTCCAGATTAGATCCTGAGAGATACTGACGTCCAGGAGCTTGAAGTTGCTCACTCTCTCCACTTCTGATCCCTCTGTGAGAACTTGTGTGTATTAAATATAAATGAAGATTTATTTGAGTTAATAAACCTAGGATTGATTTAATGGAATGAATTTAATGTGAATGGTTTAAAAATTCTAAAACTTCCGCTGTAGTTGTTTGAGAATGTATGACACGGCAGCATCAAATTAGAGCTGTATTTTCTGGAAAGGATTTAGACTGAACACGAGAAAATCTTGCAGATGCTGGAAATTCGGAGCAACACGCACAGAACGCTGGAGGAACTCAGCAGGTCAGGAAGCATCTGTGGAAATGAATAAGCAGTCAGCGTTTCCGTCCAAGACCCCCCCCCCCTTCAGGACTGGGAAGGAAGGGGGAAGACGCCGAAATAAAAAAGACGGGGGGGAGGGAGGGGAAGCAGGGGAGCTGGACGGTGATGGGTGAAGCCAGGTGGGTGGGAAAGGTCAAGGGCTGGAGAGGAAGGAGTCTGATAGGGGAGGAGAGTGGATCATGGGAGAAAGGGAAGGAGGAGGGCTCCTAAGGGAAGTAATAGGCAGGTGAAAAAAAGTGGGGAATGGAAGAAGAAGGGAGGTGGGTAGGGATTTTTTTTTTCGTTGGAAGGAGAAATCAATATTCAC